>NW_022146047.1:4030813-4214990 GCF_002938485.1 Sitophilus oryzae | reverse complement strand
ATTACAGTTTGCTAAAAAAGTGAAAAAATGCGTTATGTTTAAAAGAAAGTAAGAGTGAAAATTATGAAGTTAAATTAGAGGAATTTAGAAAAATGCATTGGTTGCTACGTATGAGTGTAATTTAATTAAATATAAGAGAGTTTACATTTGTTATAGAGTAGAGAAAAGTAATTAAATAAGAGATGTTAATTGTTTATAATGATTATGTTTTTTTTGCGATTATGTTTTTTTTTTTGCGATTATGTTTTTTTTTAGAGAGTAAATTTTATTTTTTTATTATGAGATTTGCAGTAAGGCAGTGGGCATATCTTTGTCACTGGTCTTTTAAGAATGCCTTTTGCTGTTTTGTAACCACGCGTGCACAATGATCATGGCCCTGGTGAATCTCTAAGACTCTTCCAATGCTCCATTTGAGCGGAATAAGATTATCATCTTTTATTAAAACAACCGAGTTTTTTGCTTCATTTTATTTCCTTTTGTAAAAGTGTTTGAAGGTGTTCTTTAGACCATCGGCTCCAAAAGCTTTGGTTCAAGCGTGATATCAACTGCCAGCGAGAGAGATGATTTAATTTTATCCCGGAAAGATCATCTTCCGGAGGGGCGTTTAACGGCTCTAGGGTTAAAAAATGTCCTGGAGTAAGAACTGACAAATCATTAGGATCAGAGCTATGTGGACACAATGGACGAGAATTAAGCACTGCTTCTATTTGAACCAGTAGCGTATAAAATTCCTCATACGTGAGCAATTGATCACCAATAACCCTTTTAATGTGAGTTTTTACAGACTTTATTCCTGCTTCCCACAGGCCACCAAAATGAGGCGCGCTTGGAGGATTGAAGTGTCAGGAAATTTGTTCTTGCTCAGCGGCGGATTTTAGCATATTAATCAGTTCTCTAGAAGCTCCGACAAAGTTCGTTCCACAATCGGAATAAATATGATTGCAGCGACCTCTACGAGAAATGAATCGACGCAGTGCACCCAGAAAAGTCTCGGAGGAAAGGTCGGAAACCAGTTCTAAGTGCAAAGCTCTCGTGGCCATGCACACAAATAAGCAAGCAAATATATGCTTTACAGGACTTAGCACCTCGTGCACGATATCTTAATAAAGAGAATGGACCACCATAGTCGCATCCAACTTCAGAGAAAGGTTTTACTTGAGAAAGTCTTACAGCAGGAATATCTCCCATAATAGGAGGCTGAGGCATTACTGGATTAGCGCGAAAGCATTGAGGACATTTAAAAAGAACACTACGAATTGTTTTTCTAGCAGAAACAATCCAGTATTGTTGAGCGAGAATATAGTGAAGAGTTTGGGGACCGGGATGCAAATAGAGCTTATGAGTATATTCTATGAGTAGAGTAGTAAATTTATGATTATTGGGTAAGAGTGCGGATGTTTTTGAGAGAAATTGAGAGAAGCATTGCGCAAGCGACCACCAACTCTAAGAATTCCATTGGTGTCGATAAAGGGGGTCAATTTTCTCAAGTATTTAGGTAGAGATTTGCAATTATTTATTAAGAGAATTTCCATAGCATAATATTGTGATTGAACACATTTAATAATACATTCTAGAGTTTCATTTATTTCAAATTTCGAGAGAGGAGAGGTTTTACGAGATTTAGAATGTCGAGTATTATAGAGAAAGCGTCTGCAAAACGTGACAAATATTTATAATTTTAGAGAAAGAAGAGAATTTTTCAAAGAGAGTATCAAACAATGAGGGCTGTGAAGTACATGTCAATATAACTTTTCGTTGTTCTTCTTCAATTTCAGGGAAAGTAAAAATTGATTGCGGCCAATAAGATTCCGGTTGGCTTAGCCATGGAGGTCCCGCCCACCATAAGGCATTGTCGAATAACTCGCTAGGTTGAAGACCACGAGAACCTGGATCAGCGGGGTTGTCTTTGGAGACTACATGACGCCAACAAGAAGGAGGTAATTTCTCTTGAATTTGGGAAACTCGATTGCTCACAAAGGTGTTCCACTTATATGGTTCACTTTTAAGCCAATGCAAAACAACCATCGAGTCGGACCATGCAATCGTACTAACATTAATAATAAGTTTATTAGAAAGAGAAGTTCTAACGAAATCAATTAACCTGGTCAGAAGTAAGGCTGCACAGAGTTCCAGTCTTGGAATTGAGATTTTTTGGAGTGGAGCCACGTGGCCTTTAGCGCAGACAAAATTTGTTTTTACAGAGTTATCTGGAAGAACTATCCTAAAATAAATTACTGCACAATAGCCTTTTTTCACTAGCATCACAAAAACCATGTACTTCCAGGGATAAATATTTGAGAGTGAGAAAATATCGAGGAACTTTGAGAGAGAAAATACAAGGTAATTCTTGAACGAGTTGATACCAAGAAGTAGCAATGTTATTGGGAGCAGGATCATCCCAATTTATACCTAACTTCCACAAATCTTGTATAATCAGTTTTAGGTGAAGAGTGAGAGGAACCAACATGCCGCAGGGATCGAATATGCTTGCGAGTTGTGAAAGAATATTGCGTTTGTTACAGATTTTGTTTGTCAAGGACAACGCTGGTGAATCAAAGAAAAAATCATCTGTAGAGGGATTCCAGTTTAGTCCTAGAACTTTAGAGGAAGAAAGAGAATTTATATTTAAAGAGAGAGAAGAATCCATTTTGCATTCATTTGGAGATAACTTAGAAAGAAAATTTGAGCTATTCGAAGTCCATTTTCTAAGTTCAAAACCGCTGTGTTTGAGTATAGAAATGAGATCGCGTTGAATTTTTATAGCAAGAGAAAGAGAATCGCAACCAGATATAATATCATCGACATACGTATCCATATCTAAAATCTTTGATGCTTCGGGATATTTTACTAAATTTTCTAAAGCAATTTGTTTTATAACTCGAATGGCTAAAATGGGCTACAGCTTAAACCAAAAATAACGCGAGTAAGTTTGTATTATTGAATGGGCTCATTAGCGTTAAATCGCCATAAAATTTTGAGGTATTCAGTATGATTTTCATTAACAAGAATTTGACAAAACATTTGTTTAATATCGCTAGCAAATACAATCAAATGAGATCTAAATCGAAGTAAAATAGATAAAATATCTGACTGTAATTTTGGCCCAGTTAAGAGAGTGTCATTCAAAGATTTATTTGTGTAATCTCGAGCGGAAGCATCAAAGACAACTCTAAGTTTGGTCGTGAGACTATCTGGTCGGATTACGCAATGATGTGGCAGATAATAAGAATGAGCGTTGGGAGAAGGATTTTGCACGGCAGTCATATATTGAGAATCTAAATATTCGCGCATGTAATTAGAATATTGAGAATAAAGTTGAGGGTTTCGAAGCAATCGTTTTTCGAGGGAGAAAAATCTACGAAGGGCGACATCTCTAGAACCTTCAAAGATCGGTTCCAAAGTTTTAAATGGTAAAGATACTATATAATGTCCAGAAAGAGTGCGTGAAAATGTTTTACAAAAGTGTTCTTCGGCAAGCTTTTCATCTGAAGAAAGCGTCGAGGATTGTGGAACATCCTCTAACTCCCAGAATCTTTGGAGTGATTGATCCAAGGAAGCATAAGATGTAAGAAAGTATGAGTTTACAGAGAGTGAAACACTAGATGTTTTAACTCTACCTGTAATTATCCATCCAAATATAGTTTCTAAAGCGACGGGTTGATCTGGATCTGAGAGGAGTTTGTTTCCTGTTATCAAGAAACCATAAATATCTGCACCCAAAAGTATATATACGGGTTTAGAGAGGTGAAAGTTGGGATCAGCTATGGGCAATTGAGAAAACTTTGAGAACTGTTCAACGGGAAGAGAATTAATCGGTAAATTATCACTAATTTCGTTTAATATAATAAACTCCAAGGAGTAGATCGGATCAGACTTTCCAATAGGTTTAATGTTGCATCTAACACCGTGAGAACCTTTTGAAATATTTTTCCCGATGCCACACAATTGGATGGGGAGGAAAAATTTAGATAAACCTAATTTATTAAAAACAAGATTTGAAATAAAGTACTACTCCACTGTCAATTACAGCGCGTATTACATGAAAAATACCCCACGCATCTTGAACATTGATTAATGCTGTAGAAAGAAGAGCTTTATTCTTATGTTTGGCAAATAAATTTGTAGATACAACTTCTGAGATAGAGCTGCTTGCTTGCAGAACTGGAAGAGTTTGCGATGAAGTGGATGGAGGAACGTTTACAGGAGTTGTTATTTGACCTTCGAAATGTAAAAGCGAATGATGTTTTTTGCCACAAGTTCGGCATGAGGAACGAGAATTACAACTCTTAGAAGAATGTCTAGTGCCGAGACAGTTTGAGCACCAACTTCGATTTAATTAAATCATATCTCTCTAAGTTTTGGGAGTAAAGCAATAATATATGGCTGACAGTTATAAATAAATGATCCTTGTTACAAACTTGACAAGTTAAATTTTGTTTCAACTGAGTGTTGAAAACAAAGGAAGAGGTAGGTTTATTTTTATAACCTTTTATAATAATACTTAGTTTTGCTTTTATTATAATTACTATTTTTATTAAAAATGAGAAACGATTTAGTTAGAGAGATTGTATCTTTAGCTGAACATTGTTTTTCTTAAAAATTCAATGAGTATCGTATGATTTGAGGTATAGCATATCTTGTGATAAAACAGAGCCACATTCCAGTTCAAAATTAGTTTGCAAAATTTCTGGAAGTCTATCATAAATCATAAGTATTAAATAAATAGCACAAAACTCCAGCTCTCTGTGGGAAAACTCAAGTTATTTAAAATTGTAATACGAGTATAAATATCAATCACATTTTTAGAGCTTCATGATTATTTTCGTTAGAGATGGGCTTAATATTTTCTAGAGCCTGCCAGTGAGCTTTTGCAATCAAACGTTTTTATCGTACTTATTTTTACAAGTTTGATATGCTATATTATAATTTTGATTGGCAAGTGGAGTACTAGATACCAAAGCTAAAGGAGGACCTCGTAAGAAACTCACTAGATAGTTGTATTTCGATATATCACTAAGAGACGAGTTACAGTGTATAAGAGAATCAAACATATCGATGAATGTTTGCCAATGTTTAAATTCACCATCAAAATGGTGTACCTCAATTTTAGGAAGTTTTACCGAACATTGAGCAGTAGTGTTTTGTAATTGTGTAGTATCCAGCTCCGATTTCGTTTGCGGAAATAAATTTGTGAATAATGCTTCAATATGAAAATAATAATCATTAAAATTCAGTTTGAATTGGGGAGGATCAATATCGCTATCCTTGTAAGTGTGAGACTAATAAAATTATATTATTATGAATCTTATCAAAAGTTTTATAAATATCTTCTAAGTGTTTTGCTCTACATCTAAAGTTAGGATGAAAATTTGGATCTTCAAGAGCTTGATCAGCGGATTTTTTAAGTTCTTTAATTTTTAGTAAGTTCTACAGAGCGTTGAGCTATAAGAGTTTTTAATTTGCGAGCGTCTGCAGACATAGCGAAAATTAGTATAATAATTAATTAGAGCGTAAGAGAGAAATGGAATGCTATAATGTGAGAAAAATAAAATATTATAGAATATAATAATTAATAGAGAGAGAGAGAGACGATATATTCTACAATAATATATGATATGAGAAAATAATTATTATATTTTTACTTTATAAAGTGAGAAAATAAAATATTATAGAATATAATAATTAACTGAGAGAGAGAGAGAGAGAGAATGATATATTCTTTAAAATAGAATATTATATGAGAAAATAATTATTATATTTTCACCTTATATAAGGTGAGAAAAAATAAATATTATAGGAATATCAAATACTCAACTGGAGAGAGAGAGAGAGAGAGAGAGAGAGAGTAATTAATTAAGAGAGTAAGAGAGAAATAGAATAATTCACTGAGAGAGTGTATGTGTGTGTGTGTGTGTGAGAGAGAGAGAGAGAGAGAGAAAATAATTATTATTTTTTTAATTAAAATTAATTATATATTATAATAATAATTATTATTTATTAATTAAAAATTAAATTATTAAGAGAGAGAACAGAGTAGAGTTGAGACTAAATGCGTATCGATAAATTTGAGCGTGAAAAAGAAATATCCGGACCAGTATCGCGAAACAGCGCTAGATATCGCTTTTAACACCGGTATTAGTAATTTTGGCCCAGTTAAGAGAGCGCCATACACAAATAAATCTTTGAATGACACTCTCTTAACTGGGCCAAAATTACAGTCAGATATTTTATCTATTTTACTTCGATTTAGATCTCATTTGATTGTATTTGCTAGCGATATTAAACAAATGTTTTGTCAAATTCTTGTTAATGAAAATCATACTGAATACCTCAAAATTTTATGGCGATTTAACGCTAATGAGCCCATTCAAGAATACAAACTTACTCGCGTTACTTTTGGTTTAAGCTGTAGCCCATTTTAGCCATTCGAGTTATAAAACAAATTGCTTTTAGAAAATTTAGTAAAATATCCCGAAGCATCAAAGATTTTAGATATGGATACGTATGTCGATGATATTATATCTGGTTGCGATTCTCTTTCTCTTGCTATAAAAATTCAACGCGATCTCATTTCTATACTCAACACAGCGGTTTTGAACTTAGAAAATGGACTTCGAATAGCTCACCCTTTCTTTCTCATCTCCAAATGAATGCAAAATGGATTCTTCTCTCTCTTTAAATATAAATTCTTCTTTCTTCCTCTAAAGTTCTAGGACTAAACTGGAATCCCTCTACAGATGATTTTTTCTTTGATTCACCAGCGTTGTCCTTGACAAACAAAATCTGTAACAAACGCAATATTCTTTCACAACTCGCAAGCATATTCGATCCCTGCGGTATGTTGGTTCCTCTCACTCTTCACCTAAAACTGATTATACAAGATTTGTGGAAGTTAGGTATAAATTGGGATGATCCTGCTCCCAATAACATTGCTACTTCTTGGTATCAACTCGTTCAAGAATTACCTTGTATTTTCTCTCTCAAAGTTCCTCGATTTTTTCTCACTCTCAAATATTTATCCCTGGAAGTACATTGTTTTTGTGATGCTAGTGAAAAGGCTATTGTGCAGTAATTTATTTTAGGATAATTCTTCCAGATAACTCTGTAAAACAAATTTTGTCTGCGCTAAAGGCAAAGTAGCTCCACTCAAAAAAATCTCAATTCCAAGACTGGAACTCTGTGCAGCCTTACTTCTGACCAGGTTAATTGATTTCGTTAGAACTTCTCTTCTAATAAACTTATTAATGTTAGTACGATTGCATGGTCCGACTCGATGGTTGTTTTGCATTGGCTTAAAAGTGAACCATATAAGTGGAACACCTTTGTAAGCAATCGAGTTTCCCAAATTCAAGAGAAATTACCTCCTTCTTGTTGGCGTCATGTAGTCTCCAAAGACAACCCCGCTGATCCAGGTTCTCGTGGCCTTCAACCTAGCGAGTTACTCGACAATGCCTTATGGTGGGCGGGACCTCCATGGCTAAGCCAACCGGAATCTTATTGGCCGCAATCAATTTTTACTTTCCCTGAAATTGAAGAACAACGAAAAGTTATATTGACATGTACTTCACAGCCCTCATTGTTTGATACTCTCTTTGAAAAGTTCTCTTCTTTCTCTAAAATTATAAATATTGTCACGTTTTGCACAGACGCTTTCTCTATAATACTCGACATTCTAAATCTCGTAAAACCACTCCTCTCTCGAAATTTGAAATAAATGAAACTCTAGAATGTATTATTAAATGTGTTCAATCACAATATTATGCTAGGGAAATTCTCTTAATAAATAATTGCAAATCTCTACCTAAATACTTAAGAAAATTGACCCCCTTTATCGACACCAATGGAATTCTTAGAGTTGGTGGTCGCTTGCGCAATGCTTCTCAAAATTTCTCTCAAAAACATCCCGCACTCTTACCCAATAATCATAAATTTACTACTCTACTCATAGAATATACTCATAAACTTTATTTGCATCCCGGTCCCCAAACTCTTCACTATATTCTCGCTCAACAATACTGGATTGTTTCTGCTAGAAAAACAATTCGTAGTGTTCTCTTTAAATGTCCTCAATGCTTTCGCGCTAATCCAGTAATGCCTCAGCCTCCTATTATGGGAGATATTCCTGCTGTAAGACTTTCTCAAGTAAAACCTTTCTCTGAAGTTGGATGCGACTATGGTGGTCCATTCTCTTTATTAAGATATCGTGCACGAGGTGATGAGTCCTGTAAAGCCTATATTTGCTTATTTGTGTGCATGGCCACGAAAGTTTTGCACTTAGAACTGGTTTCCGACCTTTCCTCCGAGACTTTTCTGGGTGTACTGCGTCGATTCATTTCTCGTAGAGGTCGCTGCAATCATATTTATTCCGATTGTGGAACGAACTTTGTCGGAGCTTCTAGAGAACTGATTAATATGCTAAATCCGCCGCTGAGCAAGAACAAATTTCCTGGCACTTCAATCCTCCAAGCGCGCCTCATTTTGGTGGCCTGTGGGAAGCAAGAATAAAGTCTGTAAAAACTCACATTAAAAGGGTCATTGGTGATCAATTGCTCACGTATGAGGAATTTTATACGCTACTGGTTCAAATAGAAGCAGTGCTTAATTCTCGTCCATTGTGTCCACAAAGCTCTGATCCAAATGATTTGTCAGTTCTTACTCCAGGACATTTTTTAACCCTAGAGCCGTTAAACGCCCCTCCGGAAGATGATCTTTCCGGGATAAAATTAAATCATCTCTCTCGCTGTCAGTTGATATCACGCTTGCACCAAAGCTTTTGGAGCCGATGGTCTAAAGAATACCTTCAAACACTTTTACAAAGAGCTAAATGGAATGACTCTACTATTCCAATAGAAATAAACTCGGTTGTTTTAATAAAGGATGATAATCTAATTCCGCTCAAATGGAGCATTTGAAGAGTCTTAGAGATTCACCCGGGCCATGATCGTGTTACCCGCGTGGTTACTTTAAAAACAGCAAAAGGCATTCTTAAAAGACCAGTGACAAAGATATGCCCACTGCCTTACTGCAACTTTACAATTAAAAATTTACTCTAAAAAAAACATAATCGCAAAAAAACATAATTCCAAAAAAACATAATTCATTATAAACACATAATTAACATCTCTATTTAATTCTATTTTTCTCTACTACTATATAACAAATGTAAACTCTCTCTTTAATATTTAATTAAATTACACTCATGCATTAACCCCAATAATGCATTTTTTCTAAATTTCCTCTAAATTTAACTTCATAAATTTCACTCTTACTTACTTTTAAACATAACGCATTTTTTTTTCACTTTTTTTTTTATTTTACTTTACTATTCTCAAACGAAAAATGGAAAATATTTCATTTTGGTGGGCGGTATATTGGATTCTATCCCTTCCTCCCATCCTTTACCCGAAAACCTTAGTGGGTACGTAGCCGTAGTCGAGTACGGAGAGAGACAAGATCGGCCGAGTACACAGTGTACACCTCCAATCGCGCGCTATCCTCAAGTGTTTTGTTCAAGCAAAAAATCAACAGGTACGAGTCCAGAACGGGAATAAAGGTGAGTGCCCACAGTCCTGATACATTAACTCACCTTAATGAACTGAGCCCCTTAATTCTCGCCCGTAGCATTGGTAAGAATAAAGGACGGTTGGCAACCCTAGTCAAAATTTCTATAAGTTGCTTCGAAAACAGATGGTACGGCTGTGCTTGACTTGGCGATAAAATCGATTTAATAGGTTTAAATACTAACTCTGACGAGTCTGAGAATCCACGAATTAGCTGTGGAAAACGGCGCCAACACAACATATCTAAGATTAAATCGTAATGTCGACTCCGGGCTTCAAAACATCAATAATTCAAGACAAAATTAAAGCACTCTCTCGGCTCGTAACAAGACATTCCACGTGTACGTGGCCCGCTATTAATTTAATACGTAGTCGACGTAATATGCATTATTCATAGGCCGATAAATTGCATATTATGCATCTAATGAATGCCGCGAACGTGGATATACGTACACACACTCGCATACCTAGCGTACTCACACACAAACACAAAACTCACTAGCCACGGCGGAAGGTAATTGGATAGAGGGAAACTTTCTGGATGTGTGTGTAGCCTTTTGGGCTGGCTGGTTCTCCTTCAAAAAGCCAGAGAGCAAACGAGGCTCTTATAAATTAATTTGGGAATATGAGGTTATGTTCTACGTTGCTTTTGATACTAGAGAAGCATTAATATGCTGGTTCGAAGACTTAGATTATTATAATACAATGTTAGAAAGAACATGTTATAACGGAGTTTATTGATATATAAACCGATATTTTTACGCAATTTAATATCATAGTATAAGGAAACTAGTAGCTTTACTCCTTGTCAAACCGCTGACGTAGCTGTATAGTCATAGTCTATAACTAGGCAAAGTATAGTCGTGGCACTCGTCATAGTTTCACAGAGATGTATTTAGGAAAATATGAGTTCACAATAAAATAAAATCAAAAAAATTGTTCATCGAGTAAAAATTTCCTTGAAAACAGAATATTTTCACATTTTGTGTAAGTAACAATTCTTCTGTATCTGAAAATCTTCTGATGGGAAGAAATGCGGAAAAAATATATAATGACATATTTTTATATTATTATCTATTTCAAAGATTTTCTACAACTTTTTTAAATTCAAAACAAGTTTAATTTTAACATTAATGTGTTTGTTTTGTAGTAATATATTGGTTAGGTGATTTTCATTGGATAACTAACACATTGTACTAAATAAATAATAAAATAACATATTTAATGACATAACATAATTTTAACTTCAATAACTGCTAATAAACATTCCAAAAATTTCAAAAGAGAAAAGAAGCAAGAACAATGGGAAATAGCATCACCACTTTCTCATGTAATAAAAGAATATTTTTTAGTTATTGTTACCGAGCCCCGAAGGCACCGAAAGAACCGGGAATTAATAATTTCGTGTCCCGGTTCTTTGATATCTCAAAAGAACAATTTCCGGTTCTGAACCCTAGTTACCATATTATCAAGAAATTATGTTTTTTAACTAAAAACTAAAAAAAATTCCAGTTTTTTTTGAATAAAAAATGCGCAGAAAAATCCTCATATTTCTGGGCCCAAAATATACTACCCCTAAAAATAATTACACTTATTTAAGACTCACCCTGTATAGTGCGATTCGCGGTTATGGTACGTCATAGCGTTTCCGGAACCGGAGCTGTTTTTCGGAACCGGTAATTTCGGTAACATGCCTCTAAGGAACCGGGATTTACAGTTTTTTTTTCGGTACATTCGGTACTAGCAAATTTTTGTTCAATGATGGTGCAGTTTGTTAAACAGCAAACAAGGGATGGTTGTCAAAACGTAAAATCGATAAAAAAATTGAGATATATGAAAATAATAGCAAATTATTATTAAGTAGTAATCAGCCATGAGAAAATAAACCTGAATACAAACATGATCACAAATGACTCAAAAAAAAACTCAAAACAGAATTTTTTTAATTATTACTACAACCAATAGCAGCACACAGTAAGGCACTAATTTTTTGTCAATCCGTCTCTGTGCTGGGACGCAACGCTCGAACCTCGCAGGTCGACGGACGGAACTCAACTGAAACGCTCTGCAATCTGCCCATATTCGACAGATTGTAAAAACTGGCAGAAAATATTTGGGAGAGTGCAACTACTCTTTTTCTTCTACTGTGATAATATCATGATCTTTTAAACCCCGTTTATACGTAACATTTTATCTGTCAGTTTTACCTTAGCTTTCAAAACGGTCGTCCGTCAGCTTGATTTTCATGCGTCCGTTATCCGACGATACGATGATACGATATTAATTTTAGTGGTTGAATTTAAAGACTTCGATTGGTTAGAAACGATTAACCAATCGAAGCCTTTAAATTCAACCAATAAAATTAATATCGTATCATCGTCTCAAATAAATAATATCCACGTCAGCAATATAAAGATAATATTTTTTTAACTTTTTTGTTGTAAATTTGAAATCTCATTGTACGATCTAATAATTTGCATAATATTAATCGTAATTATTATCAATACATTAACTTCTACAAACTAGTTTCTAATGCTCTACATGTTCGAAAGGATTACCACCCTCCCTATTATTGTACAAATTTATTTTTCATTCAATTTTATTTATAGCTCTTTGAACAGATCTTATACTTCCGAATGCATTTTGTACCCTTTATTGTAAATGCTGAGATGTATTGATTTGACTTTTACAAATGACGTCAAGTAGTGCCCCCCCTCCTCCCCGTCCCTTGGCGACAGGTGCAGGAACCTCGCTGGCCATTATACTGCTCTACCACTTCCAATCCATTTTCCGGGGAAATAATTTGATTGTTTATATTACATTATATTTATATTATTTTTTATTATTTTATTGCATTTGATTTTCCGTGTTCAATGTTTTACCCCACGTCATTGTTAAGTTTGAAAGCTTATCAATATTGTAACGATGAATAGATTAAATGTTTTAAGCTTTTTTTGAGCCGGACTTGAAATTAATTTAAATAAATTGTGTTCAAATTTCCAAAACAAAAAATATATTTAAGTATGGCATATCATTGTAATCAGGAGACCAAGTTCTTTCAAAACCCGAAATAAAAAATGCAGGTCCGACAAATTATCAGCTAATTTGAAAATATAAAATTACTGTGAGTGTGCAATTAGTTTTTTGATTTTCTAAAAAGTAAGGACAGGAAAAAATAAAATTGATTTTCAAAAAAATCCGTTTATTTCCAAAAAAAACTCAGCAATCGTAGAAATTTTTATAACTTTTTTGATGGCATCTTGGCGTACATCCCAAAGCGCAACTTTGCCCTAATATAACCATGTTGGTAAGTATCTATTATATTTGTTGGTATCTTATTGTAAATAATGGTACAAATATATTTTTACTTAATTAACCTATATCTAATTATAAACATAATACAAATGAAACCTTTAATCATGTCAGAAAATAGAAAGGGTGTTAGTTCTAGTAGTCGATAACTTCTCTATTCAGCAAAGGAAATATAATTAAACTGGAAATAGATAATGGCCGTGTAGTGTAATTTAATGTGTTGGTTTGAAGAAAAACGACTTTCCACCGACAATATAGACCGGAAAACCGTTTCGCTAATGAACAATGGACATTAATGGGTTCATTTTCGATGTCGCCCGATAGGAAAACTCTATTAATAATAACAATAGTGCTCGTGTTGACGTGGTTATACGTGGTTTAGTTAAAATAGGTCTGTCTGTCGGTGTGCTTTAAAGTAATAATTGAATTTTGCCCAGATGTAGTAATATACAAGTTTTAATTTGTGAGACAAAAGGTTTTGGGTGAAAGACAGTAATTTCGGACAGGTTAAAATGAGAATAGAAGGAATTCTAAGAGAACAAACCATTAACCAAATATAATTATAATTAAATATTCACTTAATGTTATTGTTCCTCCCTACCTATTTTTAGTGTTTTTCGATAGTTTGATGCGATGAAAAGGATTATTTTGGCCTCTACATTGTTATTTCTGTTCTACTAGAGATATTAAGAGAGAATTTATTACCATTTTAAATCCCGCTTAAATTGTAAGAAGATCAATTAACCTGATCGATTTTTCCGGCTTTTTTTTCGTTTTTGTTTCATATTGCAACTTAACCATCCCTATAAGTAATAAAAGTATACAGGGTGGTCCGAACTGTATTCCGAAAACTTATGTAAACGGCAGTATATTGTGCAGATAAAAATAAGTAAAAAAGTTCGTATAAATGTATGTCCTAAAATGCTTAGTTTTAGAGAAACAGGGTGTAGAAGTTTCATTTTTATTTCGTTTTTTTTTTCTAAATAATTTCTAAAATAACGTCAATCGATGAAAATTAGTGTATAAGAGTTTTTTGACACGAGAAATTTGATTTTGATGTCAATATGACTCCTACTAGTAGAGGGCGCCACCTACGTGTGTTTTAACTGTTTTGAAGCGTAATAACTTTGTGTCCATACCTGTATAAAACTACCGAGCGAAAAAATATACATCTCTGTGATTTTTTACGTAAAACATATCTCTTTGTAAAAATCGCTACGAGCAACCGTCCTTAAGATATTTAGAATAGAAATAGTAAATCCATATCATTATTGACGAAAAATGAACACGTTGAGTAGATAGTTATTTCACTAAAATAATAAATTTGAGAAATTTTTATTTTTTTAAATTAATCATACATTTTTTTGCATAAAATGATGATAAAACAGTTTCTGTTGAACATTTGGCACGAAAACATTTCAAATTTATGATTTGAGTCTAATAACTATTTAGTCAACATGTTTAATTTATGTCAATGATGACAGGTATTGATAATTTCTATTCCAAATATCTCGAAAACCATTAAACCGTAGCGGTTTTTACCGAGAGACCTTTTTCACGTAGAAAACCTCGTAAATGTATATTTTTTTACTCAGTAGTACTGAGTAAAAAATAGGTACTCAATACAGATACAGACGAAAAGTTATTACTCTTCAAACCAGTTAAAAAATATGTAGGTGGCGCCCTCTACTAGTAGGAGTCATATTGACATCAAAATGAAATTTCTCATGTCAAAAAACTTCCAGACACCAATTTTCATCCAAATATTGACGTTACTTCAGAAATTATTTCGAAAATATCGAAATAAAAATGAAACTTCTACACCCTGTATCTCCGAAACTAAGCATTTTAGACATACATAATACAAACTTTTTTATATTTTTTTATCTGTAGAATATGCTGCCGAAGTTTCCGGAATACAGTTCGGACCACCCTGTATATTTATTTTCAAAGTTATATATGTATATTCGATCCAAAGAAGGGAGACTACCCCGATAATGGTGGATGATTATGATGATATATTTTACATAAGAGTCAGCAGAATTAGGGTTCGAGAAAAATTTGTTTTTACAGACCAGTGTAATTTGGTTTAGCATCGCTACCAATCACTAATCACTAATTCCTCTTACAATAAACTGCCAACTATTTCATTTATTATTGTGGATAGCTCCGCATTTTAACGTTACATTCAAAAACACTCCGAATAAAAAACCTTGAAAAATAACTCTAATTTTTTACTCTTTTATTCCCCAATTCCACTTACGTCACCCAAACTCCACAAAAATCGACAGATAACAAAAAAAGGTCAAGCCTCGCTCTCGCAGCGCGTCGATTCAACAATACCGAAGCACCTCCATTGTTCTAGGGGGGCTTTTACCGCCCCCAAATCCGGCCCCGTTCCCCCTCTAGACTCAATTAAACTCTTTTGAAATTTAGAATTTCAATTTGGAGCCGTTATCGCCCGCTCGCACGCAGTTTCCCCGTGATCTTCGCCAAACAATACCGGTAATGATTTATTTTCCAGAGGCTTCCAACTTTAGAGAGGTGTAAGACCAATAAAAGTCGCTGGGAAAGAGGAGATTAACTCCTGTGGAGGAAACCGCTTCTTTTTTTTGGTCTTATCCGGTCCTGGATAAATATTTAACGAAACCAGGCAAAATGTCAGGAAAAAGTGTATTGAGAACGGTAGAGTACTTTATTTTGTTCATGATCTTGTTCGTGTCAGTTAAATAACTTCTTTCATATGAAATACATGAAGAAATATATAGTACTAACTGATACAGCTAACTTCTTACCACCTAACTGTACAGTGACAATGATCAATGATCAGTACAATTTTTAACAATAAAGCTTCATTCAGAACCTCGCAATTAGTGGTTTCAATTAAGGTAGAAGTTTGTTTATTTAATTTCAATGTATGCGTTCAGAACGTCAAAATTAGTCGTGGACATTTTCAATTAGTAGAAAAGTTATCAAACTTTTAACTTTTGGTTAGAAATCAAAAGTTTATTGTTTTATAAGCTAATTATTAAGGTTTCTCTGTGGATACAACTGACTAACAACGCAAGCTGTTGCTAGGATTTTCTATTAATTTTAATTGTGTTTTTTAAACATTGTGAATGATCGTAAACTAAAAAGTATAGAGGGTAATTGAAACCACTAATTTATTCTACTATAATTGCGAGATTCTGAATGAAGCTTAAACTTCATAAATTTTAAATTAATTAACGATTGTCTTTACTTTTTATTGTTTTCTTCTAATATAATCCAGTAAATAAAGGTTGAAACCACGGCCTAAATCGTCGACGGGGACTTTGTAACACCGTGCTCGGCCAGCTATGGCCGAAAAAATGGCCCCAAATGGCCAAAAAATCAGTTTTCGCAAATATCTGCCAAAATATGCAAATTACAATTTTTTTGGAATAAAAAATGAAGCTTAGGTAATTACCTACAAAAATGTCCTTAATTTTTTTTACATAGAATTAGTATTTTTCGAGATATTCCGCCTCGAAGATCCTTGAATTTTCTCTCCAAGTCTTAATGCTACGGAGATAGATTTTAGATTTTATAAGCGTAGCATTGATCCTCTTCTTCTTCTTCTTCTTCTTCTTCTTCTTTTACTTATTTGAGATCTGTCGATCTGTTAGTTTTAAGGTTACCTCTGTAGGAGTTCTTGGGAGATAGACTGCCCACTGTCTTTCCATTTTTTTGGAGATCTTCCCGGCTGTCTCTTACCCATGGGTTTTCCTTCAAGAGCTATGCGTGGTAGCCTGTTTTCTTCCATGCATTTTACGTGTGCAAACCATTGTCTTTTTGTTTGCCTACCCCATCTCACTAAGTCCTGTATTCCACATTGTTTTCTGATATTATTTGTGTTTCTAATTCTGTCTCTTCTAGTCTTCCCCATTATGGTTCTTAGGTTCTTCATTTCAGCGACATTCATTGTTTGTTTCCTCTCCGATTTCTATGCTATATGTCATTATTGCTCTGATGCAGGTCTTATAAATTTTAATTTTACTGCCTGTTCGCAAGGGGGGGAAGGAGTTTGTCCACACTATTTGCCTCAAACATCCTGACATGGCCGTTGCTCTGTTTATCAGGTTTCTCAGATCTTCCTCTGGATCATGATATAGTACGACATATCTATTCCTAGGTATCTATGATACTTGCTCAATAATTTTGTTTTCTACTACCAGTTTGCTACCAGTTTGCATCTTACCGGCTCTTTAGAGAAAGTTAAGCATTTCGTTTTTTCTGTTTCTGATTCAAAGTTCATTTAAAAGGTAGAAAAATTATCCAAAAATATTAAATTTTAGGCAAGTTATTAAACAATTTGTCCTATCAATCAATGATAGGCTTATGAAATCTATCTCCACAGCCGTTAAGACTTGAAGAGAAAATTCAGGGATCTTCGAGACGTACTTTAAAAACTTTGTAACTAATATTTACTGCAAAATAAAAACACTAAATCAACACAATACACCAAAACACTTTTACTTTTACACTGGACGCGCGTTTCGCTAACCATGTTAGCATCATCAGCAGATGATTATAAACTACAGTGTAAAAGTAAAAGTGTTTTGGTGTATTGTGGTGATTTAGTGTTTTTATTTTGCTGTGTAACACCAAAGGTTCCAACCCTCAACTGTAATAATATTTACTGTTTTATTAAAAATGTAAATATGAGTATTTAAATTGGTTTGTTACTAACTAAGTAAAATGACCTCCTTTGTATGGTTAAATTTAGTCTCTGCTCCCATAAAAAATGCAAATTGTATTAAAATCAAATATTAACTTACACTGTTTCTGTCGTCTAATCATTTCGTGTACTAACACCCCGAAATTGCCCGGGTAATTTAAGCTATTAATTTTTTACCGAGGCACGTTCTCCAAGCGAGGACTAATTTTCTCCAAATAACAATGGTAAATAATTTAATAAAGCCCTTATTTTTTCTTTTTGTTACTTTGTAGCATATAACGTAACATTAGAAGATTAATATAGAGTATCTAAGAACTTAGAACATGTACAGGATGTACCATTTTTGTTTTACAGGGTTTCTCGTTTATAAGTAGAAGTACAAAGATGAGGTCTTCACATCACTGAGTTACTTTTTTATGAACCTGTACAAAGGATATTATTTGTTGTAGCCTAAACTTTAACTAAAACTGAAATTAAACACTTCCTGGGCACTTCCGATATGTTTGAAGAGAAAGGTACAATCAATGCGTACTATATGTTCTATAACGCATGGTACGAAGGCCCTAACATTAACCAAAAAAAAAACAGTAAGCAAAATCAGAATAACGCAAAGATCAATGTTGGGGCTATCTCTGAGAGACAAAATACCGAATATCAAAGTACGGGAAGATAGAACAAAAGTTATGGATGCCACTACTTTAAAACGGAATTGGATGCAAATAGCTCAAGATAGGGAGTTATAGAAACAAACGAGGGAGGCCTACGTGCAGCAATGGACTTTGTGGTTAGTTGATGATATTCAGGATATGCGCCTGCTTAAACAGAATGTTTGAAGAGAGATTTTCTTTTTATTGTAAATGATTTTTATGAACCATTTTTGAACAGAATTCAAGCCTTTTAAATGACATTCAGAGGCACCACCCCACCCTCGAATCCCATATGTCAAATGAGATCGTATAAAGGATGATTATAGGATTCTAAGTTGTTTGACCAAAAAACTTTTCAAATAAGTAAATTTCGGTAACAATCCTCTCAATTTTTTTTTTAAATTCAACAGGTTTTTTATATGCGCTAGCCGTAGTTTAACCAAGGCTAGCACATTTCCACATCACCTTGATAGAAACCGTCTCACAATTGCTGTAATTCCCAGAATTGTAGCTTTTTGTAATAGAACAAGGACTAATCTCCGTAATCCTAAACGCCTCAAGATATCAGGTAAATTTTTATGTATTAAACCGTTGGCAGTAATAATTATATTGGCAAAATTTTTACTGTTTTTATATTCCAAACTGTTTTCAACTCGTTGAAGTGTTAGCTTAGAGCCTCATATTTATCCATCTTTTCCTTGTACGCCCTGCCTATGTTGTCATCTACAGGAATTGACACGTCTATAATATTAAGTTCTTTATTTTCCTTTTCCAACAGCATGATATCAGGCCTATTATTGGGTACTTGTTGATCCGTAATTATGCTCATATCCCATTAAAGCTTAGCAGAATCATTTTGGATTATTGCTTTAGGCTGGTATTTATAATATGCCTCTTTATTTTGAACTATTTTGTGTTTCAGTCCCAGTTCTTGGTGGATGATTTTGGCTACTTCATAGTGTCGGTTGAGGTATTCCCATGATACAAAGAAAACGAGGTATGATCGATAGCGGCTCCAATTTCGCTCAGTTTGCGCATATCACCTGTGACGTCATACGCCATACAAAAAAATATCCATATTGTTCAATTGCCACTAATAAAAAAGACCTAAAATAGGGAAGAATTAGGACATACCATCAAAAAGTATGTCAAATCACTGAGCTTGACATTTGAAAAGTAATATTCATATTTATTATGTCATCAGTTTGACGATTTGAAATTGGCGCGCGGAGCTTGCCGACCAATAGTACAGTTATCACCTGTGACGGGTGACGTAGCGACCAACCTGCGCAATATCATACCTTGTTTTCTTTGTATAATGATGTATTCTGTAGGAGCCTCTCTGTTAACTGTTAATATGAACTTTCTATAGCTGTTGGAATTACTTGGTTCTGTATTGCTTCAGTTTCAGTAAATAAATATCCTTGGGTTAGATAAAGAAATGATTCTTCTTTTGCTAATTCAGGATTTTGCAAACTGTTATAGAATCTACCATGCAGAGACTTCTTTTGCCATGTTTCTTTAAAAGTTTGTGGTATAGTTTGGTCTTCTTTAACATCTGAAAGTGATAGTGGTGATAACTGCTTATCTATTTGGATTATTGCTCTAATTAATGGATGGTTTTGTCTATTGAAATATTTACATAAGCTGTTTTTTTTTCTTGTTCTAAAACCAGCTCTAAATTGGTTAGTCCTCTACCGCCCTTGCATATTATTAATGTGAATATTCAATCGACTATTTTAGAAAAAAGTAAGCTAGTAAACTCTACTACTATCATAACCAATGTAAAAATGCCTTTAGTATGATAGCAAGGCCTTGGTGACTGTTCTATGTTCTATCATTCTCCAACCCTGACTAGTTGGAAAATTTCGTAACAAAGTTGCTACAAAATAAACCGGTACAGTGGCCCTAATCGAATACGTTAGTTTTATCAAAACTATTTAGTCTCTTCTCTCTCCTCCTCGTTGTGGTGCGGTGGAGATAAAGCCGCCAGCGGAGCGATAGTTCGGAGTCATCAAAGTATTAAAGTTAATGAAATAAGCTCTAAAGTGTCACACCGATGAAACGGATAAAGCCGGACCTCGGTTGTTCGTCCTTCTTCTTTTTTGCTTCTGTCGCTTTGTCCGTTCGCTCTCGCTCTATGGCCACTAGATGGCCAGTTAAATTTAACAACTCCATCTCTCGTAACTCCGTCCTAACTGACTGATAAACACGTACACGGTTGCGGTTGGCTTAATCGCCATATTTATTTATGATCGATGGTGTAACAGTGGTTTACTGCATATTCTGCCAGTGAAATTCATTTACACACCCAATTTTGTAATTTTTTATGATATAGTATTTTAACGTTTTTTTTTTATTTTAATTTCTTGATCGTTATAATAAATTATTCTGCTGAAATCGGGCAAATCATTACAAATAAAGTTTTAAGTTAGTTCCTGGAAATAAAAATATTACATTTTTCATTAAAAAAAAGGCAATTTTTGAATAAGTTGTCCAGAAATCAATTATACGATTTAGTCCATTTATGGTTTTGTTTGACTGTTTCCATCTTGGATAGGTTAGATTAGGTTGCTGAGGTTTGGGATCCTGTTTGATCCCTCACACTGTTGCGCTACCCCTGTATTATTGTACCAAACCTTTCTTTCATTCTTTTTTTGCGTTACATCACTTCCAGCTCTGTTGGCTTCTGTTCTTCCTCTATTCTATCCAAAAAACCTTGCCATAAAGTTTTAAAGCGTGGCGTCGGTATTCCAGTGCCGGACAGTGGCACAGCAGATGCTCTATGGTTTCTTCTTCCTGTCCGCATTCTCTGCAGTAGTCATCGTTGGAAATCTTCCATCTCACGAAGTTTACCCCCGTGGCCGTGGGACAGTTTCCAGTGATGTCACCTACAATTATGCGTACTAGGTTCTTTTAGTGCTCTAGTAGTTGTTTTATCTTTTTGCTATCTACCACTGGCCACAGTCTTCGAGCTGTAGCGCAGTCTTCACGGTGCTGCCACGTCTCTTGCTGCTTAGCCTTGATGGTAGTTTCTATATCTTCCTTCAGTGTGTTGATCGTCGCAAGTGGTGGGTCATCTGCCACGGCCTCTCCCTGGCCCACTCTTTGGCGAGTCTGTCCGCTTCTTGGTTGCTCACCACATTGCTGTGGCCTGGCAAACAAGTTTTTTTAAAACTGGCCTATATCTGTAATTAACTCAGTATAATTTGGTAAACCATTGAAGATTTTTACACAATTATAATGGGCTTCACCTTCAGTCATAGATATTCAAGAGATATTCAAGAAATAAATATTCAGTTTACTGCATTTATTTCTCTGTTCCTATCTGGCTTATATGTCACCAAATTATATGCTAAATACGGTAATCATGTACTTATTGAATATATCCGTTATATTAGTGGATTTGGAGTAATTTCCTGTTGCCTAGGCTTCCAATAATATATCGCTTAACTATAGATTATGTTAATTAACTAATATTAATTGCTAGTCTCACATGAGATACTATTATAAGCTATATAAGCATGTATTTGTATATTTAAACACAAATCCTCTTAAATATAAAATAATAATGTAATTTTAATTTATAATCCGTTAATTTACGTTAAAATGTTAAATAGATAATATATTTTTTACCTTTATTTATTAAAACAAGTCTAAAGTATTTTATATTTTTAGGGAGCTCATAACACGACAAATAGTAGAATAATACTCGTAGACAAGGTATATCCCAGTTACAACAAACAATAGTTTGGAACGTATTTCAAGAATAATGAAAAACTCTATTGGACTCAAAAACGTAAAAATGCAACAATTTAAAATTCACCCTGTGTATTTCAGGAACTAAGAGGGCTAGGACAAATCTGTGACTAACATCTTTAGTTTCACAAAAAAGTTTCATACAGTAACGTGAAAAACGTTAACTTTGTACATCGACTAATAAACAAGAAACCCTGTAAAACACACGAAAATCGTACATCCTGTACAGGGTGTCCCTTTTTGGTTGAAAACATACAGTATCTCCGTTATTAGTGGTGACCAACCTGTCCCACTATTTGTAAACACAATTTTCGTAGCTCTCTTCGTTTTTAAGGTACAGGGTCTTTTTGAAAATTTTGCAATTTGGGACACCCCCCCTATCCAGTAGCGGATATATCAGCGGGCAGTTCGGTGCGATGCCCTGGGGTCCAGAGCCAAAAGGACCCCAAACTGCTACGGATTTTCAAAATGAATTGTTGTGAAATCTTTATTCCGAAATATAAAAGGAATTAGGTCATTAAAAAAAACTTAAATCTTTTAAAAAGATTTATAAAATATTTTTGTATGTGTAGTTATTCTGAAAAGTAATCGTTTTATTTTATGTGGTTTTATATTTGTGTTATAATATTTTTGAAGAGCTCATAGCAAGACGGATCATATGATTTATAAATATACAGGATGTTCCCCATAAAAACATAACTTTAGTTGATATTTCCAAAAATATTTTTTTCGTAGAAAAACAGACTGCACCACTGTATTCCGCGTAAAAAGTTCTACAAGAATCAGTTTTCACCTTCTCGATACCTTTCACAATAACGAAGATACGGGGGCTGTCCCAAATTGCAAAATTTTCGAAAAGACCCTGTAGCTCAGAAACGTGGAGGGCTATGAAAATTTTGTTGACAGCATTTTTGGTTTGACAAAAAAGTGGGACAGATTTGTGCAAACCGCATTCTCCTATCTTTACTAATAACGGAGATACCGTATGATTTCAACTAAAATGGGACAACCTGTACATTAAGGTGCGTCCAGACCTGACGAGACGAGACGAGGGCGAGAAAAAAAAGCAAGACAAGAGCAAGAAGAAAGCGAGACATCTTCTATCCATTTATTGAGGCAAGCGAGTTGGGTCATAGAGAAAGGAACCCAAACACATATTAAATTGTAATTGAATATAAGTGCAAAAAAGTGTTGTAGATGTAACATATATTTTTTAATGGGAATACCCTATTTTCTATTTTATTTTTAGATTCTACCTACAATTGGGTAACTCTTTTGCATATGATATTATATATTTAAGATTAATAGATTTGGTAATAATTCAATTTGTTTAACATAGGAGACCATGTAAAAAAATGAGATTATTTAATTTAAAATGTTTGAAATTCATAAATATATGTTAAACACCCTGTAGCATCTAACTCAAATATCTCTACATATATCTTTTGCTTCGTCCCCATAAAACGACCCTAACAAATTTTAGTACTCCAACTTCAGAAACAATAGCATGACTGACAATTTTTAACGACACTGAAATCTAAAGGTGCGTATTGACTATCCGAACAAACGAACGAACGAACGAGCGAACGAACGAGTGAACGAATGGATTTCGGTATATTTGGACGGGGAACCGAAGCGTATTCACTATCCGAACAAACGAATGAACGAACAAGCGAACAAATGGATTTCGGTATATTTGGACGGGGAACCGAACGCATGCGGCCGTTCGTTCGTTCGTTTGCTCGACCATCCGTTTCGAGTCGGTACATCAAAGGAGTTCAAAAACGAATGGGT
This sequence comes from Sitophilus oryzae, assembly GCF_002938485.1. Taxonomy (NCBI): domain Eukaryota; kingdom Metazoa; phylum Arthropoda; class Insecta; order Coleoptera; family Curculionidae; genus Sitophilus; species Sitophilus oryzae. The sequence continues at coordinate 4,191,219 of NW_022146047.1, read as the reverse complement.
AGATGTTGTACGTTCGGTTCTAAAATTCGGTCCCATCCATACTACTACCGAACAAACCAACGAATGTTCGTTCGTTCGTTCGGATAGTGGATACGCACCTTAACATTTGTTTGAACAAATTGATATATTACAAAAACTATTAGTTTTAGGTATCTAACATTATACATAAAAAAATTATAAAATTATACGCAGAATCTGAAAATAAAAAATAGGGTACTACATTTAAAAAAAAATTAAAGTTTAAAACCAAACCAAACCATAGATATGTTATATCCGTCCAACTATTTTGAATCACCCTGTATACTCTACAACAATTTTAAAATGTGTATCTTAACCTTCTGTATAATTTTTCTATTTTTTTAATAATTCTCAAAACATGTGAAATAATAAATTTTACTCTATCATTGGCTGACCCTGTGTATTTAATTTACTAACAAGATTCAATAATAATTAAAATTATCACTGTCAGTGCCAGAGCTCTGGTTTACTTTTTTTTTCCTTCCTGTATGTTGCCAGTAAAGAAATCTTAATAATAATATTATTTGTCATATTAGTTTTATTAATTGATTGTGCAATATCTTCAATAATAAAAATTCTTTTCAATATGTAATATGTACTAATATCAGAGCAGTCAAGAGAGCCTACCAGAAACAAGTTCAAACTGAGCCGCGAGCTTTCATGATCGGCCGTCGAAAAAACGACAGGGGACGGATAAACACACAGTCCACACTTAGCGAATTTGGAATGTCTCGCCCTCATCTCGTCTCGTCAGGTCTGGACGCATCTTTAGAACGCCTCTAGGTTCACTTATTTCCGTAAGATTCTCGACGATCTTCCTGGTCGATCGCGCGTCAATTTCATTTTATTTTTGCCGCCGTTTTTCGTTCTGCCCGTCAATGTATTTAATGACTTTAAGATTTATGGCGTAACAGAACCGTATCCAAAGTGAAAAAAAACACGTTGATTCGAGATCGCGTGTGTAAACCGAGCGGCCTAATGGGAATAAGATGTGTGGCGGATGACAGATCACGTTCACGCTAGAGAATAATACAGGGGTGGACGGATTTTGAATGAAATTTTCGGGGAAAATTTAGCAAATTAAAATAAACATTCACCCATTTTCGTTGATTGAGGTAATTGATTAGATAACAGTTATTTATCACAAAATGGTTGAATAAGTGCTTTCCAACTAAAATAATGGACTTGCTTTGACGTGAGATCTCTCAACTTTTTGTAGGGGAAAAACTGAGTTACGAGACTTTTTAGAGAAATAGTTCAAAAGAATAGCAGTAAGTAAATAAGTAAGCTTTTCAAACATCCAACCAATAATATTTTTATAGTACAGGGTGGTCCGAATTGTATTCATTTTTATTTCGATTTTTTCTAAATAATTTCTGAAGTAACGTCAATATTTGGATGAAAATTGGTGTCTTGGAGTTTTTTGACATGAGAAATCTCATTTTTATGTCATTATGACTCCTACTTGTAGAGGGAACCACCTATATATTTTTTAACTGGTTTGAAGAGTAACAACTTTTCGTCCGTACCTGTAAAAAAATATACATTTACGACATTTTTTACGCAAAAAAAGTTTCTTGGTAAAAATCGGTAGAAGTAATGGTTCTTGAAATATTTGGAATCTAAATTATCAATACTGTCATCACTGACATAAGTTAAACATGTTGACTAAATAGTTATTAGACTGAAATTATAAATTTGAAATGTTTTTGTGCCAAAAGTTCAACAGAAACTGTTTTATCATCATTTTTTCGAAGAAAAATTTATGATTAATTAAAAAAAATAAAAAGTTGCAAAATTTATCATTTCGGTCAAAGAACTATCTACGCTGTATGTTAATTTTTCCTTAATAATGACATGTATTATCTATTAACATTCTACTTTACTGGGTACTTTAATAGGATATCGTCTCGATTGTCTGGATTGTCAAAACGGATGGTGTACAACTCAATAATATATCCTCAGTTTTCGTACTGTATATCTTTGTTGAGCTATTGTAACAAAGAAGATATACACAGAATACAGATATTACAGAATAGGGCAATGAGAGTATTATTGGGTTGTAACAGATATACTCCAGTTCGAGTTATGTGTTGCGAGCTTGGCTTCCTGAACGTTGACCAATTGGTCTTGGAAGCTAATTTGATGTTCATTTATAAAATTCTAAATGACTTGACACCGACATTTTTCAAGGAACAGTTGGTTAAAAGAGGGGACATGATGTCATATAATTTGAGAACAGGAAATGAATACCATGTACCAAAGTTTAAAAGTAACTTTCTAATGAAGTCATTATTTATCAGTGGTGTGATGTCATACAATTGCTTACCAACTAATGTAAAACGTTCCGCTAATGTAAAAGAATTTAAATATAATATAAGACTTTACCTTAAGAATCACATAATATTGTAATAATTATAAGTTATAAGTTTTTTGTAATAGCTTTTAGCTAAATAAAGATTTATTTATTTATTTATTTATATTCTAAATATCTTGAGAACCGTTGTTCTTGGCGATTTTTACCAACAGATGTTTTCTACGTAAAGAATCACAGGAATGTAAATTTCTTCACTTAGTAGTTTTATACAGGTAACCTAACCAAAAAATTGAAATAAAAATAAAACTTCTACACCCTGTATCTCCAAAACTAAGCATTTTAGGACTTTATACGAACATTTTTACATACTTATTTTTATCTGCAGAATATGCTGTCGAAGTTTCCGGAATACAGTTCGGACTACCCTGTATATTCAATAAGCAAGTGAAATTATAAAACGAAACTCGTAAATGTTTATTACGATCAGAGACGATCGATAGAGCAACTGACAAAGAGACACTCAATTTTAAGATCGCAGCAGTCAAATTTTTTTTGGATTTTTCATTTTTTTTTTCGTCTTTTATAGGCTAAACTGTAACCAAAATTCCAAATTTGTGAGACTTCTAGAACTATCTTAGAATTTTGATCATCAGTATCGAAATAAAAGAACATTGATTAGAAATAATGCATAAAGTATAGGGCAAAATTAATAAAAATATTAGCATTATAGCCAGTTATAGTATGTCCTCTTGGTCATTAAAATTAAGATTATTACTTTATCCACAACGAAGTTACAGGGGAGTCAAAAGTTCCGCGAGTTCCTTTGAGAAATGCTGTGGTCGAATAGGCACTTAATAGATTGAGGATAATTTACTTACGTTAGGAACACACCCTTATCTATTTTAACTCACCCACCAGATTTTCATGGTGCTGCTTTGTTCAACTCACCTGAAAAGAAAAAAAATCGTTAGTAATTATGAAAAGGAATTATATAACTCAATAGAATATTTTACTGATAACATTTCAGGAGGTATTTCTCCTCCAGTTGTCAGAAGCAAAAAAAGCTGTATTTTTTAGACAGATGTCACTTGTCATAATTCAATTCATTATTCGAATTCTCAGAATGTTGTCAACAAAAGTTTCATCTTAAAATAAAATTTTAAGCAATCACAATTGTTTATCTCCATCATCTACCGGATTAATAATACAGAAATTACAGTTCAATTACAAACAATAATTGATTATTTATAGTGATTTAGAGTAATTTTATTAAATTATACGAATATTCTCATTGTTTATTAGTTTGAAATAAATATGACAGTGTCCTTCAATAAAAATGCGAGTTACTAACTCTAAATTCTAATTCTGAACTGGCCAATGACCTAGACCGTTATTCAGAAGCTACAAACCTATCCTTGAAAATATGTATGAAATCAAGGTTGGTACAGTTTCAAGTTTATTATAGTGATTTTCTGAGCCACGTATGGCTCAGATCGTTACTCAGTGTTGCCACAAGCTTATTTTTTATCGAGGTAGATTATCACGAGATAACGGGGTTAAATTGTTTTACAAAGGGGTAGATCTAGCCCGAATAGGGTAGTTGTGGCAACACTGCGTCTTTCACTTTTACTCTCGCTATCTCACGCATCACGGCCATCTCACACGCATCTCGCGCCCGTCACGGCCTTGAATTTTTACGGGAGATGGCACATGTTTTTTGAAATTAGACATTATTTAAAACTGTAGTTTCTGAACTTTCAATTTTTAATGAAACATTGGAAACTTTAAAATTAAATTCAGAAACGTTATAAAATCAATTATGAAAAAAAGTATTCTTTCCCTGTACTTTACGTATCATTATATGCATTATATACCAACAACAAATAATGTAGTTAAGAGTTTTAGAGCACATTTCTGGAATTTCCTAGTATTATTAAAGTCTCGGGGATATTCCGTTACACACTCGACGCGTCTGTCGCTCAGGCGAAATTTACGACAAAATTAATTTCGAAGAAAGCTCGCTGTACGTATAATAAACCGACGAGCGAAAATAAATTAACAACGCAGCGCTTAAAGTATATAAATTTTAATAACAAAACCCCACTACACGAAAACGACGCTGATAAAATCTTAGACATGCAAATAAGACGAGGAATAGTAGTGCTCGCTTGTATAAGGACGTGTTTCTCTCTTAAAAATAGTTTAGTAGGTATGTATGTCAGCGTATTTTGAAAAAAAATTCTCCACTAGAAGAATATTGTTTTATTAGCAATAAAAATACTAGCTACTTTTTGTGGCGAGGCTGTATGTTTGTAACTTTTTCGAGTATCTTAGACCGTTGGAGGATTCCCATTCCAGGTTACGGATAGAGTCTTCCAGGTTCTTCAGTTCCGCTTTAAGTTGGTTCCCACTTGGAAAACAGAACGGTTCTGGTCCAGGTAGTGGAGTGTTCGCTCCTTTTTTAGCTAGATTGTTTGCTTTTTCATTGATGAGCGGGTACCCAGTAGGAAGACTTTATTTTCTTTGCCTAATTTATTCAGCTTATCTAGGCATTCTTTCACCAGGTTCGAATTGATGGTTACTGAGTTGATCGCTTTTAGTGCTGCTTGACTATCGGATAAGATGGATATTTCCTGTTTTCGATATTTCCTAGCGTAGATTTCTGCCTTAAGGATGCTGGGGTAGGTAGGTAGGTGCCCATTGATTCATAAAACATTAATTCGTCATGCTGTATTCTGTTGAATTAATATTTTATTTTTCAATTTCAAACAGGGCAAGTGATATAAATAGCAATACCTTTTGTAAGGAATTATACGGGGTGAATCTTAAATAAGTGCAACCCAAGTAGCATTTTCACGACTTGCGACCACATGTTTACTAAACACAACGTTGTATTAGTTACAAAAAATAGTTAGCTCCGTACCTTGGGTATTAAAATAAATGTAAACGTTGTTGTAACGTTGTGCCGACGTTGAACTAATACTACAACAAAGTAAAAGCTTCTGCGACGTCGAATAAACGTTGTCTTGTAACCTTTTTTGCTTAAGTGATCTTTAGGTGATTCGGACAACGTAGTTACAATTTTGGGCAATAAAGAGTTTTCCGACGTCACTTTCAGGACCTATTCCAACGTTATGCAAACGTCGTCTGTTTTACTAATTCCAACGTTGTCTAGATTTCTGTATTCTTACGTTGGTAGGACGTCGAGCCACTACCTTTTTGCAAATGTATTGAACCGTTACCTTAAATCTTAAATTTTCACTTCATTCTTTTGTTCAGTCAGACAGTTCAGTGATGTTTTTGTTTTTATAAAAAAAAACTTAATTAAAATGGGACATAAGAAAGGTACATATAAAACTAAATTTAAATATACATCGACATATTACCGACACTTTATCCACTCCCTCGTTTATTTAGAATATAGAGGGCGGCACCAAGCTAGACTCTAGGATGACTAAATTAGGAAATCTTCCGACTAGTACACTATCTGTTAAGGCTGAACTGCGACTTTATTAGTCCAGTATGCGACTACTCGAACTACTCCATCTTAATGTCCAAAATAACAAAGTGAAAGCTGCCATGTTGTTGAATAAGAAAATGTTTCGTTCCTAAAATAGCAATTCCTGCTTTTTGAATACATTAACTTGAAATATTTGGCCCTAAACAACACGCGGAAACAATTTTTTCGACTGCGAATAAATTATTCTCATTTTACTAAAAAAAATTCAAGAAATTTTTTAAAACTTCTTTAATTTTAAGGCCCATTAGTATTTTTCAAAGTAGAAACAATATATTTATCAATAAAGTTGTTTGCGTTTAACTTTTTTGCCTTGGGTAACGAGTTACAGAGTCGGTTAAAGTGTTTCAATAATTATGACTTAGACGCCATATTATTATAGTTTTGTATTTCTGTGAATTAGGATTTTAAACAACGTTGCAGTTTGTACTAAATTAGGCTGTTAGCCAACGTCGGTATCCAACGTCGTTTTGACCCAAAAATTATTCTCCAAACTAGTGCAGACTAGGGTTGGCACGAGGTTGTGCCGACGTTATGCCCCGACGTTTGGTCGCGTGACACAACGTTGTCTCGACGTCCAAATGCTGCTTGGGAAATATTTTCAGGGTTGGTAGATCTCGATAAAAGAAACATATTTTCTCTTTACCGTTTTTGAAATAAGTCCAAAATAACCAAGATATTGTATTTTGAAAATTTAAAAAAAAAAATTTTCGCTGCATCTTTCAAGTATTTTCTTTCTTATAAATTTAATCTACTACCTATGTTGACATATTATGAAGATATGTTTTTGACTAAGAATAAAAAAAATACAAAAAGAAATCTCATAGACCTGTTTCTGGGTCGAAATATTATACCACCCCTAAAAATATTTGCACTTATTTAATACTCACTGTATATATCGAGCAACAATGGGTACAATCGTTGATTAATTAAAATTAATGTCAGTTTAATAATATATTTTTGTGCTTTTGTGCTTAGGCGTAAAAGTGCTTTACTTTTATGCCTAGGCGTTAAAATTACATTTTTATTATGTCAATCGCGTCAAAAAAATACTTTTGTAACGTTGAAAAAATAGTATAGTAAACGCCACGAATGTTTGGAGATGATTCATCGGTCGCTACCATGTGAACTAATCTGTTCAAGGTCACATAAAACTTAATTCCAGTGCCGTGGTGTTTCAGGTCATATAATAATCAATATATAATCTGTTGTAATTTGTTGTTTTAACTGTCAAAGTCTTGTCAAAACATAAATTTGGTTTATAATAATCAATATATAATCTGTTGTAATTTGTTGTTTTAACTGTCAAAGTCTTGTCAAAACATATATTTGGTTATAAATATAAAATGGAATGCCCCATTGGTCGCACTGCAAGCACACCAATGGATTGACGCACAAAAACGAATCAATCAAGAAACGCGATATAGTATCGTCTTTGTCAATCACGCTAACATTTTAGAATAAGTAGGAGGAGCGCAGGTAGATGATTAGACAGGGCCTTTAAAAACCTACGTCTGCGGTAAAAATTTACGTTTTTAATGTAAAAATGATAGCGCGCGTGTCGATTCTAACTTCATCAAGCGATGAATCACTCCCAAACATTCGTGGCGTTTAATTTATATGGTTTTATTAGGAGTAAAAATGACACTTTTTGTGGCGATGCTGTACATTTGACCTTTGATCATACAGCCGAGGCACAAAAAGTAAATTTTACTCCGATCGGAACATAAAAGGAACAAAAAAATTATTTTTTTGTAAATAAAATTTCAAATGAAAAACGTGAAAGGTATAGAACTTTTTTGGAAAGTTTAGTCCGTTTCCGATGAAAAAAAAAAGTTCTGCTTCTGGTAACAAAACTTTCAGTAGCATTTAGTAACAGATTTTTATAAATACAAAAAATAAAGATGATGATAAAATCTGAGACACGCAAATAAGAGAAGAAATAGTGGTGGATTGTAGGACATGTTTGCATCTCGTTAGTCTCGTTGTTTTCCCACGACGCGACCGCGACGCACGGGCACGGCTGGGTCTCTATTCTATTTTTATGTCGTTTTGCCCTATTCTTCTTGGTCGTTTCCACTTATCGATCATAGCTTCTCAAGTTTTTCCTATGGTGTTTTCTTTCAATTATATCTAGTAGTGGCTAGGGATACATTTTTAACCGTGCATAAAAAATCAGTCTCCATTCGATATAATCTCAGAGAAATTAGTACGAATAACATTAGTTTCTTTTTAAGGTTGCAATTACAACAATTATTATTGCAAGCATTTTATAATAATAAAATATAAATTCATATTATGACATATGCCCCAAAGAAAGACACACCATTGGTCAGTCAGTGTCAAAGACAAAGATAATCAGAGAGTCGAATGTCGCTGACGTGTCTTCAACAAGAATGAAGCAAATTTACTTATCTATGGAGTGTAGAGGTACTACTACACTCCATATACCTATCCACGAAGTTTATAAGATCTAATTAATTCACTTGCCACTGTCTATAAATTGTTACAGATATCGTAAAGATATTTAAAAAAACTCAAAAATTTGTGCTAATTAATAATAATTTTCAATAAATTGTTTAATTATGCTCAAAAAGAAAGTTATGAATCCATTGTGGAAAATTTATCGTTTCGAGTAACCCAATTCTGACAAATCTAATCAATTTAGCAACAATCGTTATTGCGTATACGCCGAGGCATTCGTTACCTAATACCGGCTAGGGATAATTTTAATTAGGAAACTTTGATTTGCCGCCAACTTCGTCCAGGTGTCACGTGCAACTATGCTAAGGCAACAGCTTATCCCGACTCAAGTTCATAATAGATTTATGAAGATATTCTAAAATTATATTGTACCCTATGAGGAATTTCGCGTCTATTTTTAGTCCTAGTCTATCGCGTGAAGCTTTTAAACTAAAATTATTTTGGAGAGAACGCCAACTCGAAAATTATTATTTTAATCTTTCCAGGGAATAATCTTAAAATAATGCCACTAAAACAAGTTTCTTTTTAAATAAGGCCACTGTATTAAGGATTCTTGGAGACATATTTTTTTAGTAGTTCTGCAAGGTGAACAATTGTTATTATACACTGAAAAAAATAGAAGTAATTTTACAAAAAGAAAAAATATTGATACATTATAGTATTTTTAATAAGAGTAAAAATAAGATATTTTTACATAGTTTCACAAAAAATTTAATATTTTGCAAACCAGTTTATTAATAAATGATTATTACAAAACAATATTATTTTCACAATGAGTTTTGCGATTTTAAAAAGTAAATTTAAATCAGAAATAGAATCTTGTAGTAAAATTGCATGTGTCTAAACATATTCACAAAACTTGTGTAAATTTACCATAATATATTTAGTAAAAATTGACGCCACGTCACGTGACTCCTTCTAAAGCTGATGCGTATTAAAGTAATCGATTGAAAACGTAGTTAGGAGGAAAGACGAAGAACAGTTCAGGAGAAAGGCTCAGAGCGTGGGTGATTAGTGTTTTTATAATTTAAGGGTAAGTATATTATATTAATTATGTTTATTTGTAGTTTCTGTAAATATAAAGCCAGCCCTCTTAGAAAACACAATCTCCATTTATTATAATTATTTGCATTTTAATTTTAGCGATTTTTTATGTAAACATAATTGTTCCATGAACTATCTATATCAACATATCGCAAGTATTATTTATTTTTTCAGACTGTTTCGGAGGACAAAGTTTCTCAATACAAAATTTAATAGAGGACTCTATACATCCATATTCTAAGTTGGTAAGTTGACTGTTTTGATTAGATACCTTTTTCTTGCGTGTTTTTTAGCCGACCATACCAACAAGTATGGTAGGCTATTAAGATGGGCAAAAAAGAAGTTTTTTTAATTTCACTCAAAATGAGTTATTTAGTACAAAATATTTTTATGGTGTCTGTCTGTCTGTCCGTCTGTTCGTCTGTAACACGATAACTCAAAAACCGCTAAACCGATTTTAACCAAATTTGGCACAAAAATACTGTGGCACCCCAGAATCTGACCATTAGTTTTTGGTGAGGGTGGGGGTTGTTAAGGGGGTATGGGAGGGGGTTAAAATGTTTAAAAAATCGTAACTCCAAAATTACAGTAGCTAACAAAACGCGGTTTTCAATTTAAGATTAGGAATAATATTTACAACAAAATTTGTAATAACATCAAAATCAGTCAAAGTCGCAGTTTTTGAGATAAAAAAAATCAAGTATGGGCGGCTATACTTGCCTCCCGGCGTTAATTTTTTTAATTTGTACCAAATGGCAATTTTGTTCCTATTTTGGTTAGAGCCAGAATTCCAGTAAGGTTCTTCTAGATAAGAAGGGATGGCAATGAGTATCTTACATACAGAAGTTCTGTTTTGTGACTTTTTATTATCCTTTATAATATATGTGTTTTATATAAACACGTGTTTTATTACATTTATTAATATTTACTAACGCTTTGTGAATTTACAAAAGTAATTGTAAATTCACTATAATAAAATGTTTTAATTTGTTGTTACTCTATAGTAATAGTACAAAAAGTTGGCAATTTTAAAAGAAAAATTTACAATGAATAAGTAAAGTTACTATGAGATATAGGTACATTTTTTACATAAATTCACAAAGAATATTGGTGAATATAAAATATAACGTATGCATGCCAAAAATTAGCCATACAGTGATTTTACAAACGAGTTGTAAAACTAAATAAAGGATGGTAAATTTACTACAATAATATGTGGCAAGAAATAACTAAGACCCTTATTAAGACCCTTATTGTTTATCCACAACCAAGTTACAGGAGGTTCAAAAGTGCCGTGAGTTGCTTTGAGAATGTGATGTGATGATATACGACTGTGATATATGATTAAACAGATATTCATACTTAGAGAGATATTCCAAAATAAAACTTATCTTTACTACGAAAAATCTTCACGCTATCGAAAGATGCGTACAATTTATCTTAGATAGGAACTATCGAAAACAGGAAATATCGATCAACTCAGGAACCATCAATTCGAAGTTGGTCAAAGAATGCCTGGAGAAGCTCCACAAATTAGGCAAATAAAATCCTCCTATTCTGAGTGCCTGCTCACCAAGGGATAGGATGCAATGAAAAAGCAAATAATGTAGCTAGAAAAGGAGCGAACACTCCACTAACTGGACCAGAACCATTCTGTTTTCCAAGCGGGAACCAATTGAAAGCAGAACTGAAGAATCTGGAAGATTCCATCCGTAACCTAGAATGGGTGTCCTCCAACGGTCTAAGACACTCGAAAAAGTTCCTCAGAACTTACGACCGAGAAAAATCAAAGGTTTTCCTTGATTTAAGTAAAAACAATCTTCGGATTGTCACTGGGTTTCTAAAAAGACACTGTCTCCTCAACGAACACCTCAGTAGGCTGAAGAATCTGGAAGATTCCATCCGTAACCTGGAATGGGTGTCCTCCAACGGTCCAAGACACTCGAAAAAGTTCCTCAGAACTTACGACCGAGAAAAATCAAAGGTTTTCCTTGATTTAAGTAAAAACAATCTTCGGATTGTCACTGGGTTTCTAAAAAGACACTGTCTCCTCAACGAACACCTCAGTAGGCTGAAGCTGAGAAACAACGGCGAATGCAGATTCTGTTGGGGAAATGTGGAAACATCGGAACACCCTATCACTGAGTGCGCCGAGACGACGGCGACGACCGTTCGTGCCATGAACTTTGGTACGGCTGATGTCGAGAATGGAGAGCTGACCTAGAGCCCTATCAGATACTGTCTTTTGTTAAAGCCCTGAGACTGTATGATGAGTTATAACTCGTTATAACTCAAGAAAGGGGAGCACACAATAGATCTGTAAGGTAGCGATGATTAACTCCCCTCCTAAACATTCTACATTCTACTACGAAAAATACACAAAAAGAGGGTATTTTTATCCCAAACACGACAATGGAAATCTCCCATAAGAAAAACATCGCAAACAGTTTTTTCCAGTCCTTTCTTTCAAACTGAGTTTAGCTAAGTACATGTTATCGAAACGTGACTGGTGTTCGTAATAATAGCAGACGTTTTGTGCGAGTTCAGCTCAGCTATCGATCGCCTTAATAGCTGTATTCCATACATATGTACGTATGTATGCGGTTCAGAAATAAGTAATTACGTGGAAGCCAGACAAACATTGATTTCTTTAATTATGGAAAACCTAGTAATCTAATTTTAGTCGAGTATAGAAACCTTATTCGATCGATCTTCGCTATAATAAATACTTAAATAGCTGGAATAGAGAGATGTTTTATTGTTCTTCTATTAAAGATTTTTTTCTCTGATAACATTTATATGTTATTATGAAATAAAATATAAAAAATTGTAGTTTAAGGTGTATATTTAAAGAACCCTTTTTGGTTTAAACCGATGATTAAACAGTGGTACCTAATATACTTTCAGAAGAAATGGTTTCCTTACCAAATATTATGTAACAACTCTGTGTTCCCGTCAAAAACCAAACCAACATTTTCTATCAATTATGGCATATAGGCATTCTATAATATATGTAGGCATATTATACAGAGTGAGTCTTAAATATTGTAATTATAATAATTCGACCCCAGAAACACGTCTATGAGGTTTTTTGCGAAAAAAAATTTTGGAAATATTTTTAGTTCTTAGCTACCAGCCCTCAAAATATTTGCACTTATTTAAGACTCACCCTGTATAGCCACATTTTTTACTTTATTTCTCTAAAATAATAAAAACACTGCATTGAAACACTGGTTTCAATAATCGTGGGTAAATTGTCAATCATCGGCATTGTCAATAATCGGATAAACTACTAACTCCGTTATTCCTAATTTTAGAGAGAAAAAAACGGTAAAAAAATGTACACATGTAGCAAGTATATTCATGCGTTAATATGAAACAAAGATAACAATAATCTTTACTGAGAAACAATAAAACTTAATATTTTGTTAAAAATGTTACGTAAAAATTATGTATTAAACGTATTATTTAACTTAAAATCAAAAATGGAGTTTAGCAGGTTATCACATTTCACTGACGTAATGGTTTTCTAAAACTCACATTCTAACTTAAATTATATCCTGTACTTCCCTTATGCAAAAGTTCCTACCTAGATTTAATTTCTCTGAGTATTGTGTCTCAGTTTTTATACCAACATGGCCACCCAGAAACCACATTCTTTTGCAAACATGACCTACACTCGGCATCCTGCATATCACAACAGCCCTAGTCTCTACATTTTGAAATAGAAGGGGCGTTTGTTATCCAAATATCCTTACATAATAGACCAATTTCCAAAAACTTTCAGCAGATATTATCCTTTCCATTCACTAAAACCACCGGACTTTCACTTTCTACTACTATTTCCATTTTTAGCACAAAAATAACAAATTTTCGTCAAAGGTCTCTTGTAGTACTTTTAAAGAGCCTATTCCACGTCTGATCAAACAAATCGACACTTCTATGATTATTTTATTGTTTTTCGAACACAGAAAATAGCTAAATTACACAAAATCCATAAAAAATTACAAAACAAGCGGTAAACCGCCTAGCCGGAATCTCAAGCGACGACTGACTATCCGAGCTCAGAATCACAGTCAATAATTCTTATTATATTATCATATTTTACACACAATTCTGACAATAATAGTTAAACATAAACTATACAGGGTGAATCTTAAATAAGTACAAATATATTTAGAGATAGTACCTATATTTCGAATCCCAGAAACCCGTTTATGACGTTTTTCTCGAGAAACATTCTTTGGAAGACGAATGACTACATTAGGAAGATATTATTTTTTTTTTAATTTTTAGTTAAAAACGGAGTGAATAAATCCTCTTTAGGTATTAGATTAAATTTACAAGAATAAAAACTCAGAAAAAATCCAGTGGTTCCCAAATTTCATGCGAAGAATCAATTTTTTCAAATTTTCAAAGTAAAATATCTCGGTTATTTTGGATTTATTTGAAAAACGGTAAAGAGAAAATACGTTTATTTTATCGAGATCTACCAGCCCTGAAAATATTTCTACTTATTTAAGACTCACCCCTGTATAGTTCTTCCATAAAGTAACCTGTTGTATGGTCGCCAATTGAAAAAATTGCAAATCGTTGGTGGTAACTTCATTGCGCTCTTAAAAATTAACCAAGGTATGTGTTAATATGAGCCAAGAAACAAAATGCTCAGGAGTCATGGTTCTTACCGAAAAATAATGTTTTAGAAAAACTTACTCACAAAATTATTGCACAGGGTGTTTTAAAATTATTGCAAGAAACAGCCCTTCAATTAATCCTGTATAATAAAAGTGAAATACAAAAGTTTTAAAAAAACTGAGTTTACCAATTGAAATAGGCATATTTATATAGAGTTTGCTAAAAAATTCATGAAAATAGGGCTAAAAATAAAAAAAATATATAACACTACTGGTCCGTTGTGTTTTTTTTTGCATCGGAGTGTATTTTGCAAATTTTGAATAGAACTTTTAGACGGAAAAATATAGTATCTCAAAATAAAAGATTTTTGGTTGCTTAAAATATTCCAGTCTTCGTGATATGGATCGACTAATTTATGAGACACCCTGTATAAACAATCGTATCTCTGAAAACACACAACTAAGTCGTGCACTGATGGCAATAACGAGCTCTGGAAATAGTAGAGTCTAGGGAGAGAGAAAACAAGGCAATTTGGTAAATGGGATTTATTTAGCGAAAATAAGGAAGGTTCGCCAACAGTGGAAAGAGGTGTAATCAAGTAATTTTATGTGAAATTTTCGTTGCGAAGTTGCAGTACGACATTCTGGAACGGCCATCCAGAATTTTCAATTGCGTCCTCGATTGTCCATGATGAGATTTCCAGATAAACGACGCTTTTACAAGACAATTGTTAGTTTTATTGTTATAAACTCGATCGGTCTAAAATTGTCCTCAATTTACGGAGAAATGGGAGTTTTATAGTGATTTTAAAATAGATTTTATGCTCTAGGTTAATAGGAGTTATGTATGTACACTCAGATGCAAAAAAAACGCAACGGAGAAATTTTTGGTCAAATTTTTAAAGTGTTATATTTTTTATATTTTTAGCCCTATTTTCGTGATTTTTAGCGAACTGTATATATAGTACAACTTCAATTCTTAAAATCAGTTTTTGATAAACTTTAGTAATTGGCATATTATACAGGGTTAATCGAGGGGTTGTTTTTTATCCTAACTTTAAAACACGCTGTGCAATAATTTCGTTGTAAATTTTCCTAAAATATAATTTTGCGGTCAGAGCAATGTCTCCTGAGCATTTTGTTTTTTGGATCATGTCAAGACATGCTTTGGTTAATTTGTAAGAGCGAAATGGACTGATCACAATCAGTTTGTAATATTTTCATTTATCCTTACTTATGATGTAATTTTTTAATATAACGAGATGGTTTTGGTGACTATTGTCGTAACGTCATATTATGCTGCATCGGATACTCTATACTAAATTAAAAAAAAAGTTAAAAACTAACGATACAGTCCTGGTTTTAATAAACAATAATAACGATAACAGAACTAACCAATTAAAAAAATATCTGTAATACTGTAAAGTATGTGTAAGTTTATAAACAGAAAAAAAATTGTAAAAAATACCCTAATACTATGTATTGCCTCCCCTGGCTGCTATAACCATATATAAATGAAAATAATCTTCTATTAAGATAGATATGAAACTTAATAGTAAAATTTTGGGTCAAAGCGCCCCTCCGTGTTCTTAGTAGAGACTACGTTTAACCCAGCGCCTTCGCCTTTTCTGCTGTAAATATTTTTTATGTTTATATTTGATTTCAAAGGATTTAGTTTTAAAGTTACATTGATATATTAGTATATCAGAGTAACTTTAATAAAACATAAGAATATATATATTTTACAATTTATTAAATATAAATTTTGACTACAAGGTAGAAAGTAAATCACTATATTTGATGAACTTCTTAAGTACCTATACCATTTTTACAATTAATTTTAAAATTTAGATAGATAGAATATTAAAAAACATACCGGTATTTGCAGAGGCAGGCCCAAATTCAATAAAAACCAAAATTTTTCCTGCGAAAATCGGGCTTTTTTCACAGAAAAGGTATTTTTTGATTTATCAACAATCATTGTCAAGTTGACAATATACAGGGTGTTTTCTAATTAGTCTAAAAAATTGTGGTGTGATTCCTCATGTGTTCTTAAAACAATTTCTATATAACCATTAGGTCTAAAGTACTTCCTTTCTGATCTACAGAGTGTTAAAAATTAAAAAAAAAATCGATATTTTGCTTAACATAAATGGTACACTACTGCTTTTTTAAAGAAAATATATTTTTTTCTTGACTGGTCATCCTTTTTCAACAAAATTGATCTTGAGTTTTTCTTGTTCATCAAACAGTTGCCGAGAAAAAAATAAATATACTTATTAAGAGCCCACCTTAAGCCGTTTTCTAACGATTTTTTTTAGATTAATTAGGAAACACCCTGTATATGCATATCACAGACAACCAAATAAACAAGTAACCTCTAAAAATTATTTTTCCTACCACTAGCGACATAGCGTGTTTTTAGTGAGTACTAAATTATTTTATCAAAATTTCACCATATAAGTTTCCAGGCAATGGCTATAACTGCCTGTATCCGTCCGTTCATACTGTCATTGAGGCTGCATATTATATCATATTGCGTTATAGCTTTCCCATTCTTCTTGAAGAACCAAGCGAAGTTCATTTAATGAAGCTGGTACCGCTTCGCGACATCTAACCCTCCTGCCGAGCATTTCCTAAACGTCGAACATGATGGGCCAGTTCATATAGTACGAGAGCTAGCAACGTCGGAAAACAAGTATTTTAAGACGTCTGGCTCTTTGATATATATTTTACTATGCTCTCTAGAACACCATGCGGCCCGACTGGCTGCCGGTAAACGTTGCGTTCCCTACCGCGCATTGAAAGAAGATCCTATATTTTTATTAGTCCTTTAAATTCTAGTATTGAATATAAATCGAACATGTCTCCATAGCGCAGTGCGTAGAGTTTCCGACCACGAACCGATGATTCAGAGTTCGAATCCGGGTCGGGGCAAAGACTTTTTTATTTTATTTTCGTTTATATTCTGATAGTAAAGTATTAAATATTTGTTTTTTATTTAATTACCAGAATTATTTAATACTTTACTATCAGAATGTAAACGAAAATAAAATAAAAAAGTCTTTGACCTAACTAGGATTCGAACTCTGTATCATCGGTTCGTGGTCGGAAACCCTACGCACTGCGCTATAGAGACATGTTCGATTTATATTCAATACTAGAATTTATAGGACTAAATTAATAAAAAATATAGGATCTTCTTTCGATGCGCAGTAGTGAACGCAACGGGTATCAGCAGCCAGACGGGCCGCTGTTCCAGAGAGCATAGTAAAAGATATATCAAAGAGCCAGACGTCTTAAAATACTTTCTCGAAAACGTTGCTGGCTCTTAGACTATAGTAGTATATAGTTCACAATAATCACCAAATTGTCGGTCAAGTTCAAAAAGAAATTATAATTGAAAAATTGCAAATTGCTGATGACAAGTTCATTTCTCTCTTAAAAATTAACCAAGGCATGTGTTGACATGATCCAAAAAACAAAATGCTCAGGAGACATGGTTCTGACCGTAAAATTATATTTTAGGAAAATTTACACACGAAATTATTGCACAGGGTGTGTCAAAGTTAGGGTAAAAAAAGCAACCCCTCGATTAACCCTGTATAATACGGCAAAAACTAAAGTTTATAAAAAATTGAGTTTACGAATTTAAGTTGATATAATTATACATAGCTTGCTAAAAAAATCATGAAAATAGGGCTAAAACTAACAAAAATATAACACTAAAAAAATTTGACCAAAATTTTTTCCGTTGGGTTTTTTTTTATCTGAGTGTATAATGACGTTATATAATACTACTAACTAAAACAACTAATATAAGATTCAATGAATCCTTTAGAACTTCTTTAGGTTGACTTATTTTTCTCAGACTTTCAAAACCAAAATCAAAAAAAATTCGTTTCATTCGTTTCAAAGCGATGAGATTTTAACATAAAATTCGCAATATCATTTCAGAAGCATTTTTCTCAACCACCCCGTCACAATCTAATGAAATGTCCCTTTTCCTCGTATCAAGAGTGACCACTTTTGACCGCTGACTGTAAATTTTCCCTTGTCGTTCGAGGCTTACATTCTCTGTAGCCATGTCCGTTCTGATAATCTCGAAAGAGGTTTATGAAGCAAGGAGAGGGCGAATAGATCTCCTTCAAGACGTTCAGGTCTTTGATCGTTAACTTTTATTTAAATTTTCCAAATGAAAGAAAATAAGGTTCCTTTCTTGAAAAGAACATATTTCTTTTATCAATAATAATTTGGGTTACTGTAAAGATACTTTCCTTAAATAAGTCTCTGATTTAAAAGAAAACGTATATCTTCATTTGCATATAGCATAATATAATTATATAATTTAATATAGCGCATTTATCCTGAAAATATTCTGTGTATTTCGCTACTGAATCAGAAAATCTGTAAACGTAGAAAAAATAAAGATTATAGTAAACGCGACGAATGTTTGGGAGTGATTCATCGGTCGCTACCATGTGAACTAATCTGTTCAAGGTCACATAAAACTTAATTCCAGTGCCGTGGTGTTTCAAGTCATATAATAATCAATATATTATAACATATAATAAATCATATAATATATCATTATATAATCAACTATTATGTTTAATTTTTTGTCAAATAAAAAAAAAAAAAAAAAAAAAAATATATTTTGGTTATAAATATAAAATGGGAATGCCCCATTTGGTAGGCCACTGCAAGCACCCCAATGGACTGACGCACAAAAACGAATCAATCAAAGAAAAGCGATATAGTATCGTCTTTGTCAATCACGCTAACATTGTAGAATAAGTAGGAGGAGCGCAGGCAGATGATTAGACCGGGCTTTAAAAACCTACGTCTGCGGTAAAAATTTACGTTTTTTAATGTAAAAATTGATATCGCCATGTGTCGATTCTAACTTCGTCAAGCGATGAATCACTCCCAACATTCGGGCGTTTACTCTATATATTTTTACATTTATTTTAACAATTACTATTAACCTGATGAGCCCCACACTCCCCCTACCCAATGAGGTAATACTTAAAAAAATAACGGTATTATTACCGATATATCCAAGCCAATTGACCCGTTTTAAACAGGGTGTTTCAAAAAAATGTGCCCTCTCTCGTTTGAGAGATTCCTCACGTAAAAATATTTTTTTATATTTTTTTTATAGGGTGTTTCAAAAAGATTCCGTTTTGTTTCGTAGCTACAGGTTAATAATATTTTTCGAATTTATTATACATTTTCTTTCAAGTACTTAGTGATCTTCGAATGAAATTTTGGGGGTGAAAATTACTATACCAGTGCTACATATTCTAAGTGCACGGCCACACAGAAAGCGTTTTTTGCGTTTTTTAGCGTGAAGCGTCTTTTGCGTCTAAAACAATATAACAGGATTATATAGGAGCGGCCCCACCAAAAGCGTCTAGCGTTCGGCGCGCTGTCTCGCAAAAAACAACAAATGAAAACCAAATCAACTTGTTTTCTGTAGCGTCTTTAGCGTTTTCTATGAGACCCTGTCATAGGCGGTCGAATATTTAATAATACAATAAAAACATAAATTAAATAGTATGCATTTTTTTTTCGAAGTTATTATATAAAAAATATTTTATAGAGAAACATATTACTGTTTAGGAAGTATTCTATATAAATTTCAAAATTTGGCAGAAGATGTTTGAAAAAGTGTAGTTGAAATGTTTGAAAACAGTATGAATTAACAGCGAAATATTTTTTTTACGCGCAAAAAATTATTTTTCATGCGTAAAATGTTTTTTTACGCGTAACAAATAGTTCTTTACGCTAACAAAATAGTTTTTTACAAGAATATAATAATAATAAAAAAAAAAAAAAAAAAAAAAAAAAAAAAAAATTAGATTTTTATGTATAAATTTTTTTTTTTTTGTTAAAAATATTTTTTCTTTACCGGTAGCGAGTAGTGTTTTACGAGTAGAAGATATTTTTTTACGTGTAACAAAATTAGTTTTTTACACGTAAAAAATATTTTTTATTTTATAACGTAAAACATAGTTTTTTTTATTCAAGAAACCATTAATAGTTTTTTGGCGCGTAAAATATAGTTTTTTAACGTGTAACAATAGTGTTTTAATGTAATTTTTTTTTTTGTGCAAAAATGGTTTTCTACCAGTAACAAATAATTTTATTACGCCGTAAAAAAATAGTTTTTTACGGGCAATAAATAGTTCTTTACGCGTAACAAAATTTTTTTACGTATAACAAATAGTTTTTTTACCTTTAAAAAATAGTTAAACACTTTATATTCGGAGACGTATTGCATTTAAAATTTTCAAATTTAAAAAAAATAATAAAAATTGTTTTTAACATGTTAACTAAATTACACCTTCTTATTAATATTAATAGTTTTTTACGTGGTAACAAATAGTTTTACACGTATAATTTGAATTTACTTTTTTCAAAATTTGTATTAAAATACAATTATTTGATATGTCACGTGACTACTCACAATTACACGTCGCGTCACTACGTATTTCTAAGCCGTTTCTTTTCGTTAGCACTAGCTCGTGTGCCACGGCTCTGAAAATTTTACTCTCCCAGGGCGCGTAAAGAAGTGTCACTTCAAAAAAGTTTCATAAATCATGGTTCTGTTGCGTTAGGCAAAACTTTACCTAGATTTACTAGCGTATTATACAATTGTAATAACCACAAAACTACGACATAAAAAATATATACTTACTTTTTTTTTTTTTTTTTTTTAAATAATTATTTATTTACCAACGCCACTGGCAAACGAATACAATCTGCGCTTTTCCCGGCCCGTTCAACAGTCGATCCAAGTGCGAGAATATCTTTTTTCTTTGTCTCCTCAACGCTAACCGCGCCGATCTCGGCTATCTCTTTCTCACAGGATTGACTGTTGGACGGGCCGGGGATCGACGCGCTTTCGATGTTACTAATTGACATCTTGATAGAAACTGCAGACCTTCCGCGTCTTTTGCGTGTTTTTAATGGACACAAATCGAAAAAAGCGCTTAAAACGGTAAAATCGCAAAAAGCGCTTGAGACGCAAAATGCGCAAACGCTAAAAACGCTTTCTGTGTGGCCGTGGGCTAATGCTAAAGAAGTGTCGATAAATTTATCAGGGACGTGCATATGGGTTATCATTGTGCGCCAGTGTCTTCTTTCTTTTGATATCAAAATTGTGTAGGCCGTTTGATGCTATTTAAATGTTATCTCTCGATATTTTGTCGAATTCGGCCTCCTTGATGAGATAAACGCACAATTTTATTAATCACAATTAATAAATTTAAAATAAAATTAATAAATTATATATTTTACCTAATTTAGTATTAAATATTATTACTATTAGTTAATATTACTATTAGTAAAACCTACAGCAATTTCAAATAAAAAAAAATAATGGTATTTCTGTATATGAGTACTTATTTAAAACTTTCGCAAGTTAATGATTTTATTTTTTTTTTATAAAGGTTGCTATTAGATTTGGATCAAGACAAATTAGGAAAATTAGGAAAGGCGTCTATCTCATCAAGGAGGTCGAAATCGAGGGGAGGAGGGAGTTCAAAAGCTGCTAGGAAAAAAACATAATAAAAAAATCGCTTTGGGCTACACTCAAATCTTAATTGAAAATAAAATTTTAAAAAAGTAACAGGTAAAAATTATTAAAATCTTAAAAGATAAACTGGGTCTTTTCCCTGGAAAAACGATTAAATACCTCTTCGATATCAATATTCTCAGTTAGAGTTAATTTCAATAGATGGCATTCAAAAAATGACAGAAAATACCATTTACTTATGAAATTAACTGCCATATGGATCAACTTATTCAACCATTTCCAATTATGGTGTAGCCTCCCTTCCATATTTAAGAAATCTCCCTAATCTGGCCCATTGTTATATCATGGTGCCATCTTAGGTTTGGTCTTCATATAAATCTCGTAATTCCTCATGGGCACCATGCTGTATTTTTTTTGGTCCGGCTCTATATGGTCTATCCGTGTTTGGCCTATCTATTATCCGTCCTTCTTGTCAGGTATCCTGCTTATTATCACTACAGTATAAACATCTTCTTCGTACATTAGAACCAAGTCCGTGTTTTCTTTAAGGGTCCCCTATACAGAAACAGTTGGGATGATGAAGATCAGCTGTCATACCATCTTATAGGTGGTCGTCCAGGCGTTCGAGGTGTGCTTGTTCGTTTCTATTTAGTAAGTTTCGCTAACCGGTCAATTGTCATTTTGTCCACATGGTCTCTCCACCCTCTTCTCCTGTTTCTTGTCCAGGGCAATGGTCTAGCTACGTCGAAACAACGGTTCCCATTAGAACACCGAAGTTAAGCGACGCAAAGCGATACTAGTGGATGGACGGGTGACCGGTTCGAAACTCTGTATCGTGCTGTTGTCCAAAAAAACGGCAAAAGTGTAAAATCTATTGACAGACACTGCTTATTCACGCCGGTTCGAGGCCGGATGAGATCGGATATCTCGTGAGCACAAATTACCTATAACAGATGCGAAAGAACACCGAATTATGCGTTCAGATTTCTGTGACCTTCAGAAAGAGTTCATAGACAATCCGCATCAAGGTATAGTTTGGGTTATTATTTGTTTGGGTGAAAATATAATCTGCACCAATATGTTATCGAGGCATACAAAAAGGTCCACAGACTTCGAGACATACGAAAAATCAAGTCCATTTAGCGTGTGTCGCAATTTTCACACCTTAAAAAATTAGTTTTTTATAGCTATAGCAACTGCGGCGACTATGAAAAAAGCTGTGTGATTTTCATAGAAAATAAGGGCACCTGTAATTCATTTGAGAATGTTATAAATCGCTAAAAGAGGTTTCAAATCTCTTGGATTTCTATTAATATTAAATAAATTTTATTAAAAATTGAACTAAAATTGTTAGTATCATTAAAAACAATTCAAATTCAAAAATTGTATCAGTCAAATTCCCTCATTTAAGGTGAGTATTAAAGTAAATATAAATACAACTCATTCTAGGCTCTACTTATCTTTAAGAAAAATTTAAATCATTGTTGCAATTGGGCCTTAATGCCATTTCGAATGAACAATAGTATTAATAATGTACATTATAATAATAATAAATTTTATATCATAGTGTGTATTATAACTACTAAAACACTTTTAAATTGGTATTATATTAACAACTTTTGTTTTTTAATCCAAAAAAAGTTACCAATTTTCTCAATCAAAATATTTGTGGTCCTGAAAAGGACCTTCGTTTTCCCATGTTCGTCAAGGTAGGTAATGGGTAAACGGTAAAAAAACAGGATAATGAAATTTAAAAAATTACAAAAATTGTTCAAAAGTGCCTCCCTCTTGCATTAAACAATAACCCAAACGATCATAAATCCCCTCCTCACATTGGATAACATATCAGGGGTGACAGTGTCAAAGGTATTAAATATTTTCTGCCTCAACTGCTCCAAGTTTTGAATTTCTTCATGGCCGTAAATTTTAGATTTTATGTACCCCCATAAAAAGAAATCATTCACCGAGAAGTCAGGTGAAATTAAACGTCAGTCTAAACAAAACTGTCATTTTTGAAAACTTGTCAAAATTTGGACACACGCTAAATAATAATAGACTTGATTTTCCTATGTCTCGAAGTCTGTGGACTTTTCTGTATAATCTCACAGTAATTTAATAGATTGCTCGTCATATTATATCAGCTCAGGAAAAAAAGATATTTATTGTATTAAAAATTAATTTATTTAACAAAATTTAATTAAAGATGTGACAAAATAGTTACATTTCTATTGGTTCTATCGGACTTTTTTCGACTATATAAATCTTTATTTTTTGTAAACTTTAATGCATAAAATATTTTCAATCTAATAAATAATTTAATGATGTAAATAAGAGGAAATTTCTCACATGGGTGGTCAAATTCTATAGTTTTCATGATATCAAACAGCCTCTGAATGTTTTCTTCAGCGCAAAACTCATCAAAATTTAATATAAATAATTTTTCCAGCCTGTAAATAAAATGAACAAAATTTTCCACTTTCATGATCAAAGGCTTTTAAATGGGTAAATAATTTCGAGTTATCCAGAGATTCGGATTCTTTTGCAAATTTTAGACAAATATCACATTGATGTATTTGAAGACCCTTTTTAATGATGTAGTCAAACATAATTAAAGGCATTTTGAGTTGAAAAACATTTCTTAGAGGCTGTTTGATATAATGAAAACTATAAAATTTGACCACCCATGTGAGAAATTTCCTCTTATTTACATCATTAAATGATTTATTAGATTGAAAATATTTGATGTATTAAAGTTTACAAATAAAGATTTATATAGTCGAAAAATGTCCGATAGAACCAATAGAATGGTAACTATTTTGTCACATTTTTAATTAAGTTTTGTTAAATAAATTAATTTTTTATACTATAAATATCTTTTTTTTCCTTATAAATAAACACATTTGCATCCCATTTTAAATAAGATATACAAATTACCAAAACTTAGAAATAACAGTTCAAAAGTTCAACAAAAATCCTACACGCGTTTTTAAAAAGAAACATATAACCACGCACTATGTCATTCCAGCAAACGAATACGACACAGCATAGGTTTCCGGACTAAAGGACTGGTGTATTTACACCACTCAATAGGCGTGTCGGGTTTGCCGAGCGGTTTCCGATGCAGTCGCTTTCTTTCGCATCTGTTATAGGTAATTTGTGTCGTGAGTAAGAATCGATTTAGACACTTGCCAAGTCGGTAGGCCATTGACCATGATATGGCCGAGGACCGCGGTTCGGATTCCGCGTAAACAAAGTAGGCCCCGTCCAGATTAGCTCTAGCAGCAAAAAGGAGACGTTAACTGAAATCTTTACTTTACTTTTTTGTTTCTTGTCCATCGTTTATAAAAAAAATAGAGTATGTATCGTATAAATGAAAAAAAAAAATAAACGAAAATGGGAAGTACTTTCATTTTTCTGATTGTTCACAACTATTTTATGTCACAAATAACAAAAATAATGTTGTAATTTTTAGTTTCCAAAGCAATTCAATGTTTTTTGTACCTCTATCACCCTCACATCCCTTTTGGCACATGCAAATTTATCCTGTTTGTTCAACTTTTCAGATGAGAGGCCTGCAATGACGTCTCGCATGGTGTTAGACTGTAAATTGGGGATTTTTACGTCCCCAGCGACAACACCCGGGCAAAAAAAGCGGATATTTTTTATGAAAATTTGTTTTTTTGTCGCCTGACAACAATGGAAGTTTTTTCCCGGTAACTGGATAGAGAAAAACGGGAAAGATAAATCGCAGATACGTTGCCGTAGGTGTATAAAGTTTTTTCTCGGCGATATTTCATGCAAATGTTCAGGCGGATAAGTTTTATTTTCCTTTATATTAAAAGACAACTGTTTGATGTCAAATTTGCATTGCCTTTTTGTTCTCATTTAAGAGAGAGTATAAAATTATATTACTATAAGTTATGAAGTAGATATATTAAAATTAACACACTAGCTAAACAACCGCTGGCGGTGTTGTTAGTGTAGGTATGTATATAAAATAAATTGGCAACGGGAGGCACGTATAGCCGCACATACTAAAATACGTTAATAAAAAGTTAAAAAAAGGAATTTTTCCATTTTTTTTTATCTCAAAAACTGCGACTTTTACTGATTTTGATATAACTACAAATTTTGTTGCAAATATTATTCCTAACCGTAAATTAAAAACCGCATTTCGCTAGCTACTGTAATTTTGGAGTTACGATTTTTTTTAAATTTTTAACTCCCTCGCATACCCCCTTACCAACCCCCCACCCAAAAACTAATGGCCAGATTCTCGATTATATTATGGCCCATCGATTATATAATACTACTAACTAAAACAACTAATATAAGATTCAATGAATCCTTTAGAACTTCTTTAGGTTGACTTATTTTTCTCAGACTTTTTCAAAAACCAAATCAAAAATCGTTCATTCTTTCAAAGCGAGAGATTATTACATAAAATTTTCGCAATATCATTTTCAGAAGCATTTTTCTCAACCACCCCGTCACAATCTAATGAAATGTCCCTTTTCCTCGTATCAAGAGTGACCACTTTTGACCGCTGACTGTAAATTTTCCCTTGTCGTTCGAGGCTTACATTCTCTGTAGCCATGTCCGTTCTGATAATCTCGAAAGAGGTTTATGAAGCAAGGAGAGGGCGAATAGATCTCCTTCAAGACGTTCAGTCTTTGATGTAATATTTATTAAATTTTCCGAAATGAAAGAAAATAAGGGTTTCGTTCTTGAAAAGAACATATTTCTTTTATTAATAATAATTTGGTTACTGTAAAGATACTTTCCTTAAATAAGTCTCTGATTTAAAAGAAAACGTATATCTTCATTTGCAATATTAGGCATAATATAAATTATATAATTTAATATAGCGCATTTATCCTGAAAATATTCTGTGTATTTCGCTACTGAATCAGAAAATCTGTAAACGTAGAAAAATAAAGATATAGTAAACGCAACGAATGTTTGGGAGTGATTCATCGGTCGCTACCATGTGAACTAATCTGTTCAAGGTCACATAAAACTTAATTCCAGTGCCGTGGTGTTTCAAGTCATATAATAATCAATATATTATAATATATAATAAATCATATACAGTACGTTTGTCCGTTCTGTAGCTGCGGGGTATCCGTGAGAGGGGAAACGATATTTTCTCGATGTTTTTCGTAAAAAATTAGACGACGCGTCCCATCAATAAAAATTCGACAAATTTGCAAGTAGCCAATAAAGTGAGTGGGCGGAGCGATTTGCGGTGACACACTCGTAAAATCGACGTATAAAATATATTGCTGTTTATTTAAATGTTTTTTGCCCGCATTCCTTTCATAGACACAGATCCAGCAGATGTACTGTAATATATCATATAATAATCAATATATGTTGTAATTTGTTGTTTTAGCTGTCAAAGTTTTGTCAAAACATATATTTGGTTATAAATATAAAATGGAATGTCCCATTGGTCGCACTGCAAGCACACCAATGGACTGACACACAAAAACGAATCAATCAAAGAAACGCGATATAGTATCGTCTTTGTCAATCACGCTAACATTTTAGAATAAGTAGGAGGAGCGCAGGCAGATGATTAGACCGGGCTTTAAAAACCTACGTCTGCGGTAAAAATTTACGTTTTTAAAGTAAAAATGATAGCGCGCGTGTCGATTCTAACTTCATCAAGCGATGAATCACTCCCAAACATTCGTGGCGTTTACTCTGTATATTTTTACATTTATTTTAACAATTACTTTACCTGATGAGCCCCACACTCCCCCTACCCAAGGAGGTAATACTAAAAAAACGGTATATACCGATATATCCAAGCCAATTGACCCGTTTTAAACAGGGTGTTTCTAAAGACATGTGCCCTCTCTCGTTGAGAGATTCCTCACGTAAAAATCAGACTTAGGTCTAATTCTGTTTTGTTTCGTAGCTACAGGTTAATAATATTTCGATTTATTATACATTTCTTTCAAGTACTTTTAGTGATTCGAATGAAATTTTGGGGGTGAAAGTTACTATAAGTGCTACATATTCTAAGTGCACGGCCACACAGAAAGCGTTTTTTGCGTTTTTAGCGTGAAGCGTCTTTTGCGTCTAAAACAAAATAACAGGATTATATAGGAGTGGCCCCACCAAAAGCGTCTAGCGTTCGGCGTGTCGCAAAAACGCAGGCTGAAAACAAATCGTTTTGGAGCGGCGTCTTTAGCGTTTCTGCTGAGACCCTGTCGCCAGGCGGACATCAAATATTTAAATAATGCAATAAAAAATAAATTAATAGTATTATGCATTTTTTTTCAGTATATCTAAAAATATTTTATAAATTATATAAAAATGCATTTTCATCTTTCTAATAAGTTAAAAAATTTGGAGAAGATGTTTGAAAAAGGTATGATTTGAAATGTTGAAAGAAAAAGTAATGAATTAAAGGAATATTTTTACGTAAAAATTATTTTTTATGCATAAAAATGTTTTTTACGCGTAAAAATTATTTTTTTCCGTGTAGGTATAGTGTGCGCGATCTTTAAAAGTAAAAGATGTTTTTTTGCGTGTAAGAAATAGTTTTCTAGGTGCGAAAAATGAGTTTTTAATAATTTTTTTTTTGTGTAAAAATATTTTTTTACGGTAGCAGAGTAGTGTTTTACGAGTAGAGATGTTTGCATTGTAACAAATAGTTTTTACACGTAAAATATTTTTTAACGTAAAAATAGTTTTTTTTTTTTTACAAGAAACAATAAGTTTTGACACGTAAAATATAGTTTTTACAGTTTTTTTTTTTTTTTTTTTTATATAAAATTTTTTTTTGTGCAAAAATGGTTTTCTACCAGTAACAAATAATTTTATACGCATAAAATAAAAAAATAGTTTTTACGGGCAACAAAACTGATTGCTACATGTAATTTTTACATTATAACAAATAGTTTTTTACACTTAAAAAATAGTTTTTTATGTGTAAATAGTTTTGCCGTAAATTAAAAATAATAAAAATTGTTTTTAACGTGTAATAAAATTAATTTCTTAATAATATTGGCAGTTTTTACATGTAACAAATAGTTTTACACGTAATAATATGATTTACTTTTCAAAATTTGTATTAAAATATCAATATCTTTGATAAGCACGTGGACTACTCACAAATACACGTCGCGTCACTACGTATTTCTAAGCCGTTATAACTTTTCGTTAGCACTAACTCGTGTGTCACAGCTCTGAAATTTTACTCCCAGTCCGCGTAAAAAGTTTCATTCAAGAGTTTATAAATCATGTCTTAAAATTGCGTTAGCAACTAATAATATTTACTAGCGTGATATACAATCGTAATTATTTATTTATATCCTTGTATTATATTATAATTAAACACACAAGCAACCACAAAACTACGACGCAAAAGCCATTACAAATCGTAAAAATGGTAAAATAATTATTTTACACACGCCACTGGCACGAATACAAATCTGCGCGCCGGCTCCGGCCCGTTCAACAGTCGATCCAAGTGCGAGAATATCTTTTTTCTTTGTCTCCTCAACGCTAACCGCGCCGATCTCGGCTATCTCTTTCTCACAGGATTGACTGTTGGACGGGCCGGGGATCGACGCGCTTTTGACATCTTGATAGAAACTGCAGACCTGTCGCGTCTTTTGCGTGTTTTAATGGACACAAATCGAAAAAAGCGGCTTAAATTGAGTAAAAATCCGCAAAAGAAACTGGCAGAAGAGACCGCAAAAAAAACGCAAAAACGCTAAAAGCTTAACTTTCTGTGTGGCCGTGGGCTAATGCTAAAAAGTGTCGATAAATTTATCAGGGACTTGCATATGGGTTATCATTGTGCGCCAGTGTCTTCTTTCTTTTGATATAAAATTATTAGGCCGTTTGATGCTATTTAAATGTTATCTCTACTCGATATTTTTGTCGAATTCGGCCTCCTTGATGAAAAGGATAAAACACACAATTTTATTTAATCACAATTAATAAATTTAAAATAAAATTAATAAATTATATATTTTACCTAATTTATTATTAAATAATACTATTAGTTAATATTTACTATTAGTAAAACCTACAGCAATTTCAAATAAAAAAAATAATGAAATTTACCATATAGTACCAATGAAACTTTCGCAAGTTAATGATTTTATTTTTTTTTATAAAAGGTTGCTATTAGATTTGGATCAAGACAAATTAGGAAAATTAGGAAAGGCATCTATCTCATCAAGGAGGTCAAAATCGAGGGAGGGAGTTCAAAAGCTGCTAGGAAAAAAACATAATAAAAAAAATCGCTTTGGGCTACACTCAAATCTTAATTGAAAATAAAATTGCAAAAAAATGTTTTTTTTTTTTTTAAATTATTAATCTTAAAAGATAAACTGGGTCTTTTCCCTGGAAAAACGATTAAATACCTCTTCGATATCAATATTCTCAGTTAGAGTTAATTTCAATAGATATGGCATTCAAAAATGAAAATACCATTTACTTATGAAATTAACTGCCATATGAATCCATTCAACCATTTCCAATTATGGTGTAGCCTCCTTCCATATTTAGGAAATCTCCCTGTAATCTGGCCCATTGTTATATCATGGTGCCATCTTAGGTTTGGTCACATCTAAATCTCGTAATTCCTCATGGGCACCATCATCTAATTTTTTTGCTACATGGCTCTATATGGTCTATCCGTCTTTGGTCTATCTATTATCCGTCCTTCTTGCCAGGTATCCTGCCTATTGTCACTACAGTATAAACATCTTTTTCGTACGTTAGAACCAAGTCCGTGTTTTCTTTAAGGGTCTCTATACAGGAACAGTTGGGATGATGAAGATCAGCTTTCATACCATCTTATAGGTGGTCGTCCAGGCTGTCGAGGTGTGCTTGGTCGTTTCTTCTTAGCAATTTTCGCTAACCGGTCAATTGTCATTTTGTCCACATGGTCTCTCCACCGCCTCTTCTCCTGTTTCATCCCGGGGCAATGGTCACGGCTACGTTGAAACAACGGTTCCCATTAGAACACCGAAGTTAAGCGACGCAAAAGCGATACTAGTGGATGGACGGGTGACCGGTTCGAAATTCTGTATCGTGCTGTTGTCCAAAAACGGCAAAAGTGTAAAATCCTATTGACAGACACACTGCTTGGCTGCGCCGGTTCGAGGCCGGATGAGAAATCGGATATCTCGTGAGCACAAAATTACCTACCAACAGATGCGAAAGAACACCGAATTATGCGTTCAGATTTCTGTGACCTTCAGGAAGAGTTCATAGACAATCCGCATCAATGTATAGTTTGGGGTATTATTTGTTTGGGTGAAAATATAATCTGCACCAATATGTTATCGAGGCATACAAAAAGTCCACAGACTTCGAGACATACGAAAAATCAAGTCCATTTAGCGTATGTAGCAATTTTCACACCTTAAAAAAATAAAAAAATTAGTTTTTTATAGCTATAGCAACTGCGGCGACTATGAAAAAAAGCGTAATTTTTTCATAGAAAATAAGGGCACCTGTAATTCATTTGAGAATGTTATAAATCGCTAAAAGAGGTTTCAAATCTCTTGGATTTCTATTAATATTAAAAATAAATTTTATTAAAAATTGAACTAAAATTGTTAGTATCATTAAAACAATTTCAAATTCAAAAATTGTATCAGTAAAATTCCCTCATTTAAGGTAGTATGTAAAGTAAATACTAAATACAACTCATTCTAGGCTCTACCTTTAAGAAAAATTTAAATCATTATTTGCAATTGGGCCTTAATGCCATTTCGAATGAACAATAGTATTAATAATGTACATTATAATAATAATAAATTTTATATCATAGTGTGTATTATAACTACTTAAAACACTTTTAAATTATTGGTATTATATTAACAACTTTTTTGTTTTTAATCCAAAAAAGTTACCAATTTTCTCAATCAAAATATTTGTGGTCCTGAAAGGACCTTCGTTTTCCCATGTTGTCAAGGTAGGTAATGGGTAAACGGTAAAAAAAACAGGATAATGAAATTTAAAAAATTACAAAAATTGTTCAAAAGTGCCTCCCTCTTGCATTTAAACAATAACCCAAACGATCATAAATCCCCTCCTCACATTGGATAACATATCAGAGTTGACAGTGTCAAAGGCATTAAATATTTTCTGCCTCAACTGCTCCAAGTTTTGAATTTCTTCATGGCCAAGCTAAATTTTTAGATTTTATGTACCCCCATAAAAGAAATCATTCACCGCGAAGTCAGGTGAAATTAAACGTCAGTCTAAACAAAACCGTCATTTTTGAAAACTTGTCAAAATTTGGACACACGCTAAATAATAATAGACTTGATTTTCCTATGTCTCGAAGTCTGTGGACTTTTCTGTATAATCTCCCAGTAATTTAATAGATTGCTCGTCATATTATATCAGCTCAGGAAAAAAAGATGTTATTGTATTAAAAATTAATTTGTTAACAAAATTTAATTAAAGATGTGACAAAATAGTTACATTTCTATTGGTTCTATCCTTTTTTTCATTATATAAATCTTTATTTTTGTAAACTTTAATGCATAAAATATTTTCAAATCTAATAAATAATTTAATGATGTAAATAAGAGGAAATTTCTCACATGGGTGGTCAAATTCTATAGTTTTCATGATATCAAACAGCCTCTGAATGTTTTCTTCAGCGCAAAACTCATCAAATTTAATATAAATAATTTTTCCAGCCTGTAAATAAAATGAACAAAATTTTCCACTTTCATGATCAAAGGCCAAAAATGGGTAAATAATTTCGAGTTATCCAGAGATTCAGTTCTTTTTCAAATTTTTAGACAAATATCACATTGATGTATTTGAAGACACTTTTTAATGATGTAGTCAAAAACGCAAATTAAAGGCATTTTGAGTTGAAAAACATTTCTTAGAGGCTGTTTGATATAATGAAAACCTATAATTTGAGCCACCCATGTGAGAAATTTCCTCTTATTTACACATCATTAAATGATTTATTAGATTGAAAATATTTGATGTATTAAAGTTTCAAATAAAGATTTATATAGTCGAAAAATGTCCGATAGAACCAATAGAGATAGTAACTATTTTCATCACATTTTTAATTAAGTTTTATTAAATAAATTAATTTTATACTATAAATATCTTTTTTTCCTTATAAATAAACACATTTGCATCCCATTTTAAGTAAGATATACAAATTACCAAAACTTAGAAATAACAGTTTCAAAAGTTCAACAAAAATCCACACTTGTTTTAAAAAAAGGAAACATATAACGCCACTATGTCATTCCAGCAAACGAATACGACACAGCATAGGTTTCCGGACTAAAGGACTGGTGTATTTACACCACTCAATAGGATAGGCGTGTCGGGTTTGCCTAGCGGTTTCCGATGCAGTTGCTTTCTTTCGCATCTGTTCACGCCGTGGTGTGTCGTGGTAAGAATCGATTTAGACACTTGCAAGTCGGTGAGCCATTGACCATGATATGGCCTAGGACCGCTGTTCGGATTTCGCGTAAACAAAGTGGGCCTCGTCCAGATTAGCCGTGGCAGAAAAAAGTAGACGTTAACTGAAATCTTCCACTTTGCTTTTTTGTTTCTTGCATCATCGTTTACTTAAAAATAGAAATGTATCGTATAAATGAAAAAAAAAAATAAACAAAATGGTAAGTACTGTTTTTCTAATTGTTCACAACATATTTTTATCATCACAAATAACAAAAATAATGTTGTAATTTTTGAGTTTCAAAAGCAATTCAATGTTTTATCACCCTCCACATCCTTTTGGCACATACAAATTTATCCTGTTTGTTCAACTTTTCAGATGAGAGGCCTGCAGTGTTAGACGCTGAAATTGGGGTTGCGTCTAACGACAACACCAGACAAAAGCGGATTATTTTTTATGAAAATTTGTTTTTTCGCCTGATGACAACAATGGAAGTTTTTTCCCGGTAACTGGATAGAGAAAAACGGGAAAGATAAAATGCAGATACGTTGCCGTAGGTGTATAAAGTTTTTTCTCGGCGATATTTCATGCAAATGTTCAGGCGGATAAGTTTTATTTTCCTTTATATTAAAAGACAACTGTTTGATGTCAAATTTGCATTGCCTTTTTGTTCTCATTTAAAGAAGAGCTATAAAATTATATTACTATAAGTTATGAAGTAGATATATTAAAATTAACACACTAGCTAGCTTCGCCGCTGGCGGTGTTTTGAATGTAGGTATATAAAATAAATTGGCAGCAGAGGCACGTATAAGCGCACGCCACTAAAATACGTTAATAAAAGTTAAAAAAGAAATTTTCCATTTTTTTATCTCAAAAACTGCGACTTTTACTGATTTTGATATAACTACAAATTTTGTTGCAAATATTATTCCCTAATCTTAAATTTAAAAACCGCATTCCGCTAGCTACTGTAATTTTGGAGTTACGATTTTTTAAATTTTAACTCCCTCGCATACCCCACCAAACCCCCACCCAAAAACTAATGGCCAGATTCTCGAGGGCCACAGTATTTTGTGCAAATTCAGTTAAAAATCGGTTTGGTTTTTAGAGGTTATCGTGTTACAGACAGACGGACAGACAGACAGACAGACACCATGAAAATATTAAAAAATTAAAATTACCTGTTGGTATGGTCGGCTAAAAAAAAACATAAATATCTAATCTAGACCCTTAAATTTTCAAATTAAAAAACATAACGATTATTTAAAGCATTCATAGGATACAGGGCACAGAATAGATTTTAACAGTGCAAAAATTAGGCTTTCTCTATGGATACAACTGTCTATCGCAAGCTGTTGCTAGGATATTCTATTAATTTAAATTGTGTTTTTTAGACATTGTGAATGCTCCTAAACTAAAATATATACTATACAGGTTGCTACAAATTCGAGGTACGAGCATGGTTATCTCGGTAACCGTAATAGATACGAACATAGTTAAATTAGGGCAAAGTTGGGTTATGGGATGTTCACCACGATGCCATCAAAAAGGTTCAAAAATTTCACGGATTGCTGAGATTTTTGGAAAAAACTGATTTTTTTTAAATCAATTTTATTTTTTTCTGTCGTTCCTTTTTATAAAATCAAAAAACTAATTGCACATTCTTATAGCCATTTTATTAGGGCTATCTGATAGTATTTTTAGATTTTCAAATTATCTTATAGTTTTTGAGATACAGAGGCGAACTTAACTTTTCTAAATACGGACCTGCATTTTTTATTTGAGATTATGAAAGAACTCGGTCTCCTGAGTAGAATGATATGCCACACTTATTTTTTTTTTTGTTTAGACATTTGAACACAATTTATTTAAACTAATTTCAAGTCCGGCTCTGTTTTTTTTCAAATATTTAATCTATTCATCGTTACAATATTGATAAGCTTTCAAACTTAACAATGAAGTGGGGTAAAACATCGAATACGGAAAATCAAATGCAATAAAATGAAATGAAATAATTAATATAAATATAATATAATATTATAATATAAACAATCAAATAATTTTCCCGGAAGATGGACTGGAAATGGTAGAGCAGTATAATGTCCAGCGATGTTCCTGGACCTATCGCCAAGAGTCTACATTATTTGACGTCATTTGTAAAAGTGAAGTCAATTCATCTCAACATTTACAATAAAGAGTACAAAATGCATTCGAAAGTATAAGAAGAAAGTTTAAAGAGCTACAAATAAAATTGAGCGAAAAATAAATTTGTGCAATAGGGAGGGTGGTAAGTTAAAAAAGCAAAAAAGTTAAAAATAATATCTTTAAATTTGTGACGTGGATATTATTTATTTGAATCTTCCAATTGTCTCAATTTTCCTTATTCAATGTCAATTAGCGCTGATCAATATTGTTGCAATGAATATAATCAGATTAAATAATTTAAGAAACCAGTGTCGGACTTGAAATTATTTAAAATAATAATTAAATAGTTTTGTTGCTGTTAAGGTATCCAAAACAAAACAAAAGTATTAAGTGTGGCATATCATTGTATTTAAGAGACCGAGTTCTTTCAAAACATGAAATAAAAAATGCAGGTCCGTATTTAAAAAAATCAAGTTGGCCTCTGTATCTCACAAATTATCAGCTAATTTGAGAATCTAAAAATACTTTCAGATAGCCCTAATAAAGTGGCTATGAGAATGTGCAATTAGTTTTTTGATTTTCGAAAAAGTAACTGCAGGAAAAAATAAAATTGATTTTCATAAAAATCAGTTTTTTCCAAAAAATTCAGCAATCCTAGAAATTTTTAAAACATTTTAGATGGCATCTTGGTGAACATCCCAAAACACAACTTTGCCCCAATTTAACCGTGTTCGTATCTATTACGGTTACCGAGATGCCAATGCTCGTACCTCGAATTTGTAGCACCTTGTATAATGGACTTTATACTTTAAAAAGTATAGAGTGTAATTGAAACCACTAATTTATTCCACTAATTGCGAGGTTTTGAATGAAGCTGTAGTAATTGTAAATTTTGAAGTTGAACTGGATGTAATGGCAAACAGAACGTCAAAATTTTTTATAGACGTAACTGTTGAAGAAATAAATAGTGTTCTTAAATAGTTGTATTTAGATATTTTAAATAGTTTTTCTCTTTTTTCTTTGTGTTTTTTTGCTTCCGACCACGGGAAGAGATATACGAGTACTTCCCGAAACGTTAAGCATTTTTTGTCTGTCAGGCAAATTTATTTATTAATAAATCACTGCTGCCAACCTGGTCTCCATTGGATTAACGCAGCAGTGTTTATAAAAAATGATTAACGTAATTTAGGTATTTTATTTCGTAGATTTTCTTACAGTGCAAGTGGCCAAATAGATAATTAAGAACATTTTATCAAAAATATGACGGTTGTATTAACAAATGCTTTGAAACATGTTTATTTATTTTTCTGAAACTGAACAAATTCTCTGATTAATTTCAAAATGTCTGAAAAGTATTGAATCCATACTAAACAGCCCCATTCCGCTTAATCACAAACGTAACACAGTTAGCTTTAAAAGGATTTGCCGGTGGCATTAATAAAACTCTCCATTATCCAATAAACAACCTCCTCCACGAGGATTTCAGACCGATAGAGGCAGCTCACGTGCGAAGACACGTGTGACCCGCTTGCAAACACACCGCAAAAACCTTTGATTAGTTTAAATTAGACGTAGATTAACGTGGAGGGGTGTTTTTCGTACACTCTATCGCCCTGACCTATAATTTGGGACACTGGGGTAGTTTATGTTGTTGACTGAACCAATTTAAAATGGCCAATTTGCCCTATTGTGTGTAGATTTACACGCAATACAAATCGGCATTTTGTTTCCAGTTAACAATAGACCGAAAATATCTAATCTACGGTCTGAAAATACAAACGACCTGTAAAAACTCTGAAGAAAAATGAACGAGCATACATATTATTATTATGTTGCTATATACAGGGTGGCCCATTAGTGCGGGGAAGTCCAATAGCGTCGTTGTTGGCAAAGATATGACAAGTTTTATATAAGTGTTGCATAGTTTATAAATGGGCATATCCTAAAAATATTTTGTTATATACAGGGTGTCCCCAAAAAAAAGTTATAGTTGCATCCCCAATTTTTCTGTACAAATTTGGATTCAGTATAAAATACTGCATATAATACCCTATTTTTATTTCCAGCACTATGAAGCATTGCTATTCTATTTCATATTTACTGAAACTTGGGTTAAAAACATTAT
Source organism: Sitophilus oryzae (assembly GCF_002938485.1). Classification (NCBI taxonomy): domain Eukaryota; kingdom Metazoa; phylum Arthropoda; class Insecta; order Coleoptera; family Curculionidae; genus Sitophilus; species Sitophilus oryzae. Next base: position 4,153,967 of record NW_022146047.1, on the reverse strand, counting down.
ATTATATCAGAAAAGCAGTTAAAAACTAGAGTGAATTTATAGTTAGTTTTTATACAAGACGATAAAATGGTATTTTATCGTCGACCGAAAAGATTAATTTCGGGTAGTGATGGGTTGTTATTTAACTATCTGTTATTTTATAACAATTATTTATAAATAACATAACGCAACCGTTACTACTTCTAAAAAATAACAGATATAAAATAACGACACGTAGAGATCGGCCGCTCGTGAAACGAAAAACGAAGTCGCCGCTCTGCACCACCACGAAATTCTATGCTGCTCGAAGCAATTCCAAAAAACAACTAGTATGTAATATGGATGGAAAACATGTTATTTCGTCAACCATCGATACAGGCGGCGAGACAACGGACAACGGAGTGTGGAAAGCGCTACGGCGAACGTAGCTGCTTCGGTCGAAACCGTCGATGGTCGTATTGGGTTTGCAACAGCTTAAAAATAATAGGATATAAAAGAAGCAGGTTTTTTGAAACAGTTGCGGGCCATAGACAAACTAACAAAAGCAAGACGCGTCAACGCTGTACTGCAAAACGGTAACAAGTTTGATAAGAGTTTATTACCGCGCTTGCGTCAACTGGCCTTTTAGACGAGGACGGTTTACTTATGGATTGTGTATTTTGTAGTAGAGCCTTTTAGACAAGGATGTTTAATTAAAAAGCGTTTATTAAAATCAAATAAATTTATCGGTAAAATAAACAATAATTTCTGGACATAACAGATATAAAAACAAAAGTTTAATAAACGAAAACGTATTCCTCTTATTAAAATAACAAAAAAGATGATAAAAAAACAACAGTTATGGTAAACGAAATAAAAGCATTATTCTTCAAAAGGTACAAAAAAATTATTATGTATATTATAATATTAATAATAGGAACAACAAGAAACATCTTAAAAATATACAACTTTTTCAAATATAAAACATAAACTTCACATTTTCACAAGAATTTTCAAAAATATTAACATTTCGAGTCTATTATAAAATATAAAGCACAAAAATTCAAATCATAAAAAGATTAAAAAGATAAAGATTCTTATAACTTACAGTCAATTTGTAGGACCTTCGTTTTGTCTACGTTAGCGATGTAATCACAATAATATGTATAATCACAGTAATTATTATGTTCTTCATAAATGTAAAATGTATTAAATTATTTGTTTTCGTTTTGTACGCTAATAAAATAATAGTAATGTAACGTTTTTAGTTCGTTACATGTTTTTTTTACATATGATATATGATGTCTGGCCTATCATCACCGGATTCCCTCTCGTTCAGGCCGGATAGTTTATTTGACGCGCAATTTTTACGTTCCCTAGTCGCCAACCCTGTTATCGTTCGACACAACCCTGTTACTATTCTGTGGAGGCGCGCGCTGTCAACGTCGCTTCTGTCAACTCTCTCGGTGCTTAACGTCACTTTGTTTTGACGCTCTGTTGTATCCCAGCTTTTGGAAATGGTGATTATTTAAGTCTTGCTGTATAATTTGAATCAGCTGCTATTTCGAGGCTACAGGGTAGAGTTACGGATGTCCCAAATTGTATTTGTATTTTGCTGGCACGTTGGCGTCTCTTTTCTTTTGTCCTCCAGAATGTCACATGGAAGAAAGGACATGTTGTTTATTATTTATTGAGCCCTCGGAAGTATTTCGAGGGTCCAAGGTACGGACTGTGTCCAAGGTACGGACTATTTCCAAGGTACGGACTGTGTCCAAGGTACGGGTAGTGTCTTATGTACGGACATTATCTTATGTACGGATGTCCTGTGGACGAGTGTCCCCAGTAAGAACGATTTTTTCTTACATATAAGTGCCACAGCGTGGATGTAGCTTGAGTCCCATGCTGCTTCGTTCCCAGCTGTAAGCTAGTTAGTTACGGCTGTACCAATTTATGGTGTCTCATGCTGGCCCCTGGTTTGGTTGTGTTGGATGGCTGAGTACAGAGAAATGCGAGACCACCTCACGATGTTACTGTTTTAAGCAGGATTGCATAAAGAACAGCTAAGTGTAGATTTAAGTTATAGTTTTGACACCCTGGAAATACTACCACCGAGCACGTCATTGTTGCAACTTGCAACTGCGTTAATACGCCTGGCGGCGACCGCTTCATACTCTTTCAGATATTTAGCAGTAAAATAAAGAAACCTGTTATTTTTAAGCTGTTATTTTAAGCTGTTTTTTATAAATAACTATAACAGTTTCAACTGTTATCTAAAAATAACAGTTTTGCCCATCACTAATTTCGGGAGACGATAATGCAATTTTATCGTCGTGTATAAAACAATATTTTTTTCCATAGCGAATTAAGTTTTAAAAAATATTCAGAAATTATTATTTCAAGGAATTTATTAAGAGTAGAAAAAATATTGTGCTGGGTTGGCGTTGGTTTCTATATAATTTGACAAATAAATAAAACTGTCTCTTTAGTTGTCAGTTTTGAATCAATATTTTTTAATTCTCTTTCGTGTCGATTGCTGATTGAATTGGAGCCAGAAATAGCTCAAAACGAAATAAGTAAATTACCAACAGATATTCAGGCTGAGGCGACAAATGCCATCTTCAAACTACTTCCATTTAAATCCCGAATAACTTATGAAAAGGAATACAAAAATGTTCAAAAATGGAAGCAATTAAAAAACGTGCGAGAAGAAATCAAGTTTTAAACCTATCCTCGCTGTTAAAGTTATCGTTTAAAGTTATCGTTTAAAGTTATCGTTAGTGTTATCATTTAATCTACTCTTGCGGTTAAAGTACTACCTATTTTATCTACTATTTTTGATAGATATAAGGCAATTTTAACAGTTGCTATGGAAAAAACTTTATTAATACTTAGCTATAGGTATATATTTTCCTAAACAACAAGAATAAAAGAATAAACCCGCAAAAGAAAATTTACATTATCTTATACAGGGTCATTTTTATGGCGTCCACAACATCGCAATATTTAAAATACTATATCTCATTTTTTTAAAAGCAATCCCCTGTATATTATATTTTTTTAGATGGAGAATTGTTTTTTAAACAATCTTTTTTTGTATGTGTTCCAAAATTTTTCACCGTTTCGCAGATATTCGCTGTATTATATTATACAGGGTGAGTCTCAAATAAGTGCAAATATTTTAAGGCGTAGTATACTTTGATCCCAGAAACATTATGAGGTTTTTTTCGCGAAAAAAACATTTCAAAAAAATTTTAGAATTTTTTTAGTTTTTAATTAAAAAATATGGTTTGTTAATGATATGGCAATATAGGTAATATAGATTAAATTTACAAGAAAACAAAATCCAGAAAAAATCCATTGGTTCCCAAAATTTTAGCAAAAAATGTTTTTTTTTGGAAATTTAAAAGTAAAAAAAAATCAAATAACAATATTTGGCTTATAAAGAAAAGCTAAATAGCTTTATAAGCTAAATATTAGGCTTAGAAAGCCTAACATTTAGCTTATAAAACAATAAACTTTTGATTTCTAACCACATTTTCTCTTGACGGATGATAATCAAAGGCCAAAATTACATTCCTCGCAAATCTTGAAGTATAATTAGTGGAAAAGTCAAATTTACCTGTTGTTAACTTTTTCTACTAATTGAAAATTTCTACCACTAATTTTGACGTTCTAAATGCTTACATTGAAATTAAAGGAACAAACATCTACGCTAATTGAGAACACTAATTTATTCCACTAATTACGAAGTTCTGAATGAAGCTTAAAAGGCTTTATCTATGTATACAACTGGCCACAGCAAGCTCTTGCTAGGACATTCTTTTAATTTTAATTGTATTTTTTAGACATAGAAAACTTTATAGTTTAACTTAAACTATTTCAATTAAAGCTTTAGATTTATACACAAGTTCAACATAAATTACATTTTGTCTTGTATGAATGAACATCAAGTGACAAATTCTTTGTCTTTTTACGACTTTCTTGGATTGAATCTCGAAAGCAAAAAGAAGAGGAGGAAGATAGGAAAAAGGAGGAAGTAAAGAGAGGGAAAGAGAGACAGAGTTTTAACGTTAATACATCAAGTGTGATGGCTGAAGTTGGCGGCTGTACGTTCGCAGATAAACTTATCGAATTTATTCTAAATAAACGCAGGGAAAAGTTTAAAATCGCTTTAACTTTAAAATAAGACGTTGCAGGGGAATGTTGTTTACTTTACTCCCAAGAAAAGAAAACATTAAGTGCTATAAATATAAAAAGATGTACCTCATCTTGTGTCACAGATAAAGTCAGATGAGAGGAATCATTGGAATAGTTTTGTAATTTTCTCTGTTGCTTAGTTATGACATGATTAAAACTCAAATTTTGATAATCTTATATATTTTTTCTTTTGCAAAAATTCCATTATTATTTAGTTATTGTTTTGATATACTACTGCTACTGTCATTACTTGCTGACGAATATTTACACGCATCAGACGATGGTTACGCAAGGCGTTTCCTTTCATGAGTTTTTCTGTGATTGAAAAGCCTGATACGTGATGTTATCACCCTTTCGCACTCCAGACATTCAACAATCTCATTGCTTTGTTGCCTCTTTACTTTTTGGTTGTCGTTGTTAACTGAGTTTACAATTCTTCCCCATTGCATTCTATTGTCCGCTGCTTCTTCCCACTGATTCTGTATGATTATCCTCTATAAGTTTTCGTGGAAAATATCTTTGTACCTTTTAAGTTGTCCACCCGGTTTCCTCTTACCGTCTATAAGCTCACCGTAAAGAAGAGATTTTGGTAGGCGGTTTTCTTGCATCCTGCATACATGACCGATGCGGTTGAGGCATAGTGGAACCATTTGATTCTTAAGAGTAGTCTAAGGTGTCATTGCAACCTGTTTAATGGGTTCATGTGTCGGCGGTACGGCACCCAGGTTTCGCTTCCATATAACATGGTGGGGATTATTATTGCTCGGTAATAATCACCATAACCGGTACATTTTAGAAGTTATGAGATGAAGTGGCAACAAATTCTCGTAAAAGTTATAAAACTTGCCATACTTTCTCGGGTTTTTGAAAATTTCATCTAACCACATGTTTGCGATACTACTGCCCAGAATTTTAGCCACTGTTAACATTTTAAATTATCAATAAGCAAATGAAAATAATAAATTTGCACAAGTATCTCGCTATTCCTCGCCGCTCTACTATGTTTTAGCACCTCGAGGCTTGCTCGACGCGGTATAGCGCTGCTTGCTCGCCGCTATCCTCGTCGCTCCACTATGTCCTTAGCATAGACTTAAAATAAAATATAGACTGAGCATCTCATTCATAAATAGCTGGAGCATGCGGTCAGACACTGTCTTGTTATTGTTGTGTTATTGTTTTAGGTTATAACGAGTGCGACACGAGCAATAGATAGGTTGTCTCTGTCGTAACGGTCGTTCCCTGACGACTCTGCCGCGAAACACAAGACTGTCTTTCGTTTCTCAAGTACACCTGAACTCTCCGTATCATAGCCGGGTATTTTTTTTTATTTTAATGAAGCTATAATTAAATAAAAATATATCGTATTTAAACTTTTTATATTTTATTAAGATTTAGGACAGGTTTTTAAATAAAAGTTTAGAAAAAACAATTTAGAGTCCAAAAGGATAAAAATAATAAAATACACGTTATAGAAGAAATTTTATAATCGAAATTAGGTAATTTTGAAATTAATAATAAATTATTAATTTTAGTCAAACCCTTACAACCCCTAATATTAATCAAAACAGGATCTATTCCACAGATATAATAGAATCGGCGACAGGGAGAGAAAAAAAAATATGATTGTTGTAATTTTTTTTCTGGTTAAGATGATGTCTTATTATGTAAATTAGAGAAAACATAAATCTATTCCATTAAAGCAAGGAAGGTGATAGGAAGTGGATAAAATAAAAACTACATTTATTTAACTCGGTACTGTTTTTATTATACCGGGTGCGTCTCAAAAAGTGGCTCATCCCCATAATTTTTTTTTATATTTTCAAATAAAAAACAAGATTTAGTATGTTAGTATATGAAATAAATTAGGATTGATTGACGCATTCAATTGTTTTTGGTCACTTCCTGTTTCACCGGAAATGACTATAACTTTTAATTTTTAAACGGCACCCTCGGTATATTTCTACTTTATTCGATAGAAAATGACACTCTGAATAGAATGACATATCATATGTCAACTTTTGACATTTTCGCATATGGTTTAATTGTAATTGTAACACGCGGTTCATAACGACAATTTGACTCGAAATACCAAGTGTGTGGTATCAATATATTCATAAAAAAATATTTTCCAAATATGCTAATGAGTCACCCTTGTTCCATTTGAAAAAATTGACATATGTATGATTAAAAATACGATTTGTACATCTTTTAACCGGCCTAGACAAGACACGAAACCTATTAGACGATCAAAACTATTTTTCCAAGGCTCCTTGATTAAAACTTAGTGGATTGAAAAAAACTGGATTGAAATTTAAAATAGGATATGTTTTTAAGCGACAATGTCAAAAGTTGACATATGATATGTCATTCTATTCAGAGTGTCATTTTTTATCGAATAAAGTAGCAATATACCGAGGGTGCCTTTAAAAATCAAAAGATGTAATCATTTCGGTGAAACAGGAAGAGTCCAAAAACAATTGAATACCTACGACAATAAATCCTAATTTATGTCATATACCTACTAACATACAAATCTGTTTTTTTATCTGAAAAAAATAAAAAAAGTTATAGGGTTGAGCCACTTTTGAGACGACCCGGTATATTAAAAAATATTGTTTCATAATGTAATATCATTTTAAAATTCTTGTATGTTATTTTAGATTCTGAAGATAATTTTAGAATAAACCGGAATATATTTTTAATAAAGACATTATTAATTATTAGTAGGGTTATAATTATGATTTTGTTACAATGTAAGTAAGTAAATAATGTAATGTAAAAGAAAAAATTCAGATTTTACATTTTACTAAAATATTATCTAAATAAGCGCCTTTCTACAACAACGCCACTGATTGCCAATGGGTAAATTGAGAGTTGCCTACCGGTCAAAAGTCGTTTCAAGACTTAAATGAATTATTTAAGTCAAATTTCTTGCAAATTTGGCACTGGCGAACCATATTTTATAGTTTTTGAACAGAAAAAGTCAATAAAATAAACACTTAAGGACTACAAGCTAAGAAAATGCGTTAATACAGCCGGGGACATAGCGGCAACAAAGCTTTACCGCACACGTGCGACGCGTACTACAAGGTAATAAATGAATGAATAGGCTCCCTCGCCTCTAATCGGTGTTGTCATATTGTAAAGAACTTATCCTTTTTAAACAGTATCCGACTTATAATTTAGTAGTATAAGGACTATTTAATACATCTATGGAATATTAAAACCTACTTTATTAAACTGTAGTATTAATATTTCAATATATGTGTATAACAAGAAAAAAAATATTGATAATATTAAAGACGTGACAACATAGGCTGGATGAGGAAGGCTCGGTCGACTGTACCCAGAAGTAAACATGTGTACAAAAAAGGTTGTTTGTCCGCGTTGAGATGTAAATAGTGTAGTCTATATTTTATTTTAAGTCTATGGTCCTTAGCCTAAGGGTGCGTTTATGTTGGAGCGGCGATAAACGATAAGAGCAGCGATAGTAGCGAAGCAAAGAATATTATTATATTAATTTATATGTAGGTGTTTATATTGGAGCAACGCGTCGAGACACGGTTGGCAGTTGAGCAACGATAAGACCTGCGCTAATTCACTGCTTTTATCGTTTATCGCCCTAAGGGTACGTTTATGTTGGAGCTGCGATAAAAGTGTCTTTTATCGTTTATCGCAGCTCCAACATAAACGTACCATTAGGGCGATAAACGATAAAAGCAGTGAATTAGCGCTGCTCTTATCATTGCACAACTGCCAAGCGTGTCTCGACGCGTTGCTCCTACACCTACATATAAATTAATATAATAATATTCTTTGCTTCGCTACTATCGCTGCTCTTATCGTTTATCGCCGCTCCAACATAAACGCACCCTAAGACACATCTGTGCCTAACTCCCGTTTGTTTTGCTGTCCCGTCTGCCTAACTGTTTTGATATAATGTTATTTTAACAGAATGTCAACAGTTTATGACAGACGTATCTGCTAAAGAACTAAAGTATTCTTGAATAGGAGTATTTAGATATTCTAGATAGTTTTTTTCCTTTTTTTGTGGGTTTTTCTTTTCGCTTCTGACTACGGGAGGATATACCTCCAGAAACGTTCTCCGAAAATATTTTTGTCGGTTAGTCAAATTTGTTTTATTAGTAAAATATCACTGACATATTGGCCCCAACTGCTTACAAAAATAACTTTTTATGTTGTAGATTTTAGTAGCGAAAAATGCAAAAGTCTTATCAAGAATGAAAATGAACCCGCCACAAAGCTATAGACATAATTTTCATGATAACTTTAAAAAATATTAAGCCACGCTACTTATATTTATGTAAATATATCTGTCCCCTAAAATGTATAACACCCTTTCTTGCTCAAAGCCATCAACCCCATATTTTTTACTTCTCCCAGTTCCAAAGTATCACCAAAGGCAACTTCCTCATCAAAGTTCTTAATCCTAACTCTGTGGGAAACAGGGGTTCCAGCAAAAACAGGGTTTTTAGCCCATGCGATAGAAAATACTTCGACACAAAGCCTTATAAAAAAGGCGGGCTTTCGCTTTTAGGCCCTTTTACTAACTATAAGGACTTCGGGGTAAGGAAAAAAAGGTCGTGGAACGAGAAGGAAGTGTAACACACCTTACTAAGAGCCTTGCAAAACGTATAAGGCTTTGATTTATAATAAACAGGGCCGCTGCCTGTCGAAAGTAAATACAAGAATCTGGAAGTGGTTTTTGCCGGGGTCTGTTTTGGGAAATAAATCAAATAAATGTCAGTAAAATTGTTTCAAACAAGTTTAGGGTAAGAAGGTTTTTATGGTCTTGGGTCAGGGTTATTTGGAAGGGAGAAAATATATGATGTGGAATTCCTTATTTTGGAGTTGTTCATAGATATAGAAGAAAACTACAACTTGTCAGACACACACAATATAGGGTTATCTATTTTTCTTTTTAGAAATACCAAACTCAGAAATTTTCATAAATATCACATAAAATAATACTAAAAGAATGTTGAACCTCCATTATCTATACCGGGTGCGTCTCAAAAGTGGCTCACCCCTATAACTTTTTTTATTTTTTCAGGCAAAAAATTGAAATTCTGTATATGACAGAAATTATGATTGATTGACGTATTAATTGTTTTCGGTCACTTCCTATTTCACCGGAAATGAATACAACTTTTGATTTTTAAATGGCACCAGCGCTATTTTTTTACTTTATTCGATAGAAAATGACACTAGAATAGAATGACTTATCATATGTCAACTCTTGGCATTTTAGAATATGGTTTATTTGAAATTGCAACATGCTGTGATATGTTGTGTGTTGATTCATAATTGACTCGAAATACCAACTTGGTACCAAATTATTCGTAAAAAAATTCTTTTTCCAAATTTGCTAATGAGCCACCCTCGTTCCATTTGAAAAAATTGAGATATGATTAAAAATACGATTTTGGCATCTTTTAACTGGCCAGGACAAGACACGAAAAACATTCGACGGTCAAATCTATTTTTCCAGGGTTCTTTGATTAAAAATTAGTTCTTTTAACACAGCCATAGCACTCTAGATTGAAATTTAAAATACGATTATTTTTTAAGCGAGAATGTCAACAGTTCAGAGTGTCATTTTCTATCGAATAAAGTAAAAAAATATCGAGGAACAACAGGAAGTGGCCGAAAGGAATTGAATACGTCAATCAATCCTAATTTATATGGTAGACTAACATACCAAATTTCGTTTTTTTTTGCCTGAAAAATTAAAAAAGTTATAGGGGTGAGCCACTTTTGAGACGCACCCGGTATATGTTCTTCTTATTCTTCTTAAACTATTGAGCTTATGTACTAAAGGAAGGCATTCAGACTTGATACAGTTAGATGCAGTTAAACGCGAGATTGTTCACTAATTGCTAAGACATTGCTAAGTTTTATTAGTGGTTGCCAAACTGTGCCAATTTCCATACTTGAATTACTAAAGATGTTATTGTTGATTGATATAAAATCTCAATCATCTAAAGGAGGTTTATTGTGGATAACCCAAGCTTCCTACCACTTTATGTTGTGCTGCTTAAACCAAACATGATCTGCCTTACGTGGCTTCATTGTTTCACCTCTTTGTGTATGTTTATAACGTGCGTTAAGTCGTACTTTTAGAGAACGTTTAGTGTCTGACGAGTGTGATAACGATTCACCGCATTCACAAAGTACCTGATAGGTACTCCTTTTCTTGTTTGTTTTACTGTTATAAAGGTTAGTTTATACACGCCTGATCTTTTTTGATGTTTCTTTTATATGTATATGATATATTCATGAAATAAGATCTAAGTGTAAGACGTTTTGTATTTATTCTAATAGAGGCATTCCACCATTACAGTGTTATTTGACATTTGGGCAACAGCCCAGCTAAGTCGAAACACCGGGTCCCGATAGATCACTGAAGTTAAGCGACGATACACAATCCGGGAGGATAGACGGGTTACCATCTTGGAATTCTGTCGTCCTGGTATTCCATGTCAAGAGTGTAAAATCTATTGCCACATACTGCTCAATCACGCCGGTTCGAGGCTGGATTTAGACACTCGCCAACTCGATATAGGCCATTGACAATGATATTGCCGAGGACCGGGGTTCGGGTTCCACGTAAACAAAGTAAGTCCCGATCAGATTAGCCTTGGAAGCAAAAAGGAGACACTAATTTAAAATACTTTCCTTTTTTTATTTGACTGTAAAAATACTAAAACAAGAAAATATCGATCTCTGCTCGGTTTTAAATCTGTCTGAGATACCTACGTATAGAAAACGAAAATAATTTATTCGAGAATAAAGTTTTTTACTGCGATCCCAGGATGTCGCTCAATAATTTGTACAAGCTGCAAGCCGAAGGAGAATATCTTTTTATGGGATTCCCCCAGTAATAAACGGATCGTTCCGAGCCCGGTCAGCATTATTTCCAATATGGCTTCCAGTCCATTCGAAGCGTACGTACCGGACTTTTTTATTATCACCCTTTTAACCCCGAACAGAAAATCTATGCATAAAAATATTATTTTATATACGTTTATCATAAGATATTCTTTTAAACATTAAGATTGTTAAAGGATATTCAACAGTTTTGATCTATTATCTTGTTTTTTTTACCTAGTTTAATTAATATAATGACAAAGAAACAAACGGGAAGTACGACCTTTATTCTTCGACACCTAGCATTTTTACGAGGTTTGTTTGCCGTCGATTTACCGTACCGTAGTACTGCTTGAACGGCTCGCAGAGTACTTAAGTGTTTTTGCAGGAATTAAACAACGCCACATCATCGTGCTCAAAGGCGTTTAGCAGTTTTTCACGCTCAAGAGGTGTTTGCCTATCGACAACAAAGCATCAGAGAGTACAATAAAAAAACGTACGGCACACGTTACCTGAATGCATATTTTTTATTTTCTTTGACAACCTCATGGTTTAAGACAGTTGGTTTATTTTCCAATCTATAGATCATATTATATTATAGTATTTCATTAAATTATAAAGATGTTTTGCCACAATTATTTTTATTTCAAGACGTATACAGGGTGGCGTACCTCATTCGCCTCGGTTGATTATAAGAAAACGAAAATATCTAGAAACAAAATATTTTATGGGTATATGTGGGAAGACAATATGTATAATTTAAAATTATTTTGAAATGTACAGGGTATGTCAGAACTAAGTAAGTTATATTTTTTTCCTATGGAACACCCGGTATTTTATTTCATATTTGGATCTTTGGACACATATTAAGGCATTTATTATAAGGGTTAGATATGGTTACAAGCTTTGGTTTTTGAGATATTTAAAGATATTTAAATATGCATTCTATATTAAAAAAATTGTCAAGAATTAATTCTCAAAATCAATGTACAGGGTCATTGATTTTCAGAATTAATTTATGTGCTGGCTTTTAAGACTGAAGAAAAAAACTTTACTGAAAAATTTAAGTGCTTCCTTTAACGTATACAGGGGTATGAAAAATTGCTGGTGTATTTTAAATATATATTTTACATAAAAACTTACATACAACACCCTGTATTTTTTAAACTAAATCAAAGCAAATTCAAATGCTCTTTCTAACTATATTAGGGTTTCCTATACCTATCTAGCTCAGATTTTGAATAAAGACCATTTTTTCAATAAAATAACAACCAAGAGGGCTGATGTCGTCATGGCAAGTTTCTATTGACAGTTAGTAGCTACTTTCAAAATCGAAATTTGTTTATGGACCTTATCTAAATTTATAGCAGTTTACTTTTTATTTAATTTACCCCTACAATAATATTTATTAAATATGTATTTATTATTCTATCAAGAAAAACGAAGAAGTAGTTCTTTGATTTAATTTACGATGATTTGTAGATATATCGATTTTCTATAAAAGAGCCAATTATTTCCTGAAACTGTGCTAACATCAAATGTCAATTCTTGAAAAAAGAGTTATACCAAGATCTATATTAACGAAAAGTTTGTTTATATTCTGCTTGTGTATGTTGGTGGCAACAAGTTAATTTTTCTCTTATACTTGTCATCATGGCTCGTCATTATTGTCAAATAAAATATGTTTTACTTTACAGATTTTGAAATAATTCTCTAGCTTTAACTGAAAAGGTTTCGTTAAATTACCTTTCTATCATCTCTTTCGTACTATCCACACTTTTACAGCTCCACCCTAAAATCTATCTCAAGCTCCACAATTTAAAGTTAAGTTTATTGCAGCCGGACGATAGTAGAAAACGAGGGAGAATCAAGAAAGCAGTGGCGGACCGTATTATTTTTTTCATACGGTCGCAGAAAAATATTCATAAATCGAAATAAATGTTTGTCAGAATATGTACTTCGAGAATGAGAACTAGGCACCATATTATATAGTTCATACCAAATAATAAACTTTTAATCACGTGATTAAACTTGACCGGCACAGCGTTGCCCACTTTTATATATTTTCTTTTAATCAAAATATTTTAGGAAAAAAAATAAATTAATTATAAAAATATATAAACGGTTATAATTTACATCATAAAAACTCACCTTCTTGACAGCACTTAAGGAACATAAAGGGCTATTACTACCGCTTTCCCGATCAAAATATTCTAATAAAGTTGCGATGAGTTTTTTACGGCTATTAAGCTATCTTGTTTCGCACTAAAAGAGGTTCTAAAAAGAACAATGTTCGACTGCAAGGTCTGCTAGTAAACATTTTCAAGCTTAAAGTACCACAACACTCTATTTATTTAAACCAAAAACTCCTAATACAAAACTGAAGTGTCAAAAAGGAATGATAATGTCAAGAAATAAATAAATAAATGCGGCAACTTGACATTTTTTTACAGCAGATGCTGAGCAGTAAAAAATGCGGATTATAACAGGGGCCTGATTCTGTAAACATATTTCCTGTGTATCAATCGTATACAAATAGCATAGGCTAGTCAGAAAATTTCGCGACGCGGCGGCGCGGCGCGGCGCGGCTGTTACAGAATCCCACTGCAAGTGTCTTTATAGGACATATGGCTGTCAAGTGTTGCCTGAACAAGCTTAACCAGTATCAAGGAAGTATTTGCTACAGACTCTGCGATAATGAAACAGCAGAGCACATAATATGTCACTGTTGTGACATTGTTAGAATACTATGGTTCCTTAATAAGGTAAGTTTTTTTATTGTTGCTTTAGCAAATTTGTTTAAATAAATCTTCAAGAGGGGGATGTTGCAATTTCGACTTTCTACGTCGTAGCCTCTGTTGGAACAACAGGATTTTGTGCGCCACTGGCCGAGCCTTGGGCAAAAACCGAGGACAAATCCTTTTTCACGACAGAGGACTGACCCGAAGCCTTCTTCCGATTGTTTTCCCAGTTTCTTTTGTTTTATTGCGGCGTTGCAAATGAAATCGCGCCCGTTTTTGTCGCCCTTTCTCTATCTCTCTTTCTCTAAAGGTCACAAAAAGATGAACAGAGACACAAGTACAAAGTCCTTAACGAAAATAACGAACAAAGTCGTTTGGACTATTTGTAGGTAATTTTGTACTAACTGGTAGTTCTTTGAATAAATCTTTTTTTAATTTTGTATTTAGAAACGTTACTTTTAGAAGTTCTTTGACTCATTGATTGGTTTATTATCCGTAGGATTATTTTTACTAAGACTAGTAAAGACTAGTATTTGAGATTATTTATATAAACGCTAATAAATAATAATACTAAAATGGAAACTACTAAAATTAATAGGGAACATTCATTCTAATTCCATGGAGACTAGTGCACGGTCTCAAAAGTAACTGTTGGTGCTGCCAAATGCATGTGATTATCGGTAAAATAATTTGTTTCTTCGCTCTTTAACTACTCTAAACCGTGGTTAACTTGCTCACAGAAATTCAGCAGCGCGCCTTGTAAAATTTAAAGTACACGTAATAATTACCTTTTAAAATACTTGCACTTAAAACCCCCGAATAAAATACTTGCACCCCTTAAAATACTTGCATTTATTTCTGGGACACCCTGTATACGGCGCTGCAAAAATCCGGATTCTCCTTTCGCCTACAAAGTAAACACCTTTCGAGCGCCGCTCAAATATCCTGCTAACACAGCCACTCGACGATGAATATTCTTCGGGGATAAGTAGTAGATACGTTCAATATATTGTATTGAAAATATCAATACAAAACTTGGACAGTCGATACTCAAAAAATCGATACGTTTTGAACATCCCTAATGTGTATTGAAAATAGGTCATCGGGTATCGATATTTTTAAAAATCGATTCATATATGGTACATCTCTACTTTGTATCGAAAACGACTAAATGAAATTCAGTCGCTAAATTAACTCCAATTGTATTTATATTTTATCCGATTCCAACATGGATTTTTGCGCACTTTGTCCGGATTGACGGACAATAATGGAGGGCTAAAATTGGACGGACACATCCCGAATCACTTCCTGCCAATATATATATACGGCGCTGCGAAAATTCGATTTCTCCTTTCGGCTACAAAGCAAATACCTTTAGAGCGCGCTCAAATATCCTGCCAACAGCCATTCGACGGTAAATATTCTTCGGGGATATGTAGTAGATACGTTCTACATATAATTATATTGAAAATATCAATAGAAAACATCAACTATCGATACTCAAAAAATCGATACGTGTTGTTCATCCCTCATTCGTATAGAAAATAGGTCATCGAGTATCGATATTTTTAAAAATCGATTCATATATGGTACATCTCTACTTTGTTATCGAAAACGACTAAATGAAATTCAGTCTCTAAATTAACTCGAATTGTATTTATATTTTATCCGATTCGAACATGGATTTTCGAGTACTTTGTAGAGGATTGACGGACAATAATGGAGGGCTAAAATTGGACGGACACATCCCGAATCACTTCCTGCCAATATATATACGGCGCTGCAAAAATTCGATTTCTCCTTTCGGCTACAAAGCAAATACCTTTAGAGCGCGCTCAAATATCCTGCCAACAGCCATTCGACGGTAAATATTCTTCGGGGACTTTGGAAATCCTTTCAACTTTCGACGAATGTCGATAAATATTTGGTTATAAATATTGAGCTACAGTAATGATCGGAGAAATTGCGTTTCGCCAGAGAGAGGTGTTACACGGGAACACTGTACAGGGTGTCCCAGTTTCGAGTGTTTTACAGAGGGTTTCTCGGTTATGAGTAGGAGAAGAAAGATATATATGTTTGTAAATATTTATATATATAATATTAATATTTTGTGTTGTAAATAAGATGTGCAATAATTGCACATGTTATTTACGAGAAAAAAAAGAAGAAGAAGAAATTAATCAGTTAATCAGTAGAAGGGTAATTATTACCCTTATTACTGTATCCATTCAGATAAAAATGTTTTATGAGAAACTACTCTCTACCCCCATAAAAAGTACCCTTTAAGAACTGTTGCGGATTTTTACAATATCGCCATTGGCATTAAAATGTGCGTGACAATCCTAATTTATAAGAAAAACGGTTCACCAATGTTCTCGAAAACTAAAGAAAATATTTTATTTTGATCTATACACTTTCGCGAGCTGTAACTTCATCTGGAAGCATTTTAGGGCATATGTTCATAGAAACTTTTTATTTCATTTTTATTTGTAGAATTACCCACTGAATTTGGTGAAAGGATAATATAATAGTCCCTGTATAATAGATAAATAAGAGTATTATTATATTGTAATTGAACTAAATTTCCGCGCGGCCATTTTTGTGTCCGCCATGTTGTTTTTCGAACCGACCAATCGTATTTCTCGTTAACAACAGTGATTACACACATACACACAAATAGACTCGTTAAAATCGCTAAACTCAATTAGAATAATAATTATCGTTGATTGTTGACGTCGCGTTTTGCATAATGCATGTAAAAATATGCCGCCTTCATTAACAATAACAAATAAATGAGCGATAAAAAGCCCATTAGGCGACGTAATATGTTTATATTCCGCCGCCGTAGTTTCTTTGCTTTAATGTTTTTTCAATTAAATGCTTATTAATTATGTGCCATATTTACGAATTTTACTGTAAAATACGGAGTATTGCAAATCTCTTAAATAATCGCAAGTATTTTAAAGGATTACAGATCTGGACTAGAATCATATTTTTTATTCTTGTTTTTAAAATAGGAACAGATCTTATTTGTAGTAATTGATTTCGACTGCAAATCAGGGACATACTAAACATTACACAGGGTGTCCCAGAAATAAATGCATGTATTTTAAGAGCTGGTAGATCTGGCCAAAAGAAACATTTCTTCTCTTTGTCATTTTTTAAATAAGTCCAAATAACCAAGTTATTTTACTTAAAAATTTAAACAAAAAATGCTTTTTTGCTTAAATTTTGAGAACCACTGGATCTTTTCTGGATTTTTTTTTCATGTACCTTTAATCTTCTACCTATGATACTATGTTGCCATATTATCAAGAAATTATGTTTTTTAACTAAAAAAATTTCCAAATTTTTTTCAAAAAATTCCAAATTTAAAAAAAAATGTTCGCAAAAAAATCTCATAGGCGTGTTTCTGAGGCCGAAATATACTACGAGTTAAAATACTTGCACTTACTCTCGGGACACCCTCTATAGGGTGTTTAAAAAACATGTGCCATCTATCGTGGGGAGATTCCTCACGTAAAAATAAGATATATTTTTGATATCAACATGGGTCCGATTCTGTTTTGTTTCGTAGCATTACAGAAATTTCAAAAGAGAAAAGAAGTAAGAACAATGAGAAATAGCATCACTACTTTCTCACGTAATAAAAGAATAATTTTTTAGTTATTGTTACCGAGTCCCGAAAGTACCTACCGAAAGAACCGGGAATTAATAATTTCGAGTCTGAACCCTAGTTACCATATTATCAAGAAATTATATTTTTTAACTAAAAACTAAAAAAATTCCAGATTTAAAAAAAATGCGCAGAAACAGAAAAAAAATCCTCATATTTCTGGGGCCAAAATATACTACCCCTAAAAATATTTGCACTTATTTAAGACTCACCCTGTATAGGGCGGTTATGGTACGTTATAGCGTTTCCGGAACCGGAGCTGTTTTTCGGAACCGGTAATTTCAATACCATGCCTCTAAGGAACCAGGATTTCCAGTTTTTGTTCAATGATGGCGCAGTTCGTGAAACAGCAAGCAAGGGATGGTTGTCAAAAGTAAAATCGATAAAAAAATTGAGGTTTAAATGAAAATAATATCAAATTATTAAGTAGTAATTAATCATGAGAAAATTAACCTGAACACAAACATGATCACAAATGACTCTCAAAAAAAGCTCAAAGCACAATTTTTTGAATTATTACTACAACCAATAGCAGCACACAGTAAGCTACTATGCTAAAACCTCTAATTTATTCCACTAATTTCGTTCTGAATTTCGTTCTTACTCCACTAATTTCGTTTTTCACTCCACTATTAGACGGTATGAAGTTAGTAAATATATAAAAGGCAGATACTGTTATCTTTAAGACTATTTAATGTTATATTTTCAAAATATTACCCTTGTAAGGATATATTTTATTTTCAAAACGGCCGAAAAACTGCTTTGAGCAAATTCCATTTAACTGCGCCGTTTAATCCACGGAAACCATTAAAAATAATAAGTTTGGGCTGCTGTCGGTTAAGCCGCAACTCCCGCAATAGCCGCAATCCCTTTATAACAATAATTCCTCTGGTTGTCCTACCGTATCTCCTTCCTCTCTGCCTCGAATTCCAGGTAATATAATCCAGGACTCGATACCACAATAATTAGAACGACTCTGTTTTAACTAAAAATAAATCTCACCTTAAAAAATGGTGTGATGGTTGGCTTGGAAATGACGTTCGATAATATTTTTGACATATAACATGACAGGATTCTTCCTTTCCGAGCCAACTCTGACGGAGTTTTTCTGTTTTGTTGTTTTTTAGGGTTTCTATTATTGCCTTAGGTTTTACGTTATATAGAGTTCTGAGCATAGATTTAGGAAGAACAGATATCACATTTTGCATTTTAACCCGATCAAACAATCGGAGGTTGACTACGTACTGTAAAAACCAACTGAGATAGAGAAGGCGACATTGCCACATCTCAAATTTGCGCCTATCTACTTAGTTTGATTTGCAGAAAAGGTGACTTTAAAACCTTCACCGGATATCAATAAATCTCAGTTTCTTAATTAAATTAATAGTTTATTTTTAAAGAAGCATGCGTAATAATATGTTATTAACCAGAGGATATATGCGTTACTATTAAAGGACATGTTTACTGTTTAATGTGCTGAAACGTCTAGAACTATTGGCAACGTCGCTGCTAGTCTTCCAGAATGAAATGAGCCGTCCGTCCCACGAC
Source organism: Sitophilus oryzae (assembly GCF_002938485.1). Classification (NCBI taxonomy): domain Eukaryota; kingdom Metazoa; phylum Arthropoda; class Insecta; order Coleoptera; family Curculionidae; genus Sitophilus; species Sitophilus oryzae. The sequence goes on along the minus strand of NW_022146047.1, from coordinate 4,134,956 downwards.
CCCTCGCGACGGCCCTTGGTCCGTTATAGCGTACTACGTTTAGCTTACGGTGTGTTTGAAGTCGGAATCAAGTCCGAAGTGAACTTTTCAGTGTTTTTCAGTAGTTTTTGCTTTTGTTTAACGTACTTTTGAATCTGCGAATTTTCAATATGGTACGACAGTGTCAAATGTGTGGAAAAATAAGCTCAAATTACCCGAATTTGTCTTTTCACAGGTAGGTATTGTTTCCGCCGCGCCGTAATCGCCGTACATAGGCGTCCCACAGGGGAGCCTCTCACAATTAAAATAATTTTTAATTATATTTGTTGAATTTTGAGCTTTTAAAACAAGAACGTAGTAGCCGGTAATTGAATTATAATTCGTCTCAATTACTACTTAACTGTTGTAGATCATAACAAATTTGAATATAAACGTTGCATTTGAAACTTTATTATAAGCCAGAAAGTGACATTTTTTTTCTTAAAATTGCGTCATATTTTGGTCATTATATACGATATTCTAAAGGAATTTTGCTCAACAAATAAACAAAGGTGTTTACCCGCCCTTTTTCACATTTTATTGCATTATTATATCTGCCCCTTCAGCTTCGTTTAAACAATTTTTTACCACCGTACAAATACCTCTTCCTAGAGTTATTTGTACGGTGTGTTTACCTTTTTTTAGAATGGGACGAACTGTAAATAATTCTTAGACTACTAGTTTTATACATACCTATATACAGAGTGACCCAGGCCTCCAAAAAAGCTTTTTACCTATTACGTTTTTGATTTGTAATTTTTATTTCAATAAGATGGGGGCCATTGTAACGCACATTTTCAAAATATTTTTGTCAACATACAGGGTGATTCTCGGGGTGATTCAAACCGCTATACATATGCTTAATACAGTTCATGAAGATTGGGACATTTAACTAAAATTTGATTGTCTGATGAAGCTACCTTTAAAAGTAATGGATTTGTAAATAAACGTAATATTCATTATTATGCGACAGAAATCTCATACTGTAGCACACAGATTTGATACTTTTAATGATAAATGCCTTCTATTGAGATTAAAAGGTAATTGCCTCGTCTCAGAGCCATCATAATACAAGAAGAAGACCGAAAGTCAAATCTTGTCTTATATTTTCAAAAAATACAATTTTCTCATTAAATATTGATTTTAGGTATAGGAAGTTATTAATAATACAAGATTAAACAACTATTACACAGTACTTTACAGGAAGCTATCGATTGCGAACTAACTAAACCGTTACTAATTACTAATTTTAAAAAGTTCTTTTTAAGATCAAAAAAAGTAAAACTAAAACCTAAATTATCATTTGAGATTAAACGGGAAGTTCTAAATAATGTTGCCTATTCTAAACAAGAAAAATTTATTTATAAGTTTTATAACATCTCTAATTAAATTTGGACGAAAATAATATTTCTGTTTGCTGTAGGTAATTTTCTCAGGAAAATACGTAAATAAAAATGACTTTTTAAGTAAAAAAAGTCAAAAGGACAAGTTGTTCCAAAAAGGACTGTCCTTTTCAAAAAGGACAGGTGGCAAACCTAGATATTTCTGGAATGGAAATTTAATGGCAAATCTACAACTTTAGTTTGAAAATATGTTCCGGCCACCTGTGTTTACAAAAATGTCTAAAATGTGCTTTATCATTGCCTCCATATTCTGAAAAAAAATGAAAGAAAAGTCACCAACCACAAACCTAATATAGAACTGTTTCGGAAGCCTGAGTCACCCTGTAAATATTCAAAAGTAACTGAAAGTTTATATAGAATTAACTGAAAGTTTAAATTGAAAATCGACGTTGGAGCGATTTTCGAACACTACCTACTAACGTTTCAACATAAGTATATGTGGGATATTAATTATATTATTATATTAGACCTTATAACAAAACTCATCTGACGAAAAACTGTTAATGTAGTATATTAATATGGAGTAAACATTTTACTAATTACTTTACTTTTACTTTACTAATTAAATTCGTTCCAAAAAACGATACGCCAGTGGCCATTAGAACAATCCAATTGCGCCTAGTTGCCGGGGTCGGAAATTTTAGACTTCTCTGTCTCTTCTGTCCTTGTCTGACACATTGGAATGTTTGATACACTACCAACGAGTATTTATGAATGAGATGTTCGGTCTATATTTATAATGTCTTTGGTTCTGAGCCAAAGCAAGAGTAATGATATATGAAACAACACCAGACTTCCCAAAAAGGTACAACAGGGAGACACGATATATCCAAAGCTATTTACAGCAACACAAGAAGAAATATTCCGTCAACAAGACTTGAACAACAACTAGATTGAAAATAGATGGAGTGGATCTTAACCATCTAAGGTTCGTTGATGACATAGTCATAATTACCAAGAGTCCTGTAGAACTACAAGCACAAATCAACAAACTAGATACAGCCAGTAATAAAGTAGGTTTCAAATTGAATTTACCAAAAACTAAAGTAATATTCAACAAACTGGTAGAGAGAAAAAACATTCTAATAAATAAAACACTGGAACTGCTAGAAGAATATAAATATTTGAGACCACTATTACACAGCTCAGGAATTCTACTACCAGAAATCAACAGAAGAATTCAGTTAACAAGGAGTACATATAGAAGAAATCCAATCATGTTCAAATCTAGAATGCCACTTTATCTAAAGAAGAAAATATTCGATCAATGTGTACCACCAGTCATGACCTCTGCATGCAAAATCTGGACACTTAAAGCGGGCATTATAAGGAAACTGCAGGTCGCACAACGCTCAATGAAACGAGATATGCTGGTAACAACAAAGAAAAACCGTAAAAAAGTAGAGTGGATGCGAAAAAAGACGCAGGTAATAGATCTCATTCACAGAATCAAATCCCTCAAATGGCAAAGGACAGAACACCTGACAAGAAGGACTGACGAGAAACAGACCACAAAAATTACAGCTTGGTACCCACGAAGAATTAAGAGACATGGAAGACCAAACTTAATGGGATCATGATATTAGGAAATGATCAGGCTTAACTTGGACCGGCAAGCCAATCAATAGACAAAAATAGGCTATTTATCTAATTATCTATTATAGTGAATAGCAAACTGCAGGAAAGAGGAATGGGTGTTAGATACAGATATGACGGCGCCGGCGCGACGGTTTGTTCAACATCAAAAGACTAAGCCCGCGGTTACATATTGGACTCGGGTCCGTGCGTTTTTTATACGTGCGAGCTCTGACGGAATTTACTCGTACACCTGTTTTATTACAGTGGTTACATTAGATGCGCGTTCATGGTGTCCTGTGTGTCGAGTTTGTCTACTACTCATGAAAAGAATAAAATGTTGGGTAAATGATTTACATGCAAGAAAAGGAGAAGAAAATAAATATGTAAAACAATTAGTGAATTAAGACAGCAACCAGTCAATTTTTTTGAATATTTTAGAATGTCTCCATCAACATTAATATATCCCAAATAATTTTTTTTTAAATCTGATATTCAAAAATATTCAAATTTTTCGAGCATGTATTGGAATCAGAGAAACAAAATTTGAACGCTCGGACGTGCACGTATTAAAAAAGCAAACCAGTTTGTTTTCATCCGACCAACGGAAATTGACGTACGTGCACGGACGCGCAAACTCCGATGCAGTGTAACCGCCTGCGTAGATACCATTTGTTTGATTTTTGCTGCGTGCACGTCCGAGTACGTACGACCAAAAAAACGTACGGACACGCATCCAATGTAACCACGGGCTTAGAGCAAAAACACGTATAAAATTCATCACTGATTCCTGAACGAATGCGCTCTAGTGGCAAAAACATTACAGCAATTACAAGAAATGTTGAACACATATACCTGGGCATACGACGCTTTGGGCCTTAAGCTGAATATCGATAAAACTAAAATCATGTGCACTCCCCCGCCGAAAATTAGGAAGAAGAGGAGAAGAACTACTGGAATATGTAGTGGAATTCAATTACCTCGGCAGTTTGATGTTGGAAAAGGCAAATATCGACTCTGAAATTCAGCACAGAATTAGCAGCACTTCAAGATTTTTCTGGAAATTAAGTCAGGCTTATCTACATATATGTACATATACATCATGACTTGAGCACAAAAACGAAACTTGCAGTGTATCGAGCAATAATAATACCCACCTTGTTAGCGAAAACCCGGGTGCCGTACCGCCGGCACACAAACGCTTTAAACAAGTTGCAACACAGACACCTTAGGCACCTTAAGAATCAAATGGTACCACTGTCTCAAACGTATCAGTCCTTGAAAAAGCTAGCTGCGGAAGCGCTACTAAATCCCGCTTAAGATGGACTGGCCACGTATGCAGGAAGCAAGAAACTACAACCGCCTACCGAAATCTCTTCTTTACGGTGAGCTTGTAGAGGGTAAGAGGAAACCGGGTGGACAACTCAAAAAATACAAGAATATTTTCCACGAAAACTTAAAGGCGATAAGCATGCAGAGTGAGTGGGAGAGGAGAAACTAGCGCACAATAAAACGCAATGGAGGACAATTGTAAACTCAGTTAACAACGACAACCAAAAAGTAAAGAAGCAACAAAGTAATGCAATTTTTGAATGTCCGGAGTGCGGAAGAGAGATAACATCACGTATCGGGCTTTTCAGTCACAGGAAAGCTGATGAAAGAAAACGCCTTGCGTAAACATCTTCTTCTGATGCGTGTCAAATACTCGTCAGCGAGTAATGACAGTAAGTAACTAGTAAGTGAGACAAAAATAGACTCAATTAAAAGGAGATTAATTAAATATGTCAGAGAGGCTAGACTGTAATTTGAACTAGAGTAGAATAAGCTGGAAATGATGATGATGATGATGATATAATAAGTTAAAATAACGAATTGGATGTTCCGGGGTCTAAAAAAGCAAAAGATAGCAATATAGCAATTAATTTTAGACGGCGAAAGCATCGACAAAGCGAAATAGACTTTTACAGCGCTCATAATGATCGCCAAACGGTCAGGTTTAATAATTCGCCCGATTTACGGTCGACGTTTTATTGCCCAGTTATATTTCAGCGCGTATCGTAAAAGTCGAAGTCAAAGTAAAACAAACCTCTAGCGATATTTTTATAGGCCGCGGCCACATCTCACTTCAAATAAACTGCGAAATCGATTTTCCACTTTATATAATATTTATATATTTGTTGAATGCACTTAAAAAATATAAGTAATTTTACAAAAAAAATGGTATATTATAGTATTTTTAATAAGAAACTTGTTAAAAAAACCTTAAACATGATAGTTTTACAAAAAAAAAGTAATTTTGCAAAACTGCAAAATTACATTTTTTATAAAATAGTATACATGTCATTTTTACTATAAAATAGTATATTGTTTTACTTATAATAAAACAATATACTATTTTTTCTAAAGGTTTACTATGAAAAGACTGCGGGTAATTCCCCCTTGTCTTTTTGAAAGTCCGGAACAGTCCGCCCATATTATATTCATGTTCGGTTTAATTCCAAAGCCGACCTGTCAGCGTGTGTGTCCCACTTTACCTTAATTAAAACACCCCACGGACCATATATCATTATTTGGATGGGCGCCTTGCGAAGGGATTAGAACCAGTAGCGTACGACGAATTTTACTCATTTAATGCCTTACCCATTCGTTTTTGAACAATGATACATCATTTTACTAAAAAACATATTTAAATAAACACCAGTATATTTTATAGATCGGTACCTATACCGGGTTCGTCTCAAAAGTGGCTCACCCCTATAACTTTTTAATTTTTTCGGGTAAAAAACGAGATTTGATATGTTAGTATATGACATAAATTAGGATTGATTGACGCATTCAATTCTTTTTGGCCACTTCCTGTTTCACCGGAAATGACTACAACTTTTGATATTTAAATGGCACCCACCGTATTTTTTTACTTTATTCGAGAGAAAATGACACTCTGAATATAATGACACATCACATGTCAACTTTTGACATTTTCGCTTAAAACAAAATTGTATTTTCAACTTCTAACTAGAGTGCCATGGCTATGTTAAAAACACTAATTCTTAATCAAGGAGCCTTGGAAATATAGATTTGATCAGACGATCAAATCTATATTTGACAAAAGACACTAAAAAGATTAGACAATCTTTTTAGTGTCTTTTCCTGGCCAGTTATAATATGCTCAGGTCGTATTTTTAATCATATCTCAATTTTTTCAAATGGAACGAGGGTGGCTCATTAGCATATTTGGAAAAAGCATTTTTCTACGAATAATTATTTGGTAACCACACACTTGGTATTTCGAGTCAACTTATCGTTATGAATCGCATGTTGCAATTTCAAATAAACCATATTTGAAAATATCAAAAGTTCACATTTAATATGTCATTCTATTCAAGCTCCCCCACCCTTGAATTCAGTCAAGTAATCGATATTATTAATTTATTTTGTCACAAACGATTTTGGAGTATGTACTTTGAGTAAAGTTTTGATTCTAGCCCCCTCCCCCCTTTGCCTAATTTTATCAACTACAAAAGTAGATTATCTATTACACTCGCGGTATTAGGCCAAGCCATCAAGTTTAAGACCCTAAACATCAATCATTATGAAAAAATAATTCCGATTATATCTAATCTAAATTTTCCCGGGTGCCACAATTATATTAAATCGAGTGTAAATCTTGGGGAAGGCCATTTACTAAAGATAATCGTATATCTGGCTCCTTGCAGGGATTGTCAGAGACCGTCGCCATTTTCCTTTGTCCATAACGGGATGGAAATTGGGAACGGGAATCTCGCACAATGCGAAACGCACCCTCGTGGGTCATCGCGATCGAGTTCGCCACCGTAAATCTCCACCCCGAATGGCGAGGGTTGTAAGTAACGAAGCTATGTTTAATCAAACGTCTTGGGGTTCCCCCATACCTAAGTCGTCTTGCATCAGAGATATAGAGGGATAATAGGGTTCGTTTCAAATTTTTTTCGAGTGCGCATCCAAATTTTTTCTCCAGCCATTTTTTAATCAGGCGTCTTGGGTTTCCCTTCTTTTGGGAAAAAGAAAAGTAACGTCTAAAATCAGCTTGCAATAGTATATGTATAGAGTCTGTACAGGGTGGTCCGAACTGTATTCCGGAAACTTTGGCAGCATATTCTGATAAAAATAAGTAACAAAGTTCCTATAAATGTACCTTCTAAAAGGCTTAAGTACTTTCGGAGATACAGGATATAGAATCTGAATTAACATCAATATTTGGATGAAAATTGATGTCTAGGAGTTTTTTGACAAGAGAAATTTGATTTCGATGTCAATATACTGGTAGAGGGCGCCACCTACGTATTTTTTAAATGGTTTGAAGAGTAATAACTTTTCGTCCGTACATGTATAAAACTACTGAATAAAAAAATATACATTTATGACGTTTCCTACGTAAGAAACGTCTCTTGGTAAAAGTCGCTATGGGTAATGGTTTGGTTTGGAATTTGAATATTTCAGGTATTTGGAATCGAAATTATCAATACCTGTCGTCATTGACATAAATTAAAAACACTGACTATATAGTTATTAGACTAAAATCATAAATCTGAAATGTTTTTGGGCCAAAAGTTCAATAAAAACTGTTTTATCATTATTTTTTATTATTATATATTATATTGAGCAACTATAGTGCGAAAAGTTGTCGATTGCCCACGAGGGCGAAGTTGAGCGCACGAGCGAAGCGAGTACTCTTTGGTACGACAGATATACGGAGATGGAGAACTAATCTCTGATGTAAAACCGTCTCAGATACTGGTTTTTGTCAAAGCCCTGAGTATGTATGATGCGTAATAACTCACAAAAAGGGAACACAATAGATCTCTATAAGGTCGCCGTGATTAACTTCCCCCCGTTTTGTTGTATTTATTTATATTTGTTGAAATATATATTATTTTAAATAACTAAATAGTCATATATGTTGGGTAATTAAAAATTAAACGAAAACTGCTCTATACATATTAATTTATTTATACGGCCGCACGATAATATTATTCAAAACAAAGTTGTGTTAATTCTCGATGTTTATCGACCGTTCCCCGTTGATTTAAAGGACTTTTAAATTGTTTAATGTTCCATTATACTAAATAAGCATGCATGATGCCGAACAATTCAGTTTTAAATTAACCGTATAATAAAACGGTCTAAAAATAAATGTATACGTGTATTAAAACGCATGCAGCACGGTCCGCCAGATTTTCTCATGAAGCCGGTAATTTTTGCCGTAAAATTGAATTTTTACAGCTTACTACGACGGCTTAAATATCAATAGTTAATCACCGCAACCTCATAGGTCTATTGTGTCCCCCTTTCATGAGTTATAACTCTTCATACAGTCCGATGTCTTTGACAAAAGCCAGTATTTGAGACGGTTTTATAGAAGGCACTTCTCCATCTCCGATATCAGTCATACCAAAGTTTATGGCACGAATGGTTGTCGTCTCGGCGCGGCGCACTCAGTAATGAGGTGATCTAGTATTTCCCCATTTTCCTCACAAAAGCTACATTCGCCGTTGTTTCTAGCTTCAATCTACTGAAGTGTTCATTGAGTGGAGCGTGTTCTGTTAAAATCCCCATGACAATGCGAAGATTGTTCTTACTTAAATCAAAAAAAATCTTTGACGCCTTTTTTATCGTATGATTATATCTTTGGATAATATCTACGGCAAATATACACAGAACTGTTTTTGTCTATACAGGGTGACTCTGAAATAAGTGCAAATATTTTAGAGGTATTATATTTCAACTCTAGGAACACGTCTAAGGGTAATCGCAAAACAATTTCCGATGCACGTAATCAACTTCGAGTGACAAGCGATGGCGACAGCGCTGCCAGATTGTGATAGATTTATGGGATGAATCTTAATGTAATGAATTACTATTAATGTAATGAATTACATTAATATACATTAATGAATCTTAATGTAAAATTAAACAATATATTTATTAAATCATTTTTTAAACATTTTATTTTTAATTTAATAATTAATATTTTAATAATTAATTAATTGATTTATTTGTTTTATAGCTTATTTTACTTATTATATATTGGTAAAAACTAATCCATTATGAACTCTATTCTAAGCGTTATTATGGGTTATTCATTTATTGATGTACAACTTACTACACCACACTGATAAAAAGGATCTCTCAGTCGAAATGAATATGACTTTGACCCAAAAGATTGGCGCTTTTCAATAAGGCCAAGAACGACGTTTCTTTGCCCAAAGCATTAACTATCTTTTCATAAGCTTTAAAAAATTACTTTAGAGAATAGAAGAATCTATCTGTCCAAAGTATTTCACTCTTGACCCAAAATGAATATGCAAAGAAGTTCTTGCTACAAGAACAATAGTCTCTTTGATTCATGCAAAAATTCTTGATTAAAAAGGGACATTTCTTGATTAAAGAGACACTTTTCTTAAACCAATAGCGAATACCATTGACTCAACTAAAATTTATTTTGATCTAAGAGAAGTCTATACATCATATACAGGCATACAGGCATATTACGAGGTATATTATTTTCTGATAAATTTAGGTTTTCCTAATCTGTAGTAAGTAAAGTGATATTATTTTCCTCGATAGTAGTTATTTCTGCTTCTTCACTCCTTGGTATTTTTTGGGGTGGTTCATCACTCTACAAATTCCACAAAAATATTACATCACGATTAATCAAAGTAAAACAAACACATTATTAAAATTATAAGCATTGTTCACATTTTGAATTTTTTAATACGATGACTTGAAATTCTAAATTTTTTGTAATTATTTGCATAAAAAAATCGATACCTATACTCTTATTCTATCTATAGTTACGCATGCATTATCTAAACAGGTGCATTAGGTAAATGTTTCTTACCTTCAAATATAGCAAACAAATGCTCTAATTTCCATTTTTTCAGAAACTCCTTTAAAGAATCCATATATCCTAAAATTTGTCCAAAAAAAATGACAAATGCATGTTAAAAATGCATGTTTTGCAAATTATGCAAAATTTCAAGTGGAAAATTCCAAGCAACAAAACCCGTGCCATGATGTACGACCTATGAAATGCGACGTACGACTGATCGGACTGCCGACTGATTGTTATTGGAAAAATGACCATGTTTCTTGAATGAAATACTTCCTAGCGTATTTTTGTTATTATCTTAAAACAAAGTAACTTGCACTTGGTTGAATGAAAATAGATTCAAGAGAAATTTTCGAATTTTTCAAGAGAACCAGTTTTCTTAAGTTAAGAGAGTTTTTCTTCAGGCAAAATATTTTCTTTTACGCTAAAATAAATTCTCTTGCCACTAATTTTTTTTTCAAGAACGATGACGACTTTAGTTCAAGTCTATCTTTTTTATCCGTGCACAAGTGATAATAACAAGTAAGGGGGGTGCTATTAATTCACAAACTAATAATCACAGAATTTACTAAAAACTAACGTAGAAATAACTTTGAAAGTGGTATAATATGTTTACCAATCAAACTTACTTCTCTGACGGCAATCAAGGGTAAAGGGTAATAAAGCAGTAAAGTAGTTTATCAGGGAAGCTACAAGCTCTTTGCTTCAACTGTTTAAATGCTTCAGCATACTTTCAACATACAATTTCAAGAAATGCAATACAAAAACTCGAGAATTTAGTTCTTAAAAGAACCGTCTGTGCTTAAAAGTACAATTCTTAAAAAAAGACGAATGAAACTAGGCAAAAAACGAGAACTACTCACAAAGATTCAACAACAACACGATACTATACAAAATCATGACTGACGTTATGATAATTGTCAAATAATAAACGACAACGTTGCTGAACACAGCGCAATCTGACCAACATAGCAGTAATAAAATTCGGTTTAAACTAATATTTACAGCTTTAATCTAAATAAAATATCTGTTACAATTATTTGCTCTATAAAGTAAAATAAAGAGCTGCTCGGTATCTTAAATTATACAACAAATTTAAACATTTTTGACCAAAATTTCATTTAGTCAGGTTTATAAACTTTACTGTCAATTTCGATATGATTGATGACGTGCATCGGAAAATGTTTTGCGATTACCGTATGAGGTTTTTTTTCGCAAAAAGATGTTGAAAATTGTGCATTATCTTTTAAATGTTCCTGTATATTTTAGAAAACTTTTAGAACTGCCTGTTCACCGCAAATTTTGCCACGGTAAAATTTCTTAATCTCTGATATTACCATGGTTAACGGCACTAAAAGGAATGCAAATACAGAAAAATTCGGTGGCTTTCAATTTTTTTAAAATAATAAATCAATTTATTTTAATTTTTCAAACTAGAGAACTACCAGCCCTGAAAATATTTGCACTTATTTAAGACTCGCCCCGTATATTTAAAAATATTTTCATACAATTTATCAAGGTTCTCTCGTTAGGACTTAAAGTGTTAACTTAATTAGAGTATCAAAATAAATTATTAACATTCCCTAGGGATACACAGGGCCCTACTCATCTCGCGCTAATATCCTGGGGTGCATTTATTATACTAAATTAATAATGATTGAATTATCTGCTAAACCGAAGAGATTTCGCATTTTACGCCGCGATCGATATATGCTAATTTCGAATTAAAATGTTTTAGCCAAATTAATTTATTACAGTTTAACCGGAATATACTTGAATTTACACAGAACAAAAAAAATGTGAATAAATTTGCGCATATTACGCGTATTACGGTATCATAAACTATAGTTCTATACCAATAAAATGTTTGTTAAAAAGTATCCAATATAGCATAAAATACATTTAAAATTAGTAGTAAAAACTAGTAATTTGTCGGTATTTGAGTAACGCGATTTTGGAGCGGTATTTTTTTGTAACGTCGTGTCGCGCTCCACAACGAATCAGAAACTTTTTACTGAAGAACGACGATCATAATAACGACAAAATTATAAATTATTTATAATCGCTCTTGGAGTTAGCTCGAACCGCAGTAACCGCATAGCGCCGTGTTTCGCTCCAGTCGTCGCGCGTCTAGAGTCGCAATTTCGTCAGTCGCGGACAGTAGTAACTGGAACTGGAACTAGTAATTACGTAGCGTCGCTCAATCTCGACCGCTTCGTCTGTTGCAAAGAGATGTAACTGAAATTGGAACTGTAACGGATGGTAACGACCTATACCGCGACGTATTTAACGGCCGAGATACTCCCGCAGGGAGAGGAGTAGGTAGGTACAGTGAGCAGAAATACAGACAGCGACACTTTGGAAGCCGGAGCCTCGGTTACAAAATCGCGGTATTTCTCTGGAACGGTCGCTATTGTAACGCGACTAATGTGGAAACGGTATTTCCATCACTAGTAAGAACTCCGTCTACACACAGCAACTTCCTGATACAAACAGGTTTGAGGAGGTAAGCTGTACGTGTAGCGGCTCCTAAAAAAAGGTGGCTTGTATTGACAAATGGTTAAACTAAATAAAAAACGAGTCAGTTAGGTCTGTAAAATCGATATTACCCAGGCAACGTGGAGGAATGGCTAATTCTAACCGCAACCACGACTATTCAATGGACCCACCACGTATACGTTTATGCAAAGTTGCGGATAGCATGCATCTTTGATGGACTTTTCCATATCGCGATCGTGATATCGGATCGTCTTCCTGAGGAGTGCGTTGCATGTCTCGAGCGAAACGAGCTTCCATTTTCCTCGGTTTACGTCAATTTTCAACCGTTTATTATAGAAATGGGAGTTATACGATTTGCATATAGAGTTCAAGAATAATACAAAAAGATTTAGATCGTTTACTACGAATTTGTTTCTATCTCTCTGATTGTGCACTGAAGAAGAATCGAATTAATGGTATATTAAATAAAAACACTCAACGTTCAAGTAAATATACAGGGTATTTTTATTAAATAATTGCAAGCATTTTAATTAGTACTATACAGGGTACGTCTCGAAAGTGGCTCACCCCTATATTTGAGATTTGGTATGCTATTATATGACATAAATTCGGATTGATTGGCGTATCCAATTGTGTTCGGTCACTTCCTGTGTCACCGGAAATGACTACAACTTTTGATTTTTAAATGGCACTCTCGGATTTTTTTTTCCTTTATTCGATAGAAAATGACACTCTGAATAGAACGACGTTTCCTGGGTAATATCGATTTTATAAACTTAACTGACTCGTTTTTTATTTAGTTTGGCCATTTGTCAATTCCAGCCAACTTTTTTGTTTTGTCAATTCAAGCCAACAGAGTGTCATTTTCTATCGAATAAAGTAAAAATATATCGAGGGTGTTATTTAAAAATCAAAAGTTGTAGTCATTTCCGGTGAAACAGGAAGCGATCGAAAACAATTGAATACGTTAATCAATCTTAATTTATGTCATATACTAACATACCAAATCTCGTTTCTTTATCTGAAAAAATAAAAAAAGTTATAGAGGTGATCCACTTTTGAGACGCACCCGGTATAGGTATATATGGGGACACAATAGATCTGTACGGTCGCGGTGATTAACTTCTCCCCTCGTATACAATCTACAATCTACAATAACCGATACTTTTGGAAATGGAATCATAGGTAAAGGATAATTAGAGAAACATAACCTATTTCTGTAATAATTATTGCAGTTTATTTTAGGGCATTATAGCCATTTCTAGTGTTGAAAATTTAGTTTTTTGCCTCTCCTATAAAATTAACCACTTGCCTAATTTGAAAGATTACTGTTTTATCAAGAAAAGTCTATACCTATGATCGAGACTAGAGGGTTATTTCCGTATAGTTCCTGTAGGGACGATGCGGGTGATTTCGGGAACTGTTAGCTAAGTATAATGGATGGATAAACAAGATAAATTCCGAACGTACCCTCTGTCGCGGCCAATCCGCTCAGATAAAGGAATTTTGGCGGCTTAACGCATTTCAAATGGGGCATAAGCATAACTTCCGCCGATAGAACTTCCGGTTTGTCGCCCAAAACACGACCAAACTATACTATTATATTACAGTACATACATAAGTTTTTTATTCTTTAGATGCCCAACGCACTACTACCGGACCCTGTATATATTATAATCAATTGTGTGTTTTAATTAAGGAGCTATGGAAGCCGTAACAATATTTTTTAAGTCGTAACAAAATATTTTGCCCATGTCTTTACCATGGTTTCGGCATAAAACACTCTTTAATGCCAACGTTGGCCCCCGTATTCCTACCATAATTAAACGTCTAGCAATTTGTAGAGGAGATCCACGGGCAAAACGGAGAGGAACGAAAAAAGATAAGGAATGTAATATATTTTTTCGGAGAAAAAGCAGGTAATGACGCACAGCGAGAAAGGAGAGATATTTGGCAACGTGATGGAGTCTAAGAAGCGTGAGAAGAGGTAGTTGTGCCATCCGAAAGTCTCCAAATTAAATTCAACGGGCTCGGCTTTTAGCGTTTAAGGTAGATGATCTTTCCTCTATAAGTATGGAAGTAAACGGTAGCCATTAGCTTGTTACATCTAAAACCATTTCATTCTTTTTTTTCCTCTATAGGGTAGGTACATTTTTAAATGTTTCTTAAGAGGCGGGCACTAAAATTTAGTTAGAACAATTAATTTTTCGTGAAAACAATGAACAACTATCATAAATAAATTTATAGTTTCTTTTTTGCGACGTCCAAATTTCAGAGTTAATTTGTCCGGATTTTCCAAAAGCCTTTATGCAAACCCTAGGTTGGGATCTACCTTTTCGACAGCTATAAGTTCCCCGCGAAGGATCTTAGGACTTTATAGGTATGTTTATAGGAACTTTTTGATTTATTTCTATCTGTAGAGTCGTACACTGAAGTTTGGTACACTATATTTTACATCCTTCATTAATAAACTTTTTCTTTAATAAACAACTGGCAACCTAAAATTTTCCTGTTTACTTCTCGTTTGTATATCTTGGTTACCTTCGTTTTGTAAAGCATCATTTATGAATCTAAATTATCGGTCCACAGAAAGGACACTTTAAATCTTAAACACACGGCCTGTCGGTTCCACCATCTTTGTTTTCCTATGCTCGGCGAGTACGCGCGCGTTTACAAGCCGCCTACGATGGAATAACAATTTCCCGGCCGCTCGTATTTCATCGGCACCCGGAACGTGTTCAATCATGTAGCGAGTTAATAAATGCCAAATTCCGGAGGCGTTTCCATCAAGACAAACCTCGTCGACGTGTGTTCACACAAAACAGATCGATGCCCATATCTTACGGACATTAGGGATGTACCGATACCACTTAGTTATCGATACTTTCAAGTTATATGTAGTTATATTTTTAGGTTACAAGATGGAGCATATCATTTATAAATTAGTCAATTTTTACTCTACCGAAAGATGAGTACAACATATCCTAGATAGGTGCTATCGGAAACAAGAAATAGACATCTTATCCTAAATATAGTCAAGTTGATAGTCAAGCAGCCTTAAGACCGATCAACTCAGTAAGCAGCAATTCGAAGTTGGTCAAAGAATGCCTAGAGAAGCTGAATAAATTTGGCAAAGAAAATAAAGTCCTCCAATTCTGGGTGCCATCCCACCAAGGGCTAGAAGGAATGAAAAAGCAAACGCTCTAGCTACAAAAGAAGCGAACAACCAACTCCACTAACTGGACCAGAACCGTTTGGCTTCCCCAGTGAAAACTAACTTAAAGCGGAACTCAAGAACCTGGAAGACTCCTCCATCCCTAACATGAAATGGGAATCCTCCGAGGGTCTAAGACATTCAAAGAAATTTCTCAGAAGTTGCGACCGAGAAAAGTCAAAGATTTTCCTTGATTTAAGTAAGAACAATCTTCGGATTGTCACGGGGTTTTTTAGAAGAACAATCTTCTCAATATGAACACCTCAGTAGATTGAAGCTAAGAAACAACGGCGAATGCAGATTTTGTGGGGAAAATGAGGAAACACCAGAACACCTCATCATTGAGTGCACCGAGATGACAACCATTCGTGCTATAAACTTTGATACGACTGATATCGGAGATGGAGAACTAACTTGTGTAAAATCGCCTCAGACAGTGGCTTTTGTCAAAGCCCTGAGACTGTATGAATTATAGATTATAGATTATACAAGAGATGATGAACTTCCCCCCTCCCATACAATCTACATCTACTAATTAAGCAGACAGTAGTATCGACCTGACTAGTGAGAAAGAAAATCTAGGAACTAGTGGGGTTGCACTCGGAAGGGTTTAAAATCGAATTAATACACTTTGTTAATTGTCAAGCTTTTGGAATTTATTTATTCCTTCCTCAGGACATCAACGTGGTAAAAAAGACCTTCATAAAAACTACATTAAAAAATAGGCTTCCTAGGCTTCCTTCCTTACTAGTTCCTAGATTTTCTACTAATTAAAATAACTGACTTAGTTTTACATGATATCTCACAATTTGTCATGGAAGAACTTACTTAGATCTATGGTTTAACCTAATTTCTCTGAATAAATATCTATTAGCCTAAGATGAAAATTCTGACATTCAAAACGAAACTACTGAGCTACTTCTTAATGAATTCAGCGTTGCCTAGGTCTTCTTCGCCAAAAACTACACTGTCGTCTCGATTATATTGGCTTAAGCTGGGAAAAATAAAGAGCCACTTTGCATAATTAAAAATCGCACATTAAGCGCCTCTTTAATTAGCCAATTAATTCCTTAATTAGATTCTGTTTTATTGGGAGCGAGTTTGAAGTTCAAACGGGAAGACAAAACAGAAAATAAAAGTAAGAATTTAATCGAGCTGTTAAATGACGTTTTTGTACTAAATAAAAGGTTAAATCAATGGGTTTTTAAGTGTTTTGTAGACAGGCTTATTCTAATCAAATCAACAATCAAGTAAAAAGAGTTTGGCGTATTTTATTCACATTTCAAATAGATATGATTAGAGTTTTAACAACTAGACATTTAGAGACATATTAAGAGGTCCTCTTATGATCTCTAAGTTACATTCTCCAGTCCTACACATTTCAAGAAGTCGATTAACTTAGAGACTGAATCCTCCATATAGCTCTTTTTTATTAATGGTCTACCACTGTCTACTATTTGCCAGGCTGTCGGACCGACATAAAATGTGTTCTGTCGTTTCTTTTTCAAATTGACAAAATCTGCACATGGCTTAGTCCGTCAGTTCCATGATCTTCAGATGCCTATTAAGCTTACAATGGCCTAATCGTAGACCCAATAACAGACTTGATAGCCTGCTTGATAGTCTTCCTGTCATTGCTTATCAATGTCAACCTGTCAACTTATTCGCCTGTCTCTCCCTGGTGAAGTTCTTCATCATTTAGAGATCCTGTTGGTCACCCAATGGTTTGTAGCCATCAGAATATCAGAAGGGTTCTGGGTCAATGAATGGCATTGACGAGCCTCGTCAATGAACCTCGTAATAGAATAATAATAAAAAAAATAAACCGAAAAATCTCAAAAATCTCAGAGTATCTTGATTCTGGGAAATAATTCGCCAAATTGCGGAAAAGATTATGGTTTCAAAATATACACTGTTTGACATGAACAAAAGGGATAAAATAAGAACTTTTATATCAAAATAATTTCAAAGGCCTGATAGGATGACTACCATAATCGATGACGTATTGTTTTAAAGGAAAATAAAAACAATTTAAAAGAACAGAATAATCTGAACTTGAACTATAGCATATCCAAGGGGGGATCCGTGACAGTGACACTTGTGTCTATCGTTTTAAATCACAGAGATAAATTGTATTTTCTGCCATTTTTTGGATATTATCTTGCGGAATCTTCCCTGAATCGTTAGGCAAACTATACCATTGTGCATCTGTCTGCTACAACGAAATGATTACGCACCTATTTCATCAGAAATTTCACGAACGAAAACGGAATTTTTAGCAAGTTATGAATTGCTAGATAAACTCAAGTTAGGGCACGAAAAAACTTTTTTTTGACGATATGTGACCAGAAATGTTACTGCTTTCCAGTGATGTCACCGACGTGTATCCGTTTCAGGAAAAAGTTTAGATTTGTTGTTCTAGATATGACAATATGCAAAGAACACGTATACAACGCAGATGAGTTTATGAAGATGAAAAATCAGATCCATATTAAAAGATCGAAAGACCGATTAACTCTTTATACCGTGCTGTTGGTTGGGTTAGATTGGTTATCTATAATTTAGATTAATAAACGTTATTTCTGACAATTTTTGAGTTGTATTCATTTTCTAAAGAAATAAGTTTAAGAGTCCATTTCACTAGTCCGAAAAAGTTGCAAAATAAGCGTTCAGCATTTAACGTTTTATGTAAAACTGGCTAGGTATTTTTACACAAATGAAGAAAGAAATTAAAGATAAAGGATTATACTATATCTGTATTGTAGCAAATTTTTAGACAACTTCTTTATTTTTAAGATTTTCAAGGTCAAATATTCCTTATGTTTGGACTAAATTTTCTCGAAAATAAAGATATAATTTAAAATTCTGTTACAATACGGAAATAGATTAAAGTTTTGTGATTAAAGTGATATATAATTTATATAGTTTAGTAACAAATTGCTCGCTATTTTATGGCAAATGCTGAAACTCTGCAAACCTTAATCAAGCCTTAATCAAAGCACGTGAGTTTGTAATTTTGGGTATGGCTTAACACGACAGGATCGGGCTAAGCCTTATAAGGCAGATTTCTAAAGTATAATATATATTTCCTTCGGCCACACACCCGCTTTACCCGACCCCTGAGAACGACCCGAACAGTACAGCGTAAAAGACTTTTAAGTAGCTCCAGTAATCCGGATACCTCGAGAATCCGGGCATATGTCGGAACAATATCTAACCGGACTACTGAAGTTATACTGCACTTGTAAGCAGACTCAATAAAATAATTCCACCTGAGCGCTGCATAACTAAGTTAGCGCTGATCTTGAAAAAATCGGACCTGCAAACTTCAACGAAGCTCTTGTAAATAATGATGATAGCAAAAAGTGGCAAATAACAAAACAGAGATATTTTTACCTTACGCAATCATGTTATTTATCCCTATCTATATTATCACCCCGTGTCCATTTGTAAACTAATTATGGATCAATTAATCCGTCGTGCGTTCTCTCATCGCTCCGCCTAATTTACGGTCCTTCGAGCAACTCCAGACAAGGACAATTCCAACGGAACGGACCCTAACGCATCTACATCGTCATCTGTACACGTCTCGCTCGTGTTACGGCGGTTGCAGATTACTGACGCAGGTGCTATAATACAATTGTCGTCAATCAGACTACACGGCGGGTTACATCTCCGTCGTCTATACGTTCTGTATGTTAATAGGGATGAGACGATAGGAGAAAATCGAGTATTTGTTCGATAGTTTTAATTCGATTCGAAGTAAGTCCTTTTTTCCTTAATATTAAGGGGACATCCTGTACCGGAAACACTGGGCCCTCTAAGGTCTATTGTGTTTGTCCTCTTTCTAAGTATCCTATCACAGTGCCCTACATCAGATTGTAAAGCTCCTTGATAGAATAGAAGCATATTTCATCCGGTTCCAGCCTTGCTTTCCCAAATGGAAAGTGTCGCTTGCGATCCAGAGCATCGCAGTGATATATTATGTGCTCTGTTGTTTCAGAATCTTCATCATAGAGTCTGCAGCAAAGACTTCTTTGATACAGGTTGAGCTTGTTCATTCTAAATTCATGAAAAAATGAATTGTTGCTTAAATTTCGAGAACCACTGAATCTTTTCTGGGTTTTCTTTCTTGTAAATTTAATCTACTATCTGTGTTGCCATATTATCAAGAAATTATGTTTTTTGACCAAAAATTAAAAAAAGATTCAAAAAATCTTTCAAAAATGTTTAAATTTTCAAGATTTTTTTTCGCTAAAGATTTTTTTTCGCTAAAGAACCTCATAGACGTGTTTCTGGGGTCGAAATATACTAGCCCTAATAATATTTACACTTATTTAAGACTTGCCCTATATAAGTGTTCTAGAGCGCATTTTATCCACGCAAGAATGTTTAAACGCGCGAGAAAGTAGTTTAAGCGTTTAATTTTTTTAAGTGGATAAAATACAACTAAAACAAGAATGTAATACAACGTTTTATCCATAAACACATGTATTTAGTTAAAATTATAAAATTTTGACGGGATAAACTAACAGCAAACATTATTTTTAAAAATCGAATTAAAGGCAGCGTTTGCTGTTAAGATAACTATGTTTTTTATTATTAATACAAACAAAAACTTGACAAAAGTAAATTTTGGAGCTTGTATAATTAAGAATTTGCAAAGGTTTCTTTAAAACCCACGGAAAAAAAGGGAAGAAAATGAAGATGGTGTTTCAGCAGCAATTTTGCTGAATCTCAAGAAGGAACTAGCCAATTATTGCCTGCGAAGTCTAGAGAGCATCTACAAAACGAAAAAGTATTTAAAAGAGTGCCGGATTTAACGCGTGTAGAGAAAAAAAGTGGTAATTTCTATAAATGAAGATGTTATGTTTGTCCCGAGTTTTGTCCCTTTTTATAATCCCATTTTAAAACGACTCAAATGTTGCATTAATTAATCTTTCAGTATATTTGTATTAACGCTGATGGTAGCAACTTTGTTGCTAGATTATTATTGTATTATGTATAAATGACCTGTTTATAAATTGGCGTTTGTTCAGTTTTTTGTCAAAAGAAAACGCCTTTGCCACGAATTTGACACACGTTCGAGTACGTTTCCTTTAAAATGGAGGAAATATTAAAAAAAAGTGAATTCATTTACCAAAAGGAATAGAAAAAATACCTTCAGTTGCTAGAACAGAAAAATATTGTAGTAGAGGATGTCGATGAAACTGTTCTCTTGAAAATTTATTATATGTGACATTAATGATGTAAATAAATTATTAAAGTAGTTAGATGAGTGTCCATTTTCATTTTATATTATTACTCAAAATGTGTATTGTAATTCACGAATATTACATATAAAAAGTGGAGAGAATTATGGCATCTGAATTCCCGTTAATAATGTCCCAAGGGAGTTATGATTCTATTTATGGTTAGCGTAAGCAAGACGATATAGACTATTAATTCAATAAGAAATAAAATATCTCTTTGAATACTTCATATACCTAAGAAGAAAACACTCCTAATTGTATATGATTATGGATAAAAAAACTGTTAAAAGTTTAAAAAGTTCTGAAGTTCGAGAGAATCTATAACAGAAAATCTATTTATAAGCGTTCTATGATTGAAAACTAGACAAATATAGTGGAATAATTGAAAAATAAACGTGATTTTAAAGCCTCGACCGCAGTCACTCTACGAATTGCGGATTCGATTCACCGCAACGAGGCGGAAAAACAGCTAAATCGCTATTTTTAGTTCGAAATGTCAATAGCGCCAGGTCGAGGGCTGAATTCAATGCTGCCGCTGGTAGGTAGTTTTTTACTGCAATGTGTATATTCGTAATCAGCTGAATCTTGTACGAGTTTTGCTACCAACACCGAATTTAAAAATATATCGGTTTTTACCAAAAGTATACGTATACTCAATCTATAAGTGTGCAAGTAAAGAACTTATTGATCATCTTAAGGCTTTCTTCGATGTCATATGGGAAAGCGGAGAGGTAGGTACCTCCGGACTTTTGCAACGTGAATATAGCGAATATATTTAAGAACAAAGGAAATGCATCAAACTGCGTAAAGTACCGAGGAATTTCACTACTGGCTATCGGAGGAAAAATTCTTGCAAAAATTATGACAAACCGCCTGCACCCACATATAGAAAAAATCCTCCGAGAATCACAAAAGGTTTTTTCGCACATACCGCGGTACCGTCGATTCCATATTCTCCATCCGCCAACTACAGGAAAAAGTAAAAGAGCAGCAGTCTAAACTTTATGTTGCATTCATCGATCTAATAAAAGCCTTCCACTCTGTGAACAGAGATGCACTTTGAGCAATTATGAAAAGTTCGGAGTACCCAACACATTTCTTACAGTGTGTAAAAGCCTCCATAACAACAACAAATCAAGAGTGTCATATCATGGATCACTCAGCGATCCCTTCCTAACAATCACAGGCGTTAGGCAGGGATGTGTCTTAGCGCCTCTTCTATTCAATATATTCATGGCAGCGCTCTCCATTATAGTGGACAACAAACTGCAGGGAGAGAGCATTCTGGAAATTAAAAAACAGGGTTTTCTGCAATCATAACTTGAGCACAAAAACGAAACTTGCAGTGTACCAAGCAATAATAATTCCCACCATGTTATATGGAAGCGAAACCTGGGTGCCGTACCGCCGACACATGAACGCGCTAAACAAGTCAAATGGTTCCATCATGTCTCAAACGTATCGGTCCTTGAAAACGCTAACTGGGAGAGTATTGAAGTTATGATTACATCCCGCTTAAGATGGGCTGGTCACGTATGCAGAATGCAAGAAAACCGCATATTAAAATCTCTGCTTTACGGTGAGCTTGTAGACGGTAAGAGGAGGCCGGGTGAACAACTCAAAAGGTACAAGGACATTTTCCACGAAAACTTAACGGGGATTAATATGCAGAATGAGTGGGAAGAAACAGATCACAATAGAACTCAATGGAGAAGAATTGCAAACTCAGTTAACAGCGACAACCAAAAAGTAAAGAGGCAACAAAGCAATGAGATTTTTGAATCTCCGGAGTGCGGTAGACAGATAACATCGCACGTATCGGGCTTTTCAGTCACAGAAAAGCTCATGAAAGAAAACGCCTTGCGTGACCATCTTCTGATGCGTGTCAAATACTCGTTAGCGAGTAATTGCAGTATGTCAGTAAAGTAAAATTAAAACAACTTTCGTTGCACGTCATCAATGACACCATGCATTGTCTTATGGAGTTTGTTGGTGGTCGTATTATGATGTGCAATAAAAGTTATTTTAATTTCCTTATATGTATGTACGTATACTCAAAAAATATGTATAACGGTTTATTACAACCATAATTTTCTCAGCTTTTTATAGAGAAGGTTTTTCTTATGGTTTTAATGGAATCTCGTTTGAGTTGTCAAACTAAAGAACGGATGGTAAATTTACTACAATAATTTGTGGCAAGAAATAACCATCAATATTGTTATTAAATTCACAAATTAATTTTTTCAGTGTAGTATACTGAACTCTCAACCACATATTCTGTTCAAATACAAGTTCAATTCATTAAAATATGATATCGAAGTAGATAAAAAAGAATCAAAGCAAATCCGCAGGTTTTACCAACCGATAGAAAGATATAAAGGGAAAAGTTAAAGTAAAATAAATATTCACCGCTTACAACTATGTCGTTAGACTCCGGAGACCCATTAGAGCGGATAATTTCCAAGAGAATATGAGGAAAATCCTAGAAAAAAAAACGTTTCTACGGTTAAATTTATCGATCTCTGTCGGATAAATAAAAACGCAAAAATAGGGATGTGCATTTTTAGAAAAATATCGATTTGTTGTATCGATGTTTTTTAAGAACGTCGCGCGTCGCAGTAATGCTTTGGCATGAAATATTGCAACAAATAACGTTTCTACAGTATATTTTATCAATCTCTGTCGAAGAAATAAAAACATAAAATATATGGATGTGCATTTTTAGAAGAATATCGATATGTTAAACTGATTTACAACATACTACCGTATATAGTAGGTATAGTAGGTATCAGTCCCTGTTGGATAAATAAAAGCGCAAAAATTGGGATGTATATTTTTAGAAAAATGTACATATGATGTATCGATATTTTTTAAGATCGTCACAGTTATGTTTACACACTTGTAAGTGTATATGTGTCTATGACATCCTAAGTCGTTACGTCACGTCAAAACCTGAGGATAATAACATTATCTAGATCACAATTTTATAGCCATTAGAAAAAGTAGGGATGTACTTTCGCACGTCCCTAACAGAGATGCAAATCGCTTCTCTGCATCGCTCTGCCCTAATATCGGTGACGAAATTAAAAAAGTAACGATATAAAAAATATCGATACATTTACCCATTCTTAATAGAGATACAAATCACCTGTCTACATCTCTCTCCCGTTATATCTGCGAAGAATATCGAAGTTATAAAATTATCGATATTTAAAAAAATATCGATACATTTGTCCATTCCTAATAAATATACAAATCGCCCCTCCGCATCTTTCTCACTCTGTCTCGTCCATTCTAGGCATGTATTTGGAGAGTTGGCGCGTAATTAGGGTTTTGGTTTATTGTTTTGGGGCTCGCGGCTGTTTGAATTGGAAAATGCCGATGATGATTCGGGATTTAGCAGTTTTTACGCACCGTAGGTGGGACGCCGCAAGTCGGCGTCGGAATTCACGCCGCATCGTTTGTGTTTGTAGATCGTTATTAGGAATGGCAAAGAATAAGATGGCGGTTAAATGACGCTGCAAATGTTAACTTACGTTTTAGTCCAGCTCTAATTATCAAATGTATATTTCTCTAACCATATATCTGATACTCCTATAAGGCTAGTACATAATAGTACAATTTTTCTGACAGGACTGTGAAATAGAAAATCGTATTCAAGTGGCAGAGCAAGAGAGATGAGGGAGGAGGGAGAAATATTCAATGTTTTTTTTAATATTAGTGTTAATGTTAAACAAGATCGATATGCAGCCGTTAATTATTTCAGTGTTACTAAATTTTGATTTTTAAACAATAACATTATGTTGATATATACCGTATGATCGAAAAAAAACGGCGTAAAATTGCCATACTCCAACCGTCTTTGGCGCCGTTTTTTTTTCGATCGTATAGTATATCTAAGCTATTTAATAATGTCCAATTCTGTTGCTTGAAAACTTGGAATTAAATAGTTCCAGTCATTCCATTACAAATGCCATAAAAATAAATATTCATTGGTTTGTTCAGATTAGTTTAAAAATAGTGCTTTGTTTTTCATATACACGCCATAGAATCAATAAAACTTGTACTAAACAAACAGTTGTTAATTTTGACTTTAGTAACTTAACAACAATGATTGTTTTTTGTAGTTTTACCAGCAACACAACGTAGTTCGGAGAGAAATTGCTTAATAAGAATATATGACAGCTGCAGTAAAATAAGTAATTAAAAAATAAATTAATTATAAATATATAGTTATTATTTCCAAAATTTTTACAAAACTCACCTTCTTAACAGCACTTAAGGGACATAAAGGGCCATTACTATCGCTTTCCAGTTCAAAATATTCTAATAAAGTTGCGATGAGTTTTTACGGCTATTAACCCTCAACTGGAGTGGTGGGGTCCAGGGAACCCCCCAAGCACTATTTAAACCTCTGTAAAATGTTTAAGTTTAAGAATTAGGCCTTGCCGCGCCATTTACCTTTAAGTTAGGGTACCAATATGCTGTTGAAGTGTATGTGTTAAAGGCGCACTTGATTTTATCAAGTATTGTTTCTACCAGCGGGGGCTAAATTTTCATTGGGGTCTGTGTGGCACCACCACGACAAGAATGTTACATTATTAGGATGGTGGGTAGTCTAAAATGTGTGCCTCACTGGGACGTTAATTTTGAGGAAGCATTAATTGAGTGGTTTGATGAACTTAAAGAGGCTTAAGTAAGATGAAGACCATCGAGAAATTGATTTTTCTCCTAAGAGTATCTAACCATAACTCCGATTCTGAATCTCTTACTTATAGAAGAGACAAAAATTGAATAATCAATACCAGAAAAGAAAGAGATGTGGTATATGGCAACCATATATCAATAAAGAAATGACAAAAAACAAAAATCTCATGAATCAAATGTGCACGAACCATGTGCGGCAAATGCAGATCCTATATTAGCATGAACTATATTTGAAAAAGTTATGTACATTCAAGGTTTGCAGTTCTGTTGAAAATAATTTATGTTTATTACTTTAGCTTCACATTTCAGTTGTTTGTACTTTTAATAATACGGTAAAATCATAAAATATATATGTTTTTAATTTCTATGGGTTTCTTAGCCAAGTTATATTTTTGTTGTCAAAAATTCCTTAAAAATGCGTTTTACTTTATTTCTGTGTCCGTTCTTATTAATTTGTTGAAAATTAATGATATTGTTTGTTCACAAGTTTGAATATATTGTAAACAGTGTTAAAATAACAAGCTTTTTATAAAATCTCTTCATCATGTATTTTAAACTGAAAAAAAATATTGGGGTCCGTCGGACTCCACCACGCCATAAGCGTTACAAAAATTCACCACGCCAGTTGAGGGTTAAGCTATCTTATACTTGTATCCTGTACCAATGGCGGATACAGAGGGGGGCCCATGTAGCCAAGGCCCCCCCTAAAATCTAAAAATTGGGTTAAATATTAGGCTTTTGGGTTAAAAATGACGCTCTAAAAAGCATATTCTACATTACCTTTTATTTGGGCCCCCCCTAAAACACATTCCGGGCCCCCACTAAAATAAATTTCTGTATCCGCCCCTGTCATGTACTTAGCACTTAAAGAGGTTCTAAAAAGAACAATGTTCGACTGCAAGGTCTGATAGTAAACATTTTCAAGCTTAAAGTATCATAAATCACAACACTATTTATTTAACTCATAAGTCGTTATACAAAACTAAAGTTTCAAAACGAACGACACTGTCAGGAAATAAATAGCAGAGCTACAACCTGAATCCCCAGCGCAAGAGCTAAATTCCACTTAGTCAGCGCGGCGCCGAATATGTCCATGGTTGGCAACAATGAATTTAACAATCGCGCCCTCGATTACGCAACTAAAAGTTTAATTGATATAAAATATATGGAACACACTAACTCTAACAGATGACACATTTTGCGTACAATCAATCAGAACTGAAACGTTTGTAACATTTTAATAAAACGATACTATTGGCATCCCAACATACACCCTACCGAATTAGTTCTGACTAATTTCGGACACTCTGTGGATCGTACTTGCCCTTGTCGGCGCAGAACTAGAGCATCTTTTTGACCATCGGAAGTCACCATTTTTGATTCAGATTTTGTGGCGTAAACATCGACATACTTATCTGAAGTCATCCGAAAAAGTTTAAACTTTTTAATTCTATTAACTTTTGGAATGTAGTCCTAGTGGTTCCTGGCATTTGGGGAAGGAATCAATTTTAAGTTTTCATGGGTATTTTTGTGGTAAGTTTGATCTTCATCACATTTTTACTCTTGTGGTTCATCTCTTTACAGATTTTCTAAACGGGGTTTGGTTGTCCTGTCATGAATTTAGTTTTTGAGTAAACCCTCAGCATTGTGAGGTAAGTTCTAAAATTTCTAAAATTTTGTGCATAAGTTGTGTCGTTTCCAGGGTTTTACCGCCCAGTTACATGGCGAGTTATATGTCGTGATTGGTGGTTTGAGGTACGAGAGCCTGTATCTATGATCCATGTTTGATTTCCACATGGCTGGTGGTATTGTAAGGGGCTGTTCGAGGCTGTGGTAGATTGGGGATGAGCTCCCACACCTAGCGTCCACACACCATCCAGAAGGACGAGCCAAAGCCTGGAATTGCACCGGATAATCAGGCCAGATTTCACATTTTTTTAATAACTCATTTCAAATCTATTTACTTACTGTTGACGAATTACGTAATTAATTATGTAATTATTAGATATCAATTTTGAATTTCATTATTAAAATATAATTTTCTTAATTTTAAATATACAAATTTTTATATATTTTAATATCTTGTCAAGTATTTTGTGATGGTGTCACTTGACATATTTATTTAATTAACTTTTGATTGATTGACGGAATTATGTGCGCATACAACAAGGTTCATGAACTGCGTTAGTTTGAGGTACTTATTTAACTTTATTTTGCGTAATTTTATATTAATAATGTCAATGATTTTTGATCAACAAAGCAAGTGATACTATTTTTTTTTATCATACATTTAAATGTTGATTACTTATTTTTCTTAAATATTAATTCATTTTAAAAACCTAACTTCATCCACATCAATTACTGTCCTTGTCTAATATTTTTTTAATTATAAATAAATTTAAGTTGGGGTAAAGAGATCTATTATTTCTGAGTGAATGTCCTGGCGCCCAATAATTATTGTTTTATTGATTAATTATAACACCTAATAAAAAAAAAGAAAAAAAAAGAAAAAACGAACCTACGACTGCTCCCAAAGACGAAAAGCTGCCGTTTGCATTGTGTCAAGAAAACGTTACACGTTGAAATTATTCATCAAACACCATATTTCTTATTTCATTTAGTTTATTTCATCATATAGCTACGGGTATGACAAGAAACCTGAGTAACTTTCATAATAAAAACAAACCACCTAAATATCTTTCTTTAGCGGTCCCCTTACACGATTATAAATAGCTTATAGACCCTGCTGTCGACGTATGTACGTTATCCAGGACGTATCTCAATTTATATTTAATCCCGAGGATGTACGGTCTGATTTGGCTTCGAAATACACACACACACACAAATGAATAAGCCATTCCATGACTTATTCTGCTTTAGTTCCATTTATGCGTGGAGTCTACAAATTAGTTTTATTGCGGGAAATTTGCACGTGAAAAGTTTATGCCGATATTCGCCAGTATTTCGCAAATTTTATGTTCCGTTAACAATGAGATACGACGACACGGATGGCAAAGGCAGTTTTCCTTTTCGTTCGTAGATGTGAAAAGGAAAATTTAATATTTTCGGATTTTGAAAATGATTGCTTTTCATAAGGTTATCGGTGAATTGAAGGTTCTCAAAGGTACTTTCAGATAATTTACGGAAGCCATTTTATACAAGATGGGCGCAATTCAATCTTGCGTTTACACATTCAGTTAGTTAGTGCTATTTTTCTGACGGTTTTTATTTAAATGACCTAAAAGAGATTCTATAAACAAAGTTTGACGCTAAATTTCAACCATAGACTAATGTCATGTACTAAAAAGAGATTGGACACTGATATAAAACAAATGGATCCGTCATTTAGAGCCACCTGGTGATCCGGAAGAAACTAATAGAGAGTTTTGGCATAACATAACTTTAGCGTTCCGTTACTTATTAACGCTAACTCAAACGATAACGTTATTCAAGCGCAAAATTATTCTTTGTAGAATATAAAATAATGTCACATATAAAATAATGTGACACTTTTTACGACATTTTATGTTTAATTAGATCATTAGAAGTGTAACATTACATAGTTAAAACAAAATTAAAAAAATATGAATACGTACATAAATTTTAAACGCCAACAATACATATAACGCCTTTTTTTTATTTAACAAATAAGTTCCACCCTCGTTGCAGTTGAAAAAATTGAGATTTGGTTAAAAATACGATTTGGTTTGGCATCTTTTAACCGACCAGGACAAGACACTAAAAACATTAGACGGTCAAATATATTTTTCTAAGGCTCCTTGATTAAAAATTAATGTTTTTAACAATATAATATCTAAACAGGTTTCTGGATGTTAACATTAGGTTTCTTATAAACAGATATATAGATGGCCCTGGTAGTTCAAGTTATAAATTTCGCTTTTTTGCAGTAATGGAATTCGGGTGATCGCCATTTTATTTATACCGCTACAAGTGTTAACAGCCTTTGGTTTTCGACTTATTACCAAATATATTATATTCTTATTATTTTGGGGTATAAACCTGGTGTTAGGTAAGAAATTGATTTACAACCCTTAACTCGCTTACCTATTAATTATAATTTATTTTAGAACTTTTTAGAACTTTTCCTAAACCACACTTATAACCATCAGCGTGGAAAATAAAAAAGATAATATTTCCTTCAGTAGTTGTTTTATTGACTAGTCTTCAGAACCTTACGTTACAATGTAATTTTCTATCGAATAAAGTAAAAAAATACCGAGGGTGTCATTTAAAAATCAAAAGTTGTAGTCATTTCCGGTTAAACAGGAAGTCGCCGAGAAGAATTGAATATATCAATCAATCTTAATTTATGTCATATAGATACTAACAAACCAAATATCGTTCTTTTATCTGAAAAAATAAAAAAGTTACACGGGTAAGCCACTTTTGAGACGCACCCGGTATAAGTTGCACAAACTAATACAAACACAAACTATGAACATATATCACCAAATTTTCCGACAAATACAATACGACAGGAATATAATTATTTAAATAATGATTTAAAATATCTTGGCGGATCACCAACATTTTGTCAACTAGACCAAAATTAGACCATAGACGGTAGTCAACATAGAGACTGTCATGTCATCTTTTCATATATAAATTAGAAACCTGTACTTTAACATCTTTTGCGCCGTCTGGCGATGCGGAAGAAACTAAATTTGTAGTTCTATAACATTACCATTGAGTGTCTAGGGCTTGATTTCAACCAAAATGTCAAAATGATCTAAAACCGCGGTAACGCTCAATTAAAAATCAAGAAGAGACAGATTTTATCGAGCCAAATTTTTGAAATGCACAAACTAACGATTTCTGTTTACACTTTACGATTTATTGGCACAGTTTAGGTAGCACAAACCAATTTGCGCAAATTACCTGAGAGTCTAAACGCCCCTTAATTTAAAAAAAAACACCCTTATGTTAATAAGTACATTTTTATACTGGTAGTGGTAAAAAAAGGCTTCATTATTTTACCTCAATCTCCACTTGCTCTATATCAACCCCCAGAGGGCCGGACTAAATGAAAAAGGGGTTAATTTAATAGTTTGCCCGTTGAAATTAATAGCTTAACACGTTTATCGCGTGTCGAGAAATTAATTTTAAAATTATTCGTGGACAGGTGAACGGATTAATTTTAATAATCATGTGCGAATCTAGTCTTTTTTGTTCGGTTGAAAATGGAAGACCTTGGTAATCTTGGTCTTGCTGCGAGACTCTTGCAAGTCTTTTTCTGCGATTATTTAATAGATTTTATTAGAGATACTTTCTACTTTCTATATAGACTTACTTACTTACTGTCATTACTCGCTTACGAGTATTTGACACGCATCAGAATATGGTTGCGCAAGGCGTTTTCTTTCGTGAGCTTTTCTGTGACTGAAAAGCCCGACAAGTGATGTTATCTATCTTCAGCACTCCGGATATTCAAAAATCTCATTACTTTGTTGCCTCTTAACTTATTGGTTGTCGTTGATAACTGAGTTTACAATTCTTCTCCAATGCGTTCTATTGTGCGCTGCTTCCTCCTTTGTCCTGCAGACGTGACCAGTCCATCTTAAGCGGCATCTAGTAATCATGACTTCAACGCTCTCGCAGCTAGCTTTTTCAAGGACCGATACATTTTGTCAACTAGACCTAAATCATACCTATAGAAGACAGAAAACAAATGGTCAAAATAAATAATCAGTTCAGTGACCCCAATAAAGTAAGAATAGGTATTCCTCAGGGAACCTATATAATATACATGAATTCCCTTCTTAAGGAAATAAGTATCCATGGGCCACTTTTATCTTATACCAATGACACGGTTTTGATTGTCAATGGTAGTTCCTGGGAAGAGGTTAAAGAAATAGCAGAAAAAAAATTCAGCAAAGTTTGCACTTGGATGAACAATCTCCAACTTACTACTAATGCTGAAAAAACAAAGTTTGTACCTTATTCATTGGCTGATATTGGAGATGGATAACTAATATCTGTAAGATAAGTGTACCAGTAATCGGCACTGCACCAGTGTTCGTCACTTTTTTTGTCACATCACAGTTTTTGTCAAATATTAAGGAACTTTTATTATAGCACAATAATAAATTAAAATGTATTTCACAGATTTAATATTATTTGATCGGTTTCGCAACATGTGCATTATATAATAGCTGTCATAATTCGTATCTGCATTACGTTTTAGTACGTAATTGGGACGACGTTGGTCCTGTGCAAGTTCTTTAACGCGTATGTTTAGAACTCGGTTCAGAACTTCCATATCAAAATATCCAAACTTTTAAGATACATTAGAAGTGTACAAAATTAAGTTATGCATGTTAAACTTGCTGTGTTTAGACGATTATACAATATTTAAAGAATATTTTTAGTTTATTTTCGTGTGCCGACTACTATGTCTAATTAAAGTGCTGGTATCCTAATAATCGGCATATATATGACGGTTTCTGGTGCATGGAAGTAAAAACTATAATTGCGTATAGATTAATTAGTTTTGTTAGTATGTCTAAACCTTCTTTAATGGTGTTATTTTAAGCAGTAATAATATGCGTACCAGTTTCCGTCATACCAATTTGTTTCGGGATTTTAATAAATTTTGAAACCTTAAATAAATATTGAAACCTTCAAAAAAAAGGGGAATTCAGAAGAAAAACTAATATTTAACATAAAACGGAACAGCAAAGTAAAATAAAATTTCGATAGCACAAATACCTTTATTTTTTCAGAAAACAAGCCTTCAAGAATATTCTCAAGAGGACATGATCCAGTGCATGAAATGTAAGAGCCGGATGCACGAAAAATTTACTGGAGTAAAAAAGTCCTAAAAATAACAATTATTGTTCATTTAAGTAAATATTAATTTCATGTTTACTATAAATACAGTATTTCCAGAGTCACGACTAAACCTACTGCATTTCATTTAAATATGACGATTGCTGAGACACGATAATAACGAATACTTGAGGCAATGTGTACTTAGAAGAAAAAAATATTTATAACGATAATTGGGGCTACAGAAACTCAAAAATACAACCTACCAAAAGCAATATACCATATAATTTGGATATATCACCATACGTATTTTCTTAACGTGACGAGCACTGATACATCTACCTTAAAAGCGTTTCAGATACTGGCTTTTGTCAAAGCACTGAAGAAAATCTGATTAACTTCTCCCCCCCCCCCTACAATCTACGAGCTACAACTTGTTTTTTTTGTTTAATCCGAAAAAATATACGATGGTAGTTTTTTTCATCCCTCGATTTGGAAAAAAATCCTCCCCGGAATTAAATCGAAACTGTCGTCCGGGGCTGCTGACGCAACCACGCGCGCCCCGCGCAATAAAAAGCGAATTTATGGGGGATTTGGCGCGGATAAGTGGCCCCCCGAGAAGCGCAGTCATCCTCCCTACAGAGGCATGCGTGTGGCTCAAAAAGAGACGTCCACAAATATCGATTTTTTAAGGTATCGATATAAGCGATTTAGAGAAAAATTACGTTCTGCATATTTTATACACAAACTATTTAATACTAGCTAATACGGCTAACTTCGTACCGCCTAGCAATGAAATGAAGTGTAGTGATGGGAAAACCGATTAATTTCAATAATCGAGTACTCGAGATTCAAGCGATTTCAATAATCGAGCGATATTTCGCTCGTATTTAAAAATACGGTTTTTCGCTTGTCGCTTGATGTACTCGCAACTCGTAACGCTAAGCAGTAAGTTGCGTGAACAGTGCACATATTCTTTCGGTGATGAATGGCAAGTAGCAAGCGACGAGTAATATCGCTTGATTGAGTTTAATTTATAGCATTGTCGATGTAGGTCGTAAAATGTTTTGACTCAGATACGCAATGGATAACGTCGTCGTATAAATATGCTATCTGCAGTGTATGTAGAAAATTCGCTCGGCTTTGTATCGAATATCTGACATTAAAAGCGGATTTCAATTTATTTCATTCTATGATCGCTTACGTTCGTCGCTCGTCACTCGTCATTTGCTTCGCTCGTTCATAATCGAGCGATGTCGGTTATTTCAATAATCGAGTACTCGAGCGAATTTTCGCTCGAGTTATCCCATTACTAATTGAGACCAGTAGATTTAACACTTGTTATTTTTTTTGTATTTTATTGTTTAGATTACGTTCCCAAGTATTATCTATATATTTCAATATCCGTCTAGATTTGAACATGTCAGTTTCTCAATATTTTTATTATCACATCAATTATTACAAATAAGATATACGCGTGAGGTGAAATGTCAATTTCGGAAGATGTCGGAAAGAAGTTATCCCAAGTAGCAAAATTACGTTGTTCAATAGTTACCTACAGAATAATAAGCAATGTGCTACCAATAGTAGCACATTGCTTGTTATTCTGTAGTACAATAAACATGCCTTCTGGCGACGTAATGACAACGGTATAAAACCCCACTTCTAACAACGTTGTTCCCTACAACGTTTACTAACGTTGTTAAGGGTCAAAATATACAACTGTTTAAGTGCAACGTCATAGCGACGTTTTGGCTACGTAATTTGAGGTTTGGGTATGCATACGGCAGGGAAAAGTATCAATTTCAACGTTGCGCGTAGTCAAAACTAGTCGGAAGTCGGAATTTTGTTACTTGGGATTGAGCCTGTTGCAGAATGTTTAGGAGGGGGTTTCATCACCGCGACCTTACAGATCTATTGCGTCCCCCTTCCTTGAGTTATAACTCATCATACAGACTCAAGGCTTTGACAAAAGCCTGTATTTCAAAAAGTTATGGCACGAACGGTTGTCATCTAAGCGCACGCAGTGATAAGGTGTTCTGGTGTTTCCCCATTTTCCCCTCAGAATCTGAATTCGTCATTTTTTCTCAGCTTCAATCTATTGAGGTGTTCGTTGAGAAGACAGTGTCCTGTTCTTCTTTATTTAATCTTTAATTTTTCTCGGTATTGGGTCTGTTAGTAGAAACACTACAGTTTCGAAATGTTTTCTGTTTTTTTTTCAGATTTGCCATAAATATTGGCAAGTGTTTTACTACAAACTGTTTTACCTGCCAAATTTACTAAAAAAATATACTACAAATAATTCTGTTACTATTAAAAAAACCTACTATAAAGGAAAATCTTGAACATAAAATCCAGAAACTAAAAAATAAGTGATATAAATAAACAAAAATCAAGGTTTTTGCTTGTCTTTTGACAGGTTAGATAATATATCGATATTTCCATATTTGTATCGATCCTAAAATACACATCTCTATTTCGAAGTGCGTATACAATGCGTGAGTGGCTCCAATCGTTTAACGCTCTACATCGAATTAATAGTCGAACACGTAAATGGCGTGCACGTGTTTTAAAAATATAATAAAGTACTACAATGAAACTTGAAATTATTTAATAAACAGCCTGCATTATTTGAATGATCGATTCGATAATATCTCCCACTCAACGGCAATCTTTCTTTTTTCAGAATTTTTAACGATTTTTTATAGATTTTTTATATTTGTCTATACAGGGTGTCTTTTAAATAGATGCAAGTTTTTAACTGGTAGTAGGTATATTTCAATCCTAGAATCAAGCCTATGAAGGTATTTTAAAAAAAAAAATATTTTTGTGACATTTTCGGGGAGGTTTTTAAAAACTAAACTTTTTAATGCCACAGATTCACCTGAAACTTCTTCACGATGTTCTCGAAGCCTTGCAATGTTGCAATCGCATACTTTATCCACGTACGGCATACTCGTGTGTTTACCATGGTATAAGAACATTTTTGGATAAGGACTCATCGAAGCTCATTCTCCCTACTTCCGTATATCTCTGGTTTAAACTGAAAATCCCTTCATTTTCAATTACCTACGTACTAATTTATATATGTGTACCAGCTATACGTAAGTATATTTGCCGAGTACGTACTAACCAAGCGCAGATAATGTCAAGACTTTACTGCTTCTATCCGGGGTATTCAGCAAAGAACAATCGAGGCTTTTTAAAGGAAATAAATAGTATTTAGTTGCATGTGGCTGGTTTCCCGCAGCCAAATTTTACTACCAAAGCGAAAATTGAATTTCTACGAATCTACGAATGCCGGGGAGATATAGAGCTAGCTAAGCCTTGGCAAAGCAGTCCGAAGAGATTACTCTATAGAGGTGCAGTACGCAGACTGGATTAGGAACCGCTGCCAAAAGTTGGTTTTGCGTGCTCTGTAATATGTATGATATATTAATGCTATATGAGTAGTTGTTAGAATCGTACGGTGTACAGTAGTGGTCAAAAACAAAGAAAAATGAGTAATTAAGATTCTAAAGTCTTCTTAACGCTGCTTGGATTGGCACTGTGTGTAATTTCGAAAATTTGAGAGACAACGTTTGTTGTATCAAGTGTGAACTAAATCTATAAGTCTAAAAAAATCAACTGGGATTATACAGGATAGCTGATATGTATGGGAACCAATAACTAAAGAATACAAGGACACATATAACACCCGAGACCAAATTGTTACCATGACACCAAACAGTGTCGTGGCCATATATGTTTCTTAAGTTAGCTGCTTGAAGGGATATTTATATATTTGATAAATGTTTTGACTACGCCTATGGTGTAGACGGTGGTATCATACTAATTAATTACGAAAAAACGTATTAAAATGTTAACAAAAGATACAAAACTAGTATATGACGTATAGCCTATATCAAGTACCGGGTGGCCAACTAAGAATGGACGCCGGCTGTACCTCAGAAACTACTTATCGTATAACTTTGGGAAAAAAAACTAATAAGTAAATCGACCAAGAGAAATCGCTGGAAATTATTTTCAAGTTCGAAAAATGCCCGCTAGGGGGCGTTTCTTTAATAGCCAATCAGAAAACAAGGTTTTCTCAAAAATATGTAGGTGAACAGATGTTTAAATATTACTATTTAATCATCGATAAATTTGTAATTTTTTGGTATAAAGTATTTTGCTCTATGTCATAAAATAAAGTGGTGGGGGAAGGTTAAACTTGCTTTTTATTAAAAAATAAAGGATAACTCTGGTTTAGGTTACGCGATTTAAACAAACTAGGACTCCTTTAAAGAGCTTTTCTTCATAATGATTCCCAGTATAATTTAGTTTCACAATTATTTTTCGTGGTAGTTAGAGGGCTGTTTGACATCATAAGCAGATATTGCTTTGCGTAAAAAAGAAGAAAGGAGGCTATATTTCTCTTTGCACTATTAAATAGAGCACAAAATTTCCAAAAAGCGATATTTTGGCACATTGCTCTATTTAATATTGTTAATGAAATAAATTGTATGTATCTCAAAAATAGATCACTCAAAATGGTAGTTAAATCTGCACGCTTCTGAATATTAATATTTTTATTAATTATTCCGCAAAAAAGTCTGGCGATCTTAGTACCAAAATGTAGGGACTCTTTATATTAAAAACCGTACTATGTAGATATCAGAAATATGCATAACATGGATAAAATATTTCAAAAAGTGACTCTAAAGCAATCAATATAATATGCCTGAAGAGGGCTTAATGCATTCAAATGAACTTAAAATTAGAAATAGATATAAAATGAAATGATTTGGCCCTTTTTATCCGTTCTGGTCACAAGCTGGTTGTGGTGAACTGCTACTGGAACTGGATTGTGATAAAACGTCTCTGCAGAGAACAAGGATCGAAACTTGTGTGGATTCAGGGTCCTCCGCTTATTCCCGGTGTGAAATGTAAAGGGACAAAACGTGGCCCCAAATGTCAGGTACAAAAAACAAAATGGTACCAGAAAATGCTACCATAAAATTGCGTACCATAAAATAAAACCACTGTACAAAGGTAGGAAACGTTTACACCCAAAATAAAGTCTTACCTCTGCTCAGAGGTTTTCCCAAACAAATTGGCAAAATGCCAACAAACGCCGATAACTCTATCGGTTTGGCGGGCCTTTACCACCAATATGGCGAAGGTAGGCTGAGATGTGACTATACACCATCCAGATATAAAGTGACCAACAAACTTCGACCGGACTAAAATATTTCGCCAGAAATAAACTTGAAGAAAAAAAATAAAAGATAATAGCAGTACTTAGAATGCCCTCTCGGTGCGAGGACTTAAACTTGATTTATTTAAATAAAATAATTCTGTACATTTATATAAATTATGTGTATTTTAAATAAAATGCTACAACAGCCCAAATATTCCTATCTCTGTTCCTGCTTTGGTTTTGGAAGCATCAATATACTACGTTATGATATCGTCTTTTACCTACTAATCAAAAATATTTCTCTCTTCCAATTCTTCTTTTCATTGCTCAATACTACAGTGAGGTGTTTCTCAAAGTTGTACATTCTTGGTATATCATCCGAATCAAACAGTTTATAAACTGTTTGATTATTTATTTTTTTTCTTACTGTATACAGTAAATTGAAAGTACACTATTTTAAACCTTAAACTAAATTTTCTATTTAACCAACAGTGCCAGAAAGTAAAAATTATCGTAGAGAAAAGAACAACTAAAATTAACATGAACGATTCAAATTCGTATCTAAATTTGATCGTAAAAAACTGTTATCCTCTGATGTATTCAGATGTTTGCAGTAAAATCAAACAAGTTAATAAATAAGCTCCGCTTTCAAAGAATGCAAGTGTAAAAAGAAATACGAATACTTAACAAAAATTAGAAAAACCAACCGATGCTTTTTGTGAGTGTGTGTGCCAGTATTATTGTGTTCCC
This sequence comes from Sitophilus oryzae, assembly GCF_002938485.1. NCBI lineage: Eukaryota > Metazoa > Arthropoda > Insecta > Coleoptera > Curculionidae > Sitophilus > Sitophilus oryzae. The sequence goes on along the minus strand of NW_022146047.1, from coordinate 4,096,696 downwards.
TCTCCGGCTATTTGCTCTTATTTTTTTCGGTTTATATCGCAATGAAAAAGAACTTATACCGAACCACTTGTTGGCGGCCAGCGGGCAACTTAAAATTTATAGCCCTCTTTATGAGAAGGCTACTGTTACACTAGCTAGATCATACAAGGCGATTTAGTTTTTTAAGCTTTAAATCGGGTCCAAATCGGAATTTTAATCCAAATTTGGTTAAAAATATTTTGGATATTTTTAGGTTAATATATTTTTACACTATAGTTATTTTTTTTAACAATGTTAAATCTTATTTTTTACATTTTGTTAATAACTTAAGAATGCATTACCTATACAAAGCATACATTACCTATACAAAGGTATACCGCTGCCGTAGGATTTTTAGACACAAAATCGAAACAAAACGTCACATTTTTGATACATATATTTCGTAACATAAATCGCTTTTTGTTTCGAAACATTTTACCAAAATATGGTTTCGCTATACCGAGTGCGTCTCAAAAGTGGCTCATCCTTATAACTTTTTTATTTTTTATTTAAAAAAAACGAGATTTGGTGTGTTTAGTATTGACGTATTCAATTTTTTTCGGTCACTTCGTGTTTCACCGGAAATGACTACAACTTTTGATTTTTAAATGGCGCTCTCGGTATTTTTTTACTTTACTCGACAGAAAACAAGACTCTGAACAGAATGACATATCATATGCCAATTTTTGACATTTTCATATATGGTTTATTTGAAATACCAAGTGTGTGGTATCAAATTATTTGTAAAAAATGATTTTTCCAAATATGCTAATGAGCCACCCTCATTCCATTTGAAAAAATTGAGATATGATTAAAAATACGATTTGAGCATTTTCTATCTGGCCAGGACAAGATATTAAAAACACTAGACGATCAAATATAGTTTTCCAAGGCTCCTTGATTAAGAATTAGTGTTTTTAACATAGTCACTCTAGACTGAATTTTTAATACGATTTTTTATTTAGCAAAAATGTCAAAAGTTGACATATGATATGTCATCCGTCATGTATAAGAAACACAAGTCACAGAAAGTAATTTTCTATCAAATAAAGTAAAAAAAAATACCAATGGTGCCATTTAAAAATCAAAAGTTGTAGTCATTTCCGGTGAAACAGGAAGTGATCAAAAACAATTGAATACGTCAATCAATCCTAATTTATGTCATATACTTTATACTAACATACCAAATCTCGTTTTTTTATCTGAAAAAATGAAAAAAGTTATAGGAGTAAGCCACTTTTAAGACATACCCGGTATATAGCTGTAACAATAAACAACAACAACAAACAACGCTTTATTGTGTAAAAAGCCAAAACAGCTTCATCGACAAAGCAATCACAAAACAAACAAAAGAACATAATAAAATATATACAAACAACAAAAAAACAGATCTTAGTGTCACAAATTTTTCGATACTTTTAAGAAACAGATGTGGCTTACATTTACAGATTTCGTACCCGTTTTGTGCCTGAAAAGTTTCCATAATTTATTTGATATTCTGTCAAATATGAGAACATAACCTTACTTTAATTATATGGATTTGCTTCAGCATTTTTTGCATTTAAGCATTCTTCGAGTTTTTATAGTACTATAATTAAAAAAGCAGAAGTAAGAGCATATGGTGAGTACAAATACAGATATTTTTCTTATGAGATTTTATAATTATTTATTATACGCATTACAGAGATAATTATTTGTTTTTGAATAAATGTAATAACAGCCACTACCTAGTATACCCAGCAGGAAACCGAAGGAAAATATTACCAGCAAACGTTTTTTTCTCTTCTTTCCACAATGGAATGCATTTTTTTATGTTTTAATTGTGTTATAATAAGTAAATAAAAATGTTTGAATTATTTTGACCAGTAGTTTTGATTGGTGTTGTTGACAGGTGACTAGTTCGAAATTTCTACACAGATAGCGCTAAATCGAAACCTTTTGGAAACAAGGTTTCCATTTATTGTCGATTCATTTTCGAAACACGAGTTTCTGTCTTTTTAGACACAAATATGATATAATGTAGATGATTTGTGTTTGACCCCATGTCAATTTTATAAAATAATGAATTAAAATTCCGCCATGTTGGCTAGTGATAGCGTTTTAGATTTTCCTCTTTTTTTGATTAAGTAAGAACAACCTTGGGACTGTCACAGAGTTTTTAGAGGACATTTTTTTCCTCAATCAACACCTCAGTAGATTAAAGCTAAAAAACGGCAAATGCAGATTATGTGGGGAAATGGGGAGACACAAGAACACCTCATCACTGAGTACACCGAGACGACAAACAATCGTGCCATAAACATTGATTTTTGTTAATAACAGTTTTAGCTGATATTTTTCCAAAAAGAAACGAATTTTAGGCGATTTTTTCGACGGAAACTGTCTGATGTAGGGCTGTTACAAGCTGAAACGTCGATCGGACGGAGAGAATAAAGAAAAACTTTAATTTTCTCAAGCCGGGAAATGGAGAGCAAGCGGCTTTTATTAACTTTGTTATTAGTTTTCGGAGAGGAGGTTTCCTCTGTGGGAATTTACACGAGAGAGGGCAAGCTTTTGATTCGGCAATTTCTAAGCGGAAGATTTTCCAAACGAGAAAACCCTTAAAACGTTTAAAAAATACCGAGGAAACACTAGTAACATTTAAAAACCGTTGTTTTTTAAATGTTCACTGTCTTAGTGTACGGCTACACAGAACGCGGTTATTTTTATTATCGATGCTATTTTAGCTTTTGAATCTTTTATTGCGATTTGTATCCATTAGCAGACAAGCAAAATGGATTTGTGCACTTTCTATCAAGATGTCGATGAATAAGGTTGAAAGGAGTCAAAATACAATAACAAAACGTGGCATACTGATGCTATCAAAACCAAAACACGAATAGATGTATCTATTCTTCTTCTTCTTTTAGTTATTTGAGATCTAGTCGATCTGTTAATTTTAAGGGTGCCTCTGTAGTAGTTCCTGGGAGATGGACTGCCAACTGTCTTTCCATCTTTTTGGAGGTCTTCCCGGTTGTCTCTTACCCTTGGGTTTTTCTCTTCGAGAGCTATGTGTGGTAGCCTCTTTTCTTCCATGCGTTTGTCATGTGCGAACCATTGTCTTTTTCTTTGCCTACCCCATCTCACTACGTCCTGTATTCCACATTGTTGTCTGATATTTGTGTTTCTTATTCTGTCTCTTCTAGTCTTCCCCATTATGGTTCTTAGGTTCTTCATTTCAGCTACTCTTAACATGCTTTTAGTCTTGTTTGTTCTAACAGCCTTAAGAGCTATCAACTCCGTAACCACCAATTCGAAGTTGATCAAAGAATGTCTAGAGAAGCTGGACAAATTACGCAAAGAAAATAGAGTTCTCCTTCCCTGGGTGCCAGCTCGCCATGGGATAGAATAATCTAGCTAGAAAAGAAGCGAAAACTCCCCTAACTGGGCCAGAACCGTTCTGATTCTCACCAACTTAATTGCGGAACTCAAAAACCTCGAAGATTCGATCCCCAACCTGGAATGGATATCCTCCAACGGTCAAAAGACACTCGAAGAAATTTTTGAGGACTTACCACCGAGAAAAATCAAAGATTTTCCTTGATTTAAGTAAGAAAAATCTTCGGATTGTCACGGGTTTTTTAAAAGGACTCAGAGAATGCAGATTCTGTGGGAAAATGGTGAAACATACCAATACCCAAATCTAACCTAACACCTCATCACTGAGTGCGCCGACACGACAATAATCTTTGGTACGACTGATATCGGAGATGGAGAACTAACATCTATAACACCGTCTCAGATACTGGCTTTTATCAAAGCCCTGAGACCGTATAATGAGTAACTCAAGAAAGAGGCACACAATAGATTCACAAGGTCGCGGTGATTAACTTCCCCCCTCCTATACAATTTAATCTAAGAAGATTATGTAATAAAATTATTACTGAGTGAAAATGTTAATCTCTTAAATTCTATTTAAAGTGTAATTTTGATACGACTGTATTCAATTCGTATATGCATCATATTAAATAAAGATCTTTCATTTTGTGTACTTAAATTTAATATTCTCTGGCACAATGGTTTGCGATGCTTTTCCATAGCAAAAGCCCTAAAGAACGAGGGCAACTAATGAAATAGAAATATCCTATAAATATTAGTAAGCTTTGGCGAGCTGGGCATATGGCGATTATGCACACACAATACGGCCGGATATTGCCCATTTATTTTGGAGGAAAGTTGGGTTTCGCCTGTCCGCTTTTATTTTCGAAACTGTCGTCCGGGGCTGCTGACGCAACCACGCGCGCCCCGCGCAATAAAAAGCGAATTTATGGGGGATTTGGCGCGGATAAGTGGCCCCCCGAGAAGCGCAGTCATCCTCCCTACAGAGGCATGCGTGTGGCTCAAAAAGAGACGTCCACAAATATCGATTTTTAAGTCATCGGATATAAGCACGAGAAAATTATTAGTTCTTGCTTATTTTATATACAAACTATTTAATACTAGCTAATACGGCTAACTTCGTACCGCTCAGTACGAAACAGCGGTAGTGATAAACCGATTACACTCGTACAATCGAGCGAGATTCAAGCGATTTCAATAATCGAGCGATATTTCGCTCGTATTTAAAAATACGGTTTTTCGCTTGTCGCTTGTTGTACTCGCAACTCTTAACGCCAAGCAGTAAGTTGCGTGAACAGAGCACATATTCTTTCGGTGATGAATGGCAAGTAGCAAGCGACGAGTAATATCGCTTGATTGAGTTTAATTTAAAGCATTGTCGATGTAGGTCGTAAAATATTTTCACTAAGATACGCAATGGATAACGTCGTCGTATAAATTTGCTACCTGCAGTGTATGTAGAAAATTCGCTCGGCTTTGTATCGAATATCTGACATTAAAAGCGGATTTCAATTTATTTCATTCTATGATCGCTTACGTTCGTCGCTCGTCACTCGTCATTTGCTTCGCTCGTTCATAATCGAGCGATGGTTATTTCAATAATCTAGTACTCGAGCGAATTTTCGCTCGAGTTATCCCATTACTAATTGAGACCAGTAGATTTAACCCTTGTTATTTTTTTTGTATTTTATTGTTTACATTACGTTCCCAAGTATTATCTATATATTTCAATATCCGGCTAGATTTGAATATGTCAGTTTCTCAATATTTTTATTATCACATCAATTATTACAAATAAGATATACGCGTGAGGTGAAATGTCAATTTCGGAAGATGTCGGAAAGAAGTTATCCCAAGTAGCAAAATTACGTTGTTCAATAGTTACCTACAGAATAACAAGCAATGTGCTACCACTAGTAGCACATTGCTTGTTATTCTGTAGTACAATAAACATGCCTTCTGGCGACGTAATGACAACGGTATAAAACCCCACTTCTAACAACGTTGTGCCCTACAACGTTTACTAACGTTGTTAAGGGTCAAAATATACAACTGGTTAAGTGCAACGTCATAGCGACGTTTTGGCTAGGTAATTTGAGGTTTGGGTATGCATACGTCAAAGTAGTCAAAACTAGTCGGAAGTCGGAATTTTGTTACTTGGGATTGAGCCTGTTGCAGAATTTTTAGGAGGGGGTTTCATCACCGCGACCTTACAGATCTATTGCGTCCCCCTTCCTTGAGTTATAACTCATCATACAGACTCAAGGCTTTGACAAAAGCCTGTATTTCAAAAAGTTATGGCACGAACGGTTGTCATCTAAGCGCACGCAGTGATAAGGTGTTCTGGTGTTTCCCCATTTTCTCCTCAGAATCTGCATTCGTCATTTTTTCTCAGCTTCAATCTATTGAGGTGTTCGTTGAGAAGACAGTGTCCTGTTCTTCTTTGTCTAATCTTTAATTTTTCTCGGTATTGGGCCTGTTAGTAAAAACACTACAGTTTCGAAATGTTTTCTGTTTTTTTTTCAGATTTGCCATAAATATTGGCAAGTGTTTTACTACAAACTGTTTTACCTGCCAAATTTACTAAAAAAATATACTACAAATAATTCTGTTACTATTAAAAAAACCTACTATAAAGGAAAATCTTGAATCTAAAATCCAGAAACTAAAAAATAAGTGATATAAATAAACAAAAATCAAGGTTTTTGCTTGTCTTTTGACAGGTTAGATAATATATCGATATTTCCATATTTTTATCGATCCTAAAATGCACATCTCTATTTCGAAGTGCGTATACAATGCGTGAGTGGCTCCAATCGTTTAACGCTCTACATCGAATTAATAGTCGAACACGTAAATGGCGTGCACGTGTTTTAAAAATATAATAAAGTACTACAATGAAACGTGAAATCATTTTATAAACAGCCTGCATTATTTGAATGATCGATTCGATAATATCTCCCACTCAACGGCAATCTTTCTTTTTTCAGGATTTTTAACGATTTTTTATAGATTTTTTATATTTGTCTATACAGGGTGTCTTTTAAATAGATGCAAGTTTTTAACTGGTAGTAGGTAGGTATATTTCAATCCTAGAATCAAGCCTATGAAGGTATTTTTCAAAAAAAAAATATTTTTGTGACATTTTCGGGGAGGTTTTTAAAAACTAAACTTTTTAATGCCACAGATTCACCTGAAACTTCTTCACGATGTTCTCGAAGCCTTGCAATGTTGCAATCGCATACTTTATCCACCTACGGCATACTCGTGTGTTTACCATGGTATAAGAACATTTTTGGATAAGGACTCATCGAAGCTCATTCTCCCCATTCTCCCTACATACTCCCTTAAACCGTATATCTCTGGTTTAAACTGAAAATCCCTTCATTTTCAATTACCTACGTACTAATTTATATATGTGTACCAGCTATACGTAAGTATATTTGCCGAGTACGTACTAACCAAGCGCAGATAATGTCAAGACTTTACTGCTTCTATCCGGGGTATTCAGCAAAGAACAATCGAGGCTTTTTAAAGGAAATAAATAGTATTTAGTTGCATGTGGCTGGTTTCCCGCAGCCAAATTTTACTACCAAAGCGAAAATTGAATTTCTACGAATCTACGTATGCCGGGGAGATATAGAGCTAGCTAAGCCTTGGCAAAGCAGTCCGAAGAGATTACTCTATAGAGGTGCAGTACGCAGACTGGATTAGGAACCGCTGCCAAAAGTTGGTTTTGCGTGCTCTGTAATATATATGATATATTAATGCTATACGGGTAGTTGTTAGAATCGTACGGTGTACAGTAGTGGTCAAAAACAAAGAAAAATGAGTAATTAAGATTCTAAAGTCTTCTTAAAGCTTCTTGGATTGGCATTGTGTGTAATTTCGAAAATTTGAGAGACGTTTGCTGTATTAAGTGTGAACTAAGTCTATAAGTCTAAAAAAATCAACTGGGATTATACAGGATAGCTGATATGTATGGGAACCAATAACTAAAGAATACAAGGACATATAACACCCGAGACCAAACTGTTACCATTTCACCAAACAGTGCCGTGGCCATATATTTTTCTTAACTTAGCTGCTTGAAGGGATATTTATATATTTGATAAATGTTTTGACTACGCCTATGGTGTAGGCGGTGGTATCATACTAATTAATTACGAAAAAAACGTATTAAAATGTTAACAAAAGGTACAATACTAGTATATCGACGTATAGCCTATATCAAGTACATATAGCATCAAAAAAATTATTACCAAATTCAATAAGAAAACGCTAAAAAGGTTGAGTGGACTGTTTATTTACTTATGAAACGTAACTCTTGGCTCTTTCTTATCGTTGCGGCTTTTACACTTGAAAGCTGAACACATCACCATTGTAATAAAGTTTCTACAAAGTTCACTACACACAACAAATTATCAAAAATCGCTAAAATTGTCGCTGTTGACGAGGCTCCGAAATGATGGCGTCTAACGTAACAAATTCTGCTGCAGCCCGTATATGGGCGTTGCATGTCCTTGTATTCTTTAGTAATTGATGGGAATGGTCAATTATTAGGTTAAAATGCAAAAGGTACCGCAAAAAGTTAAATATAAAAGTTATAGGGGTTTTAAATATCTAACAGTTAGTAGTAAATTTAAGTATACAGAAGTCAGAACAGATACAGGGACAGGGTCAGAAGCAGAACAATTCTAATCCAGTTAGAAGAGTGTTCGCTCCTTTTCTAGCTAGATAATTTTCTTTTATCTTTTGGTGGACTAGCATCCAGAGTAGAAAGACTGTATTTTCTTTGCTGAATTTGTTCAACATCTCTAGGCATTCTTTAACCAACTTCAAATTGATGGTTACTGACTTGATCGCTTTTAATGCTGCTTGAGTACTGGATAATATGGCTATTTCTTGTTTCTAGCTAAGATAAGTTGTACGCATTTTTGTATAGCGTAGATTTCTTCCTGAAGCACGCTGGGGTAAATGCCCATTGAGTCGGAGTATTTAGTTTACAGCCCAAATATTCCTATCTCTGTTCCTGCTTTGGTTTTGGAAGCATTAATATTCTAGGTTATGATATCGTCTTTTACCTACTAATCAAAAATATTTCTCTCTTTCAATTATTTTTATTGCTCAATACTACAGTGAGGTGTTTCTCAAAGTTGTACATTCTTGGTATATCATCCGAATCAAACAGTTTATAACCTGTTTGATTCTTTATTTGTTTTCTTACTGTATACAGTAAATTGAAAGTAAAATTAGTTTAAACCTTAAACTAAATTTTCTATTTAACCAACAGTGCCAGAAAGTAAAAATTATCGTAGAGAAAAGAACAACTAAAATTAACATGAACGATTCAAATTCGTATCTAAATTTGATCGTAAAAAACTGTTATCCTCTGATGTATTCAGATGTTTGCAGTAAAATCAAACAAGTTAATAAATAAGCTCCGCTTTCAAAAGAATGCAAGTGTAAAAGAGAAATACGAACCATAACAAAAATTAGAAAGAAACCAACCGATCTTTTGTGAGAGTGTGTGCCAGTGTGTGTGTTCCCTCTCCGGCTATTTGCTCTTATTTTTTCGGTTTTATATCGCAATGAAAAGAACTTATACCGAACCACTTGTTGGCGGCCAGCGGGCAACTTAAAATTTATGGCCCTCTTTATGAAAGGCTACTGTTACACTAGCTAGATCATATACAAGGCGATTTAGTTTTTTTAAAAAGCTTTAAATCATCAGGGTCCAAATCGGAGATTTTTAATCCAAATTTGGTTAAAAATATTTCGGATATTTTTTAGGTTAATATATTTTTACACTATAGTTGTATTTTTTTAACAATGTTAAATCTTATTAATTTTTTTACATTTTGTTAATAACTTAAGAATGCATTACCTATACAAAGCATACATTACCTATACAAAGGTATACCGCTGCCGTAGGATTTTTAGACACAAAATCGAAACAAAACGTCACATTTTTGATACATATATTTCGTAACATAAATCGCTTTTTGTTTCGAAACATTTTACCAAAATATGGTTTCGCTATACCGGGTGCGTCTCAAAAGTGGCTCATCCTTATAACTTTTTATTTTTTTATTTAAAAAACGAGATTTGGTGTGTTTAGTATTGACGTATTCAATTGTTTTCGGTCACTTCGTGTTTCACCGGAAATGACTACAACTTTGATTTTTAAATGGCGCTCTCGGTATTTTTTACTTTACTCGACAGAAAACAAGACTCTGAACAGAATGACATATCATATGCCAATTTTTGACATTTTCATATATGGTTTATTTGAAATACCAAGTGTGTGGTATCAAATTATGTGTAAAAAATGATTTTTCCAAATATGCTAATGAGCCACCCTCATTCCATTTGAAAAAATTGAGATATGATTAAAAATACGATTTGAGCATTTTCTATCTGGCCAGGACAAGATATTAAAAACACTAGACGATCAAATATAGTTTTCCAAGGCTCCTTGATTAAGAATTAATGTTTGTAACATAGTTACTCTAGACTGAATTTTTAAATACCATTTTTTATTTAGCAAAAATGTCAAAAGTTGACATATGATATGTCATCCGTCATGTATAAGAAACACAAGTCACAGAAAGTAATTTTATATCAAATAAAGTAAAAAAAAATACCAAGGGTGCCATTTAAAAATCAAAAGTTGTAGTCATTTCCGGTGAAACAGGAAGTGATCAAAAACAATTGAATACGTCAATCAATCCTAATTTATGTTATATGCTTTATACTAACATACCAAATCTCGTTTTTTTATCTGAAAAAATAAAAAAAAAGTTATAGGAGTAAGCCACTTTTAAGACACACCCGGTATATAGCTGTAAGAATAAACAACAACAACAACAACAACAACAACAAACAACGCATTATTGTGCAAAAAGCAAAAAACAGCTTCATCGACAAAGCAACCACAAAACAAACAAAAGCACAAAAAAAATATATATAAAAACAAAAAAAAAAGATATTAGTGTCACAAATTTTTCAATACTTTTAAGAAACATATGTGGCTCACATTTACAGATTTCGTACCCGTTTTGTGCCTGAAAAGTTTCCATAATTTATTTGATATTGTCAAAAAACTGTCAAATATGAGAACATAACCTTACTTTAATTGTTTGGATTTGCTTCTGCAGTTTTTGCATTTAAGCATTCTTCGAGTTTTTATAGTACTATAATTAAAAATGCAGAAGTAAGGGCATATGGTGAGTACAAATACAGATATGTTTCTTATGCGATTTTATAATTATTTATTATACGCATTACAGAGATAATTATTTGTTTTTGAATAAATGTAATAACAGCCACTACCTAGTATACCCAGCAGGAAACCGAAGGAAAATATTACCAGCAAACGTTTTTTTCTCTTTTTTCCAAAATGGAATACATGTTTTTTATGTTTTAATTGTGTTATAATAAGTAAATAAAAATGTTTTAATTATTTTGACCAGAAGTTTTGATTGGCGTTGTTGACAGGTGACTACTTCGAAATTTCTACACAGATAGCGCTAAATCGAAACCTTTTGGAAACAATGTTTCCATTTATTGTCGATTCATTTTCGAAACACGAGTTTCTCTCTTTTTAGACACAAATATTATATAATGTAGATGATTTGTGTTCGACTCCATGTCAATTTTATAAAATAATGAATTAAAATTCCGCCATGTTGGCTAGTGATAGCGTTTCAGATTTTCCTCTTTTTTTGATTAAGTAACAACAATCTTGGGACTGTCACAGAGTTTTTGCAGAACACTGTCTCCTCAATGAACCCCTCAGTAGATTAAAGCTAAAAAATGGCAAATGCAGATTGTGTAGGGAAAATGGGGGGACATGGGAATACCTCATCACTGAGTACACCGAGGCGACAACCGTTCGTGCCATAAACATTGGTTTTTGTTAACAACAATTTTAGTTAATATATTTCCAAAATGAAACTAATTTTAGGCGATTTTTTTCGACGGAAACTGTCTGATGTAGGGCTGTTACAAGCTGAAACGTCGATCGGACGGAGAGAATAAAGAAAAACTTTAATTTTCTCAAGCCGGGAAATGGAGAGCAAGCGGCTTTTATTAACTTTGTTATTAGTTTTCGGAGAGGAGGTTTCCTCTGTGGGAATTTACACGAGAGAGGGCAAGCTTTTGATTCGGCAATTTCTAAGCGGAAGATTTTCCAAACGAGAAAACCCTTAAAACGTTTAAAAAATACCGAGGAAACACTAGTAACATTTAAAAAATACCGTTGTTTTTAATAAATGTTCACTGTCTTTAGTGTACGGCCACACAGAACGCGGTTATTTTTATTATCGATGCTATTTTAGCTTTTGAATCTTTTATTGCGATTTGTATCCATTAGAAGACAAGCAAAATAGATTTGTGCACTTTCTATTGAGATGTCGATGAATAAGGTCGAAAGGAGTCAAAATACAATAACAAAACGTGGCATACTGATGCTATCAAAACCAAAACACGAATAGGAATAGATGTATCTATTCTTCTTCTTCTTTTAGTTATTTGAGATCTAGTCGATCTGTTAATTTAAGGGTGCCTCTGTAGTAGTTCCTGGGAGATGGACTGCCAACTGTCTTTCCATCTTTTTGGAGGTCTTCCCGGTTGTCTCTTACCCTTGGGTTTCTCTTCGAGAGCTATGTGTGGTAGCCTCTTTTCTTCCATGCGTTTGTCATGTGCGAACCATTGTCTTTTTCTTTGCCCACCCCATCTCACTACGTCCTGTATTCCACATTGTTGTCTGATATTTGTGTTTATAATTCTTTTTCTTCTAGTCTTCCCCATTATGGTTCTTAGGTTCTTCATTTCAGCGACTCTTAACATGCTTTTAGTCTTGTTTGTTCCTACTCAGATTTCTATGCCATATGTCAATATTGGTCTGATGCAAGTCTTATAAATTTTAATTTTGCTATCTGTTCGCATGAAGGGGTTTGTCAACACTATTTGTCTCAGACATCCTAACATGGCCGTTGCTCTGTTTATCTGGCATCTCAGATCTTAGGAATAGATGTATTTGTATCGAAAACTAAATACTCCGAATCAATAATGCAATGGGCACCTACCCCACCATCCCTCAGGCAGAAATCTACGCTCTTGCAAGATGCGTACAACTTATCTTATATAGGAACTACCGGAAACCAGAACTAGCCCTCTTATTATCTGATAGTCTAACAGCCTTAAGAGCTATCAACTCCGTAACCACCAATTCGAAGTTGATCAAAGAATGTCTAGGGAAACTGGACAAATTAGGCAAAGAAAATAGAGTCCTCCTTCTTAAATTCTATTAAAAGTGTAATTTTGATACGACTGTATTCAATTCGTATATGCATCATATTAAATAAACATCTTTCATTTTGTGTACTTAAATTTAATATTCTCTGGCACAATGGTTTGGCGATGCTTTTCCATAGCAAAAGCCCTAAAGAACGAGGGCAACTAATGAAATAGAAATATCCTATAAATATTAGTAAGCTTTGGCGAGCTGGGCATATGGCGATTATGCACACACAATACGGCCGGATATTGCCCATTTATTTTGGAGGAAAGTTGGGTTTCGCCTGTCCGCTTTTATTTACGTTTTAGTATAGTTTTTGGCAATTATTAGAGGTCTGGTTTGGTCACGGACGAACTCGAAAGCAAAACGATGCCATAACCACACTTTACGAACAATTAGACCGTTTTAAACATTATTGTTTTTACTGAAATCGACTCTATTGTCAATTTTAAACAAACTAAAAATTATTGCCTAATTTTATCAATTTAAGAGTCAATTACGCTGTACTTTCGGGTCGCGTAAAGCGGGTGTGTGGCCGAAGGAAATATATATTATATTTCAGAAATCTGTGTAAGGCTTAACCCAATCCTGTCGTGTTTAGACACACCCAAAATTCCAAACACACGTGCTTTGATTAAGGCTTGATTAAGGTTTGCAGAGCTTCAGCATTTGCCATAAAATAGCAAAAAATTTGTTACAAAACCATATAAATTATAAATCATTGTAATCACAAAACTTCGATCTATTTCCGTACTATAACGGAATTTTATTTTTTTTTATTTTCGAGACAATTTAGTCCAAACATAAGGAATATTTTGTGGATGTTTGACCATCAAAATCTTAAAAATAAAGAAGTTGTCTAAAAAAGTGCTACAATACAGATATATAGTATTATCCTTTTAAACCTCAACTGTAATTATCCTTTATCTTTAATTTCCTTGTTCATTATTTGTGTAAAAATACCTAGCCAGTTTTACATAAAACGTTAAAAGCCGAACGCTTATTTTGCTACTTTTTGGGACTAGTGAAATGTTAAGTACATTAAGTTCCTAACGAGGCTTCAGCAAAACCTACCATATTTAGTAGGATTCCTTCTGAGTTGGCAACACTGTTGTTAAGTCCAATAATTACCTTGCCAGACTATGCGGCACGTTAACAATACGTATCGAATAAAAATGGTTGAAACGTGGGCAGTCCCATAAATTTTGTTAAGCGAGCTGCAAGGTTACGCTCGGTTCGAGACGATTTAGTGGGTGTTGAGTTACTTCTTACAACGGGCTACCGTTTCAGTAGCATACTATCAACAATGATTGAAATGGTTGGCTATACCAGAGTCTGCTCGTTTGGTAGGCAATAAATTTAAGAAGTTCGAATATTTACATGTTTTATATATATATATATATATATATATATATATATATATATATATATATATATATATATATATATATATATATATATATATATATATATATATATATATATATATATATATATATATATATATATATATATATATATATATATGTATTTATATATTATATATATATATATATATATATATATATATATATATATATATATATATATATATATATATATATATATATATATATATATATATATATATATATATATATATATATATATATATATATATATATATATATAATATATATATATATATATGCTATATATATATATATATATATATAAAATATGTAAATATTCTTCAACTTCTTAAATTTATTGCCTACCAAACGAGCAGACTCGGTATAGCCAACCATTTCAATCATTGTTGATAGTTCCGTATTATGCTACTGAAACGGTAGCCCGTTGTAAGAAGTAACTCAACACCCACTAAATCGTCTCGAACCGAGCGTAACCTTGCAGCTCGCTTAACAAAATTTATGGGACTGCCCACGTTTCAACCATTTTTATTCGATACGTATTGTTAACGTGCCGCATAGTCTGGCAAGGTAATTATTGGACTTAACAACAGTGTTGCTCAACTCAGAAGGAATATATATATATATATATATATATATATATATATATATATATATATATATATATATATATATATATATATATATATATATATATATATATATATATATATATATATATATATATATATATATATATATATATATATATATATATATATATGTATATATATATATATATATATATATATATATATATATATATATATATATAATTATTTAAATTGTATTTTAAATAGTACATTGTACAGGGTGAGTCAACGATAGAGTAAAGTCCATTATCTCATTTGTTTCAAGGTTTACAAAAAAATGTTTAATATAAAAGTTATAGGGATGGTTAAGATAAACATTTTAAAATTATTATTGAGTATACAAGGTGCTCCAAAAAAGTGTGGCGGCTATAACATATGTTTTTTAAATGCAACACCCTATTTTTTATTTTATTTTTAGACTCTGCGTAAAATTCCATAATTTTTTTATATATAATGTTATATTTAGGTATATAATATTAATAGTTTTTGTAATATTTCAATTTATTTAAACAAATGTTAAATTGCAGTGTTTTAAAAAATGTCAGTGGTGCCATTGTTTCTGAAGTTGGAGTACCAAAGTTTGATAGGAGAGTTTTATAGAAATGAAAAAACAGATATATCTAAAGACATTTTAGTTAAATGATACAGGGTGTTCAAAATATATTTATGAATTTCAACTACTTAAAATTAAAAAATCTCAAATTTTTTAAATGGAACACCCTATATATTATCATTTTTTCTGATAGATTTGACAAAACTCTTCAGCTTTTATTAAGTGTTTGGTTTGGTTTTTTATTATTTTTTTAATAATTTAATATTAAATTTTATTTAATATTAAATTATTAAAAATTTTACCTTTATTAATAGTTTGCGATTTATTCCCATTTTTTCTATCTTTACCCATATTTTCAATACAATTACCCCATAAAATCATAGTTGCCATGACAAAACAAAACGATTTATTACTTAAGTAGCTTCATAATTAGTTACAATTGCTGGTATTAGTTAAAATTAATTAACTTTACTCAAATAAACTAAATCGCAGTAGTGAATTTCTCGGTGTATTTCTATATTATTATGAAAGATGACACTTGGGATTTTTCGTCGGGGCGAATAGCCACAGATTAGGGTAATACTAGATTACCTAATTGCTGAAGACTACTGATATATGAATTTTCTTCAACATACAGTAAAGTTTTTTCTCGTAGTAATTCTGGTTTATAATTCTTTTGGTAAAGCCAATATTACTACTGCCGCGAAACCGTCCCATTACACACTGAAGATGTTTTCTAGATAATATACATCTATTCTTATAGTACTTAGCAAAGTACTATATCATATATAGTATTGAACCAAAAAATGTAGTTTTCTAAGCTTGTCTGTGTATATCAATCACATTGACTAATACATTTCAAGAAAATCTGTAACTATTATTTCTACCATTTATACTTATTACAACGAATTAAACTACAATTCAAATTTTGTTCTTAACTTGCTTAACAGACATGAAATTGTGATAATTATTACTTTTTGTCATGGCAACTATGATGTTATAGTGCAATTGTATTAAAAATATGGGTAAAAATTGGAATAAATCGCAAACTAATAAAAATAGTTATATGACATTCTTAATAAAAGTTGAAGAGTTTGGTAAAATCTGTCAGAAAAAATGATAATATATAGGGTGTACCATTTAAAAACATTGAAATTCCTTAATTTTAAGTAGTTGAAAATACCTAAATATATTTTGAACACCCTGTAACATCTAACTAAAATATCTTTACACAGGTCTTTTTCTATATCTCTACAAAATTCTCCTACGAAATTTTAGTTGTCCAACTTCAGAATCAACGCCATCATAGACAATTTTCTAACCCACTGCAATCTAACATTTGTTTAAACAAATTTAAATATAACAAAAACTATTAATTATAGGTATATAACATTATATATAAAAAAGTTATGGAATTTTACGCGGAATCTAAAAATAAAATAAAAAATAGTGTGTTGCATTTAAAAAAACATATGTTATATTCGCCACCCTTTTTGGAAGCACCCTGTATACTGTATAATAATTTTAAAATGTGTATCTTAACCATCTCTATAACTTTTATATTTAATATTTTTTTGTAAACCTCGAAACCAATGAGATAATGGACTTTACTCTATCGTTGACTCACCCTGTACATTAAATCAGAACATAGTCCTTATTGCCAATAGTCCTGAAGAATGTCCAATAGGTCCCAAAATGAATTTAGCAAAAACTAAAGTAATGTACAACGAACTAGTAGACAAAAAAAAACTATTCTAATAAGTAACACTGGGAAACATAATAAAAACTCTTCCTTTGGCTTCTTTGTATACAGGGTCGCTATGAAATGTTCGTTTTATTAGGTAAAATTTAGGGGGTACCGCAAAAAGTTAAATATAAAAGTTATAGGGTTTATTAATATCTATTAGCGGGTAATAAATTTAAATATACAGGATCGGTCATAAAGTGGTATATCAAAGTTTCACTTTTTTAAATGGAACCCCCTCTATATTATTGCATATTTCGGTTCTTCCTTCAATTTTTCCTTAGAATTGAAGGAATAATTGAAATATGCAATAATATACAGGGGGTTTCATTTAAAAAAAATAAAGTTTGATGTGACACAACTTGACTAAACTGTATACTAAATTTACTAGTAGCTAATAGGAATTTAAAGACCTATTACAACAGTATCACAGTTTCGGCAGAATTACATTATTAAATCAAATCAAACACATCGAAATTAATTAAATCGAATTGTGTAAGTGATATTTTCAAAAGTCAATAACTCGGAAACGGTTGGTTTGAAGTACATTGTGTGTATTTCAATTTTTGCCTAGAATTGAAGGAAGAATTTAATATGTAACAGGGGGTAATACGGGGGGTTCTATTTAAAAAAAAATGAAACTTTGATGTGCCACGACTTTATGAACGATCCTGTATACTTAAATGTATTACTCGCTAATAGATATTTAAAAATTCTATAACTTTTATAACTTTTTGCGGTACCTCCTATATTTTACCTAATAATCGAACGTTTCCATGCATAAAAGCGACCCAGTACCGAGTAAAGTTTTTACTGTCTCTAGTAAAAACATCTAAAACCGTGTTTGGTTAATAATGGAAAGACTTGCAAGAGTCTTGGAGACAAAACCGACAAGATCAAGACCGACACTGGACACTGCAAGACAAAATAATATCTAATAAGTTTCTTTAACTTCTTGTTTTGTACATTGCGGTTCCCTGTGAAAAACTGTGATCTCTGGACGCTAAATTTGAAAAAATCTCTGATTTTTAAGACTCTTACCTCCATCATACCTGACAGAAAAAGTCCTTCTGATAAAAATCCTTTGATTTCCTTCTGTTTTTAACCAAAACTTCTAAATTACTTACACCAAAAGATTTATATCTAACCATTTGCATTTTTTCTCGTTCTCTCAGCGTCCATTCTGCATGTAGCCTTACCTAAAACAAAGAAAAAACCATCTAAGTAAATCCCAACTAATTGAAACCCGGGCAAAGAGCAATTTTAATATGTATCCGAACGAAAATTTTACTTTAAAATCGACTGCGGTGCCCTCAGCATCTGCATAAAAAAGAAATTTCGTCCTAATCTAGTATGCGTTTCCAAAATAGATAAAACACCCTCCCATGTAGTTCTAATGAATTTTAAGAATCCCGATGTATAAGGTCCGGTTTGCATATGTAAAGAGAAGGTGGTACTTTTGGTTTTATTTTTGAATAAAAACTAACTAATTTATTCAGTGGTAATAGTTATTTTTTATACAAGACGATAAAATGGTATTTTATCGTCGACCGAAAAGATTAATTCTCGAGCGTTGAAATCGCGAGTGAATTAATTTCGGGAGACGATAATGCAATTTTATCATTGTGTATAAAACAATATTTTTTTCCATAACGAGTTACCTACGTTTTAAAAAATATTCAGAAATTATTATTTCAAGGAATTTATTACAAGTAGAAAAAATATTGTGCTGGGTTGGCGTTGGTTTCTATGTAATTTGACAAATAAATAAAGCTGTCTCTTTAGTTGGCAGTTTTGAGTAAGTATTTTTTAATTCTCTTTCGTGTCGATTGCTGATTGAATTGGAGCCAGAAATAGCTCAAAACGAAATAAGTAAATTACCAACAGATATTCAGGCTGAGGCGACAAACGCCATATCCAAACTACTTCGATTTAAATCCCGAATAACTTATGAAACGGAATACAAAAATTTTCAAAAATGGAAACAATTAAAAAACGTGCGAGAAGAAATAAAGTTTTAAACCTATCCTCGCTGTTACAGTATCATTTAATCTACCCTTGCGGTTAAAGTACTATTTTATCTACTATTTTTGATAGATATAAGGCAATTTTAACAATTGCTATGGAAAAAAGATAATTTAAAATAAGCATAAACTATGGTATATACTCAAATAAAGACTATGCTCATCAACTGTCATTATATTTTTAATTGAGTAACAACTTTTTTGAACAACAGGTAGGTAAAGTAATTCCAAAGTCAATTGGTTTGGTCTGGGACTCTTAATTTTTATGTACAGACGATGCTATAAAAGTCAGTGCGGAAATTAATAGCCCCAAATCATTCCAACTGACTCTGAAAATACTAAATGGCAATTAGCAATCTTTGGTCTTCATTGAGAAGCTTTGGATAAGTCGCCTTGACCAGATTATTTTATTGCTATAACTCAAAAATTAAGAGAGACACAAAATAAATCAAAGATCTAGAGCATTAAATTTACTACATTAAACACATAACAACTTTCTCATATCTGTGGTTATTGGCGAATAAAGTTTTTGATGAAAGGGTCTCAAAAAAGCGTTGAGAAAAGTGTTTTTAGCCAGAGTTGAATTTCGCCCTAAACCAATAATTTTCTTTTTATAAATTATATAAAGTAAAAACATGTAGAGATGAAACTATCACCTATATAATTGAACATGCCGAATTTAGCGCGCCTGACGAGCGTTGGACGAGTCTGGCGAGGCTTTCGGGATTTTCCACATTGGCCAGACTATACTTGCCGCTGGAATTATAATATAAACTATCATATGACAATTTTTTAGGACTGCGAAAATAAGCGCAATGGTTACAATTTATTTTTCCAAATTTTTACGTGCCAGACATATTACCCATTCTCACAGATTAGCCAGATTATTATTTTTTCTTAACTGCTCTCACTAATCACTCTTCAATATCTAAAGGTTCAACTGTGGATCTAGTATGGATTCATAGCCATGTGGGTATAAGAGGTAATGAAGATGCTGATAAGATTGCTAAGACTGCGGCAAAAATGATGGAGATTTTATACCACTTGCATTTTCTATCTCAAAACTTAAATTTCTACATATGCCCACAATAAAAAGTGGTATCCAGGCAGAGTGGGAAGTGACCGGAGATTCAAATAAGTTATATGAATGTAAACCTCAATTATTTCAAGTTTCTGTTGCTCTGTCACTGTCCAGAAGTGAGGAAGTCATTTGGAATCGGCTCAGGTTGGGTCACTGCTATTTCTCCCATTCTTTCCTTTTAAAAGGCGACCCCCCGCCTAACTGCTCTCATTGTGGCAACCAATTAACAGTGTACCACCTCCTAATAGAATGTCCCTCCTTCAATAACTTAAGACAATCATTTGATCTGAATGGCGATCTGGCTTCCGTTCTTGATGCTAATACCCTACATTCTTTGTTCCAATTTATTAGGGCATCGGGTTTCGGTTCATTAATATAGAATTTAACTTTAATTTAATCAATGCCGCTAAATGGCCCAGGAGCTGATGCGGCTTATATAAAATCATTCTTCTTCTTCTTCTTGCTCTCACTAACAGAACTATTTTGATTGCTGGAAAAAAAGTGCAGTATATTTGTACTTCCTAACGCATTTTCCAGCCCAACCCATTGGAAAACCCCCTGTATATATATATGAAATTTGCTTAGAATAATTTCGGAAAGTTAATCTTTAGAAATTCTATAGGTGCTGTCAAAATAAGTACCGGTGTCTGGGAAAATAAGTACCGAAAATCTTCACTGCCTCCTAGATGTAAATGTTAAACCGAACAACGGCATAGAAAATGTTATATCGTTTTCTTTTCTAAAAAAATGTTCATAATCTTTTTTGTCGAAAAATGAAGAAAGAGATGGCAGACACTTCCCATATCAAATATGGTCAAGAATGTGGATTTGTCATCTACTTGTCAAATAGAAACTAACTACTTCAAAACTTCCTATTCTCTATTTTTTATTCTTTCATCTCCCTCCCCGTCTGGGCTGCGATTTGTTTTACACTGAAACTTCCGCACGTTCACATCCAGATAAACAACACGAGACGACGAAAACGACAAACCGATCAAACCGAGCCAGCCCGGGAAAATCCGAAAACGGCAGCCATTATTTATAGTCGCCGCCGTGGAAACTCACAGTCACTTTCCATTATCCGCAATAATTTAGCCAAGAAGCGCTTTAGCTGTGTGCTTTCGGGCTGCATTGCGGCACACAGGAGGGCCAACGCAAGCACTTCCTGCCTCCTGCCTGCATCATATCGGCCGTCCTGACGAGATTAGGTTGGCAGCAGTGACTGGGCGCCGTATTACGCCGTGTGCGATTGACTGGAAAGAGCCGACTAGCTGCAAGAATACTATATTTATTATCAGGGCATTACGACGTACGTATACAGGGTGTTTCAAAAAACATGTGCCATCTCTTTTGGAGAGATAGATTCCTCATGTAAAAATAAGAATTATTTTTCATATCAACATAGGTCCGATTCTACTTTTTTTCGTAGCTGTAGAGGGTGTTAAAGTTTTAATATTTTTTCGATTTATTATAATTTTCTTCCAATTACTTTTATCGTTTTGAATTAAATTTTGAGGATAAAAATTACTGTAAATGCGACGAGAAGTTTAAAGCTAGAAAAGTGTCGACATGTTCACCAGGTAAGTACGTACGCATATGGGTTATCACCGGAATATTTTTCTAAAAAAAACATGTACACCACTGACTTTTTTTTCTCTTGTTAGCAACATAGTGTAAGTTTAATGCCGATCAAAAGTTGTCTCTGGATATTTGATGACCTCCTTGATGAGATAAACGCAATTTTATTAATTTGCCTGGATCCAAGTCTATAATAGCAACCTTTAAAAAAATGATTATCATTAACTTGAGAAAGTTTTTAATAAGTACTCATATATTCCTCATCAAAAAATATGAAAAAAAGTTCCTATAAACATGGGTATGGAAATGCATAGTTTTAGAGTTACAGGAAGTTAAAATTTTTTAAAATTAGTTTTTTTGTAATTATCTTAAATAGGTACCATTATTTCTTTATTTGAAATTGCTGTAGGTTGGACTAACTGTAGGTTGCTAATAACAAATAGTAATAATATTTAATAATAAATTAAGTAAAATATATAATTTATTAATTTTATTTTTATTTTAATTTTATTAATTGTGATTAATAAAATTGCGTTTATCTCATCAAGGAGGTTGAATTCGATAAAATATCAAGAGATAACTTTTAATTGGCATTAAACGGCTTACCTAATTTTGATATCAAAAGAAAAAAGTCAGTGGTGCACATGTTTATTTTTGAAAAATATTCCAGTGATAACCCATATGCACGTCCCTGGTGATTTTATCGACACTTTTTTAGCATTAGAATATGTAGCACTTATAGTATGGCTATTTTTAGCGTAGTTTTGCACACACGTGCAGCAAACCCAAAAAAATAGTATACAGACTGGATCGAAGGGCAACTTAAATCTAGCCCCTTTTTTATCAAGTGTCGTTTCTAGATTCCACATTCAAGTGTCGATATTCCACATGCTTTTTGAAGCACGCTGTATAAACTAACGAGAAGGTTAATGAAAAAGAAACAGTTATATATTATACACATATTATTATACATACATAGAGTCGTGGCACATCAAAGTTTCATTTTTTTAAATAACACCCTAATAATAAAAAAAAACTGTATATTATTGCCATATTTCGGTTTTTCCTTCAATTCTAAGCAAAAATCGAGATACACACAATGTACCTCAAATCGACTATTTCCGAGTTATTGACTTTTGAAAAAAAAATCAAACCAAACCAAATCTCTTAAATAATTCGATTTAATTAATTTCGATGTGTTTGGTTTCATTTAACGATGTCATTCTGCTGAAACTTTAATACTTAATTTGACATTAGTTTTCAAGTTAGCACTTTAGATGTATAAAATTAGATTTTATCAAGTATGAAAATTACGAAATTTTCATTTAACATTTCAAAATCAAAACTTCATAATTCGTAAATTGTTGAATTGAGTTACATAATCGTAATACACATAATGTATCATACCATACCTATCATTGAAATATTATATACAAATTGAGCGTTAATATAAGCACGCAGATAGCACTGACCAAGCGTGACAAAACTAGTGATGGGATAAAAAAACGAAAATTCGCTCGAGTACTCCATTATTGAAATAACCGACATGCAAGTGACGAGTTACAAGCGACGAACGCAAGCGATCCTAGAATGAAATAAATTGAAATCCGATTTTAATGTGACATACTCGATAAAAAGCCGAGCGAATTTTCTACATACATTGCAGGTAGCAAATTTATACGACGCCGTATATATATTTATCCGGTGCGTATTTGAGGGACAAAATTTTACGACCTACATCGACAATGCTTTGAAATAAACTAAATCAAGCGAATCACTCGTCGCTTGCTACTTGCCATTCATCACAAAAATGTACCCTGCGCACGCAATTTACTACTTGGCGCTTGGCGTTAACGACTAACGAGTACTTACAAAAAGATACGGGCGAAAAACCGTATTTTTAAATACGAGTGATATTTCACTCGAGCGATCACTCGGTTATTGCAATCACTTGAAACTCGAGTACTCGATTATTGAAATTAATCGGTTTTTCCCATAACTAGACAAAACCCATCGAGTTTAACAATAAATTATGAAGACTAGAGCAATAGCATTAGAGAACTGGAAGGAACATGGGCCCATTATCTCTCTTATTATATTTACATTTATTTATTTTGGCGCTCTCTCATGCATCTAATTGCCTGTGATTTGAGACTTGTTTGATTAGTTTTAAATTATTAACATCTATACAATGTAGAGACTGAAAAAAATAAGATTACCACAGAAAAAGAAAGAATACACGGAATATAGTCTAAGCCTTATCCAGATTATTATAAGTTTTTTAACCATCAAAAAGAACAAATTATATTTCCCCTCCGTTTTTTTTAATTCCTTGAGAATCGTACATTAGTTAATTAGCGCCCGAGTATTTACAGTCTATTTTCTCCTTAGTCTCCGTTTTCGGTAATCGCTTGAAAAGCCGTTTTTCCGAGGCGACTATTTCCAAGTTTTCCACACTTTTTACCTGGAACGGCGTCCTCGGTCGCCTAATCGCATTTACTTTTCCCAAAGCCGCTCTTAAGCGACTCGCTTAATTGGACAACTATTTTAATATTCTACCTTGTATTTGGAGCGGCGAAAATGAGGCCATATAGACGATGAGTATTATTTTGAAAAAGAACGAAAAAAGAAACTTTTGCCATAATTAAATAGTATTGTTTTATTAGGAGGAAAAATTAAAGATACTTTTGTTGCGAGGCTTTATGTTTGACATTACAAGAAAGGCACAAAAATTGATGACTAAATAAGATTCCAGCTTTATCCTCAGCGAAGTTGTAGGGAGATTAAAAATGCCGTGATTTGCTTAGAAAAAAGAATGACTAGGTATCTCAAAAAACGATGCAATTTCCACTTCCAACATAATGTAAGAAAAACACTTCTGAAACTTCTGAGAATTTTTGAAGTAAAACCATAGTATAGGGAAACTAGTAGCTTTACTCCTTGTCAAATCGTTTGTTCTTTTTCTGCCACTGTATATGACCTTGTTCACCGTGACCGTAGCAGTATAGTAGAGGTCTATAACTAGGCAAAGTATAGTCGTGGCACTCGCCATAGTTCCACAAAGATGTATTTAGGAAAATATGAAAGTAAAGTAAAGATTTCAGTTAACGTCTCCTTTTTGCTGCCAGGGCTAATCTGGACGGGGCCTACTTTGTTTACGCGGAATCCGAACCGTGGTCCTCGGCCATATCATGGTCAAAGACTTAGGAAGTGTCTATATCAACTCTTACTCACGAGATATTCGATCTCATCCGGCCTCGAACCGGCGTGAATGAGCAGTGTGTATCAATAGATTTTACACTTTTCCCTTGAACAACAGCACGATACAGAGTTTCGAACCGGTCACCCGTCCAGCCACCAGTATCGCCTTACGTCGCTTAACTTCGGTGTTCTAATGGGAACCGGTGCTTCAACGTAGATAGGCCGTTGCTCAGGAAAATATGAGTTCACAATAAAATAAGATAAAAAAATTGATCATCGAGTAAAAATTTGCTTGAATATTTTCACATGTTTCATATTTTTTTACAAGTAACAATTATTCTGTATCTGAAAATCTTCTGATGGGAAGAAATGCGGAAAAATGTATAATGACATATTTTTATATTATTATCTATTTCAAATATTTTCTACAACTTTTTTTAAATTTAAAACAAATTTAATTTTAACATTAATGTGTTTGTTTTGTAGTAATATATTGGTTAGGTGATTTTCATTGGATAACTTATACATTGAACCAGCACATTGTACTAAATAATAAAATAACATATTTAAACTTCAATATATGCTAATAAACATTACAGAAATTTCAAAAGAGAAAAGAACCAAACCAAACCAAACCAAAACAATGAGAAATAGCATCACTACTTTCTCACGTAATAAAAGAATATTTTTTTAGTTATTGTTACCGAGTCCCGAATGTACCGAAAGAACGGGGAATTTTTTGAATTATTACTACAACCAATAGCACACAGTAAGGCACTCATTTTTTGTCAATTCGTCTGTATAATAAAATGTGCTGGGACGCAACGCTCGAACCTCGCAGGTCGACGGACCGAACTCAACTGAAACGCCCTGCAATCTGCTGATATTCGACAGATTGTAAAAACTGGCAGAAAATATTTAGGAGAATGCAACTACTCTTTTCCTTCTGCTATAGTAAAACTTCCTTACACGCGATGGGAGTAAAAATTTAAGGTCGTGACACACCGCGGCATGTTTTAATATCTGTTAGTAAGAAGTTCCACTTCAAATATGCGCACATAGTGCACACACTGATTTTTTATATGGAATATCTCCATAAACGGGAAGTCATCCGCCATAAATACGATAAACGATAATGTGACCGTTAGCCCTAAAAACAGTAGCCATGTCAACGAGACATCTCGTCGTTCTGATAACTACGCACAACAACCAAAAAATAAAAATTAATAACAGAATTTCGTATCTTTTTGTGTTGGGTTATCGGGGTATGTAGCTATCTAGTGCCTCTGTTGCCGTTAATATCATCCAGTTGGCTTTAAACTAAATTGCGAAACAATGGAGGGTCCGCGATAAAGCTTACAGGGCAACAATGGCCTCCGGTATATATTGTCATTGCGAAAGATTAAATCTTAATTTAGATAACTTTTTTGTCTTTAAAACCGACTGTATTTTAGACTGACAGCATTATACCGTACAAAATATATATATAGAAATCAAAGTGGTATTAATGTCTCCTGCTAAGGCTAATCTGGACGTGGCCTACTTTGTTTACGAGGGTTCCGAACCGCGGTCCTTGGCCATATGATTATCAATAATCTATCAAATTGGCGAGTGTCTAAATCAACTCTTACTAACAAGATATCCGATCTCAACAGGCCTCGAACCGGCGAGAATGAGCACTATGAGCAGTGTGAATAGATTTTACATTCTTGCCATGCACATTAGAGTTTCCAGACTGTCACCCGTCCATACAATCGCATCGTCTAACGTCGCTTAACTTCAGTGATCTATTGGGAACCGTTGTTTTAACGTAGCTGGGCAATTGTCCGTAAAACTTAATATAGAAATAACCAAACGCAATAGACTACTAAAAATCGCTAAAATCGTTCTTGGTGTAATCTTCTTTGTTTTTGACATCAAAAGAATTGCGTCCTGTATAATTTAACATTACTGATTTTGCTCCAACCCTTAGTAGGTTTGTCTATTTATATTATTTGGTGTACAGTCAGTCATTGGTGGAACTATATTGCCCAATATCGATATGTTTGGAAGTATGCTGCATCTCTATAGTTCTACTCCAATCGATGAAAGCTATGGGTTAGACCAGCCTAAGATGAAACAGAAAAAGACAGTTGCTCCAATTAACCTGCAGATATTTTAACAAAACATTATGGTTATTGGTGGGACAGTTCTAAGTATTCTCAAGTGTAATAAAAGAGGTAAAAGAAGATTGTTTTTTTTTTATTTTTTTTACGCTTTATTGTACAAAAAGCCAAAACAGCTTCATCGACAAAGCAAAACAAAAAAAGCACAAAAACAAATATACAAATAATACAAAAAATGTCATACAATACAAATCAATTCAAAAAAAATGTACGTCATAAAATTACAAATAAAACATATATGGACATTGCAGAACACGGCGTATCTAGAAAATTTTACAAAAGGAAAACTGTAAATGGATAAAATCATGTTTAAAGCACATATTTAAAGACAGATCACTGCGACCATATAATTCTATTGTAGCCCCCTTTCTTCAGTTATAAATCATCATAGAGAAAAGCCAGTATAATAATTTTACAGAGGTTTCCCCATTTCAACCACCGAATCTTCATTCGCCATTGTTTCTCAGCGTCAGTCTACAGAGGTATTCATTCAAGAGACAGTGTCCTATTAAAACCCCCGTGACAATCCGAAGATTGTTCTTACTTAAATCAAAGAAAATCTTTAATTTACATCGGTCGTGAGTCCTGAGAAATTTCTTCGAGTGTCTTAAACCGCTGGAGGATTCCCATTTCAGGTTACGGTTTTACATACCAGGTTCTTGAGTTTTGCTTTCAGTTGGTATTCACTTGAGAGGCAAAACGGTTGTGGTCCAGTTAGTGCAGTACTCTCCTATTAGATCTCTCTTTTCAGATCTATCTCTTGGGGGGCTGCCATCTAGATTAGGACTTTTTCCCCTAGTAGGTTCAGCTTCGGTAGGCATTCTTTAACCAACTGTGAAGTGATGGTTACTGAGTTGACTATCGGATTAGATGGCTATTTCTTGTTTCGTTTAAGATAAGTTGCATGTACTTAGAATTGATTAAAATAGGTCAAATTTAAGCAAAAATTTAATTAAAAAGGGACAAATTAACAATTATCTTAACAGTTTTTGATAAAATAGAAAACGATATGTTTCCTAAAATGTGTTCTATTACTTCAAAGTACAAAGTTGCAAAGTTCTTTGTGATACTCACGATATGAATTCGTAAAATCATTATCCTAATAACTATGATCGCCGTAGCGGCATGTTTCAATCATCATAATATACGCCTTTTTTTCAGGAAATCAGTCACAATTGAGAATCGTCAGCATTCGTAATGATACAGTTTGCGTCCGCCTGTTATAGCGACGACCCACATGAATGTGAGGTAATTTCAATTAACACAAAAGGAATCCGCAATTTGTTTCTTTCATCGTATCTCTGACGACGTAATTGTCTTCGTCTGGGGTCACAGTGGACAACATCTCTCATAATACGACCAAAATTTGCCTCGTTTCCTTTCGCCAATACTCTCAAAAACATAAAATATAAAAAGTCTTGCAACGCAGTTCTTCCTCTACAAAAAGTTATGAAATCTTATACAAAACCAAGTTAGTTATTTTGGTTAGTGTTTCTGGAACCATCTATTCAACAATTTTGTTATAAATTGTTATCAAATCTATTATCTGTCAGTATTTATAATGACCATATCAATATTAGACATCTTTATTTCTATACTAATTTTAATGGATTTCGATGACACTATAATACTTTGTTCTTCAATGGCATTAAAATACTTTGTTCTTAAAAGTCTATTACGCTGTACTTTCGGGTCGCTCTCAGGGGTCGGGTAAAGCGGGTGTGTGAAGGAAATATATGTTATATTTCAGAATGCCATAAGGCCATAAGGCTTAGCCACATCTGCCATAAGGCTTAGCCCGATCCTGTCGTGTTAAGCCACACCCAAAATTCCAAACACACGTGCTTTGATTAAGGCTTGATTAAGGTTAGCAGCATTTGCCATAAAATAGCGAGCAATTTGTTACCAATATTATAAATTATATGTCACTGTAACCACAAAACTTTAATCTATTTCCGTATTACAACGGAATTTTAAATTGTCTTTATTTTCGACAAATTTTAATCTAAAGTAAGGAATATTTTGTTGATGTTTGACCATCAAAATCTTAAAAATAAAGAAGTTGTCTAAAATGTGCGTACAATACGGATATAGTATAGTCCTTTATCTTTAATTTTCTTCTTCATTTGTGTAAAAATACCTAGCCATTTTTACATAAAACATTAAATGCCGAACGCTTATTTTGCTACTTTTTCGGACTAGTGAAATGAACTCTTAATGCACTCTGTTTAGGTTTACTTGGTATATGAATACAATAATATATATTGTATATACAATATAATAATACAATAATATATATGAACGAAACGGTAGATTATTCTTTCGTTACTATGGTACCGTGCGAAAACCAGATCGTTATAATTATTATAGAAATGAAGATATCTTCTTCTTATCACGCCCTCTCCTGCCGAAGGTTGGCGATCCAAATGGCAATTGTGGCTCTGGAAACTGCAGCCCGGAAGATTTCCGCAGACGAGCGTTCAAACCATCTCCTCAAATCTTTTAGCCATGAGTTCTGGCGTCTTCCTACTGATTTTTTCCCTTGCACTTTGCCCTCTATTATGAGGCGCAGTATTTCATATCTACCACCTTTCATCACATGACCCAGGTATTGCATTTTTCTTTCCTTGATGGTGTTCAGTATCTCTTTTTGTTTCTGCATGCGCTGGAGTACTTCATTGTTAGTGATCCTTTTTACCCATGAGATTCGCAGCATTCGTCTGTATATATACATTTCGAAGGCTTCTATTCTCTTCTCGGTCTGTGAATCCAGTGTCCAGCTCCCACATCCATAGAGTAACACAGAGAAGACGTAGCATCTGGCCATTCGAGTTCTGAGATCCTCACTGAGGTCTCTTCTTGTAAAAAATGATTTCATTCTCACGAAGATTTTTCTCGCTTGCTCAATTCTTGAAAATATTTCTCTTTTCGGGTCGCACTGACTATTGATGTTAGCTCCTAAATACTTTATTGAGGTCACTTGCTCGATTGTTTGTCCCTTGAAACGCAGGTGTGCATTTATTGGAGTCTTAGAAAAGACCAATAGTTTGGTCTTGGAGACATTGAGATGCAGTCCAAACATCTCACTATAGTGGACTACGGAATCTATAATGCTTTGCAGTTCTTGTATATTGTTGGCTATTATAACCGTATCATCGGCATATCTGATATTGTCTATTGGGATTCCATTGAACTTGATTCCGCCCTGATTCGATCCAGTGCTTCTCTAAATATAGTCTCCGAGTACAGGTTAAACAGGAGCGGAGACAAGACGCAACCCTGCCGAACACCCAGTCTGGTTTGTATATCTTCCGATGTTGACTGCTTCATCTCAACTACCGCCGTTTGATGCCAATAAAGTTGTGATATGAAACGTAGGTCTTGTTCGTCAACTCCGGTTGTTCTTAGAATTTTGATCATCTTCTGATGATTAACACAGTCGAACGCCTTACGATAGTCTATGAAGCATGCAAATATATTCACATTCATGTCTCTTCACCTCTGTGTCATTACATTTAGGGAGAAGAGTGCTTCACGCGTTCCGAGTCCGTTTCTGAAGCCAAACTGGGTGTTGTCCATCTGATTTTCGCACTTCTTGTAGATTCGAGTGTGGATGATTCTAAGAAAGGTTTTGAGGACATGGGACATAAGACTTATCATCCGATAGTCATCACATTGTGAGGCGTTGGGTTTCTTTGGCAGGGTTACGAATGTTGATTTAAGCCAATCTGACGGTATTTTGCTTGAGCTATATAATTTGTTAAATAATGCTGTTACCAAATCTAGACTTCTGCTTTCGTTATCTGCAATGAGTTTAAGTATTTCAACGTTTATTTTATCGGGACCGGTAGCTTTTCCGCTTTTCTGCGCTTTTATTGCATGAACAACTTCGTCTTTGGTTATTGCTGGAGCCTTTTCATTCAATATGTGATCTATCGGTGGTGGGAAACAGGGACTGTCATCATTAAAAAGTGTTTCGATATATTCTTTCCATCTCACAAGCTTAGCCTTTACTCCTAGAATTATCTCGTTGTTATCGTTTCTTAGGATTGTTTCTTGGTGTTGCTCTATTTCTTGACATTTTGTTGACATCCAGATCTCTTTCTCTTCCCGGCACTTTTTCCTAATGATCCCATTCAAACGTTTGTATTCTATCAGGTTTGCCTTCTGCTTCCGTCTGTCATCCATGAGGTCTAGTATTTCCTATGTTATCCATTCCTGCTTTTTGTTGGTTGCCGTGAATCCAATATCTTTTTCCTGGATATTTGTTGTTCTAGTTCTTAAATCATTCCATGTCTTTTCGACATCCTCTTCCCGTATAGGTACCTCTACCATTTCTAGTTCTTTTTCGATCTTAGAACTGATCTCTTTCTTTTTCTCGGGGTTGTTCAATAGTGCGATGTCTATTTTCTTTGCCTTTTTTTCTCTTTTAACTCTCAAGAATCTCTTGAGCCTAAAGTCCAGCACGACAGGGTTGTGGTCACTGCCGATGTCTGCTCCAGGGTAGGTTCTTGTTGACTTCATATACCTTTTGAAGCTTACGCCGAGCAAAATGAAATCAATCTGATTCCTGACAATTTTTTTCTCCCTATCTGCAGGTGACCTCCAGGTGTACAGTCTTCTGGGGTGCTGTTTAAAAAGGTGTTAGCGATTAAGAGGTTATTCTCTACACAGAATTGCACAAGTCTATCTCCCCTACCGTTCCTTTCGCCCAGACCGTATGCCCCTATGCTATCCCCCTCAACACCACGGCCAATTTTGGCATTGAAGTCTCCAATTATCATCGTTATCTCTCCCTTCTAAGATATCTAATATTTTAATAAAAAAATGTTGAATAAGTCATTCTTTAGATATTAACTACAACACTGATTTGTTAATAAAAAAACCCTTTTCTGACGTCTTGAACTTCCTGTTTGTTAATATTTGTAAATGGAATAACTGAGTTGTGAGACTTTACTAAAAACAAATATATTCATTTTTTATTATTTTGTCTCGAATTTTATTATTTCCTACCGCCGCTGATCCGAATGTGCCCATTGAAACTGACGTCTGTTTCCGTAAATCATTTCAACGACTACTGTGCCATTTCGGTCTTAGTGTACGCGTAGATGTCAACCACTTGAGCAACAGACCTCAAACTAGCGACATGATAATTTATCTCCTTGCAATCGTAAATCGTAACTGTTGGCGTTCTAGAAGAACGGATCGATGTAGTTACTGGACAACATTACGCTTAACTTGTGACACTTTAATTACATTTTCTTGCTTTGTACATCTAGTTTATTTTTACTGATTATTTATTAATAATTTGTTATAATTCCTCAAGAAGTAATTGATAATTTACAACTTGGCAGCTATAGTAAACGCCAAGAATGTTTGGGAGTGATCCATCGCTTGATGAAGTTAGAATCGACACGCGCGCTTTCATTTTTACATTAAAAACGTAAATTTTTACCGCAGACGTAGGTTTTTAAAGACCCGGTCTAATCATCTGCCTGCGCTCCTCCTACTTATTCTAAAATGTTAGCGTGATTGACAAAGACGATACTATATCGCGTTTCTTTGATTGATTCGTTTTTGTGCGTCAGTCCATGGGTGTGCTTGCAGTGCGACCAATGGGGCATTCCATTTTATATTTATAACCAAATATATGTTTTGACAAGACTTTGACAGTTAAAACAACAAATTACAACAGATTATATATTGATATATATATTGATATGACTTGAAATACCACGGCACTGGAATTAAGTTTTATGTGACCTTGAACAGATTAGTTCACATGGTAGCGACCGATGAATCACTCCCAAACATTCGTGGCCGTTTACTTTATAAATATTGTTCAAAACGTGGAAAATGCTGAATAATGACATATCCGTAGAAAAATAGGTTGACATAACTCAACAATAGGTTACAAAAATTCATGCAACAGTGACATTTTTCATCGTTTTATCCACATTTGACTATTAAGCTTCATTCAGAACCTCGCAATGTAGAATAAATTTGTGGTTTCAATTAGCGTAGAAGTTTGTTCCACTAATTTGAATGTAACCAAAATTAGTGGTAGGAATTTTCAATTAGTGGAAAAATGTTCCACAAACTTTCAACTTTTCCACTAATTATACTTCAAAATTTGCGAGGAATGTCATTTTGGCCTTTGATTATCATCTGTCAAGAGAAAAATGTGGTTAGAAATCAAAAGTGTATTGTTTTATAAGCTAAATATTAGGCTTTCTCTATGGATGTAGAATGTAGAATGAGTAAGAGGGGGGGGGGGCCTTAAAGATCTATTGTGCCCCCCTTCCTTGAGTCATCACACAGTCTATAACCCATCATACCCCTGATGTAGAGGGGACAGGGTATTTCCCGTTCTCCTCTGACAACAGTTCTTCCTCCGAGGGTACACACCCTTCCACAGTTAGAGTTTGGCCCTCCGAGCCGCCCTTTACAGTCGAGGAGGTTGCCTCCGGCTGAGGAACACGTGAGGTGGACTCTGGAGGATGTCTCCATTTTCTCCACCTCTTTAACTTGGCCTCTCCTTAGACCTGATACCGGTGTTGTCACGTATCTATAATAGAGGATATGTCCCTCTTTCTCTATTGCCTCCTTGGATTTGAGGTCAATTCCTATTGTGACGACCTGACCATGACCCTCCGCCCTCGAGTTTCTCTATGGATACAACTGATTACCGCAAGCTGTTGCTAGGATGTTCTATTAATTTTAATTGTGTTTTTAGACATCCTAAATGATCGTAAATAAAAAAGTATAAAGTGTAATTGAAACCACTAATTTATTCCACTAATTGCGAGGTTCTGAATGAAGCTTTAGTAAACTATTAGATACCTGAGAAATGGCAATGCTGCCAATATGTGCTCAACGCGTATCCAGAAAACGATTTGCACGGCCAAGAATACAAAATTTACTGCTTGGCGTTCCGCTAATCGAATACTTATCGCTTTGAAGGCGTAACGCTTTTATATGGTTTTTATGTCAAAGTTTCAGAATTTGGGCCCAGATCCAGATATCTAGTAAGCAAAAGTCGATTTAGACACTCGCGAAATCGATAGGTCATTGACAATGATATGACCGAGGAACGAGGTTCGGATTTCATCTAAACAAAGAAGGCCCTGTCCAGATTAGCCTTAGCAGCAAAAAGGAGACGTTGACTCCACCTTGAACTTTGATACATAATGTAATATTGATATGTCTAAATGTGTATCTCATTAAAAAATCGGTTAAATATATCGATTATCGAAGATTAATTTATCGATACTCCGAATCCCATCTCTAACGCGGACTTAAGACTCTTCTACCCACCCTCTCGAAGATAATTTGCCCCCCGTAATGGTTAAGTTGAGTGGGAGGGGGTAGGGTAGGGGCCATTAATATCAATCGCGCGCGTAATGTTTCGACGTAATTGAGAGAGAAAACAATACCGTTTTAGATAATAGCTTTTCATTATGTCAATGAACGGCCTCGAAATAAATCTTTTAGGTTCTGAGGTGGCTGCTGCTCGGATCCTTAATTGGAATTGTTGGGAACGGGAGCGGAATTTCTCATTGGTCGATCTTTTTTTGTTTTATTGCTATGGAAAGGGTGAGAGGTAAATGGCGCTCTGTAATATTGTATCGTTTTTCGAAAAGAAATTGTTAAGGTGGAAATAGACTTGTGCTGAGCGTTGTAATGTAATATTGTATGTAATGATTCAATGCTGAAAAATAATCGTATCTGGGGGCACGGCAATGCCCGCGCCAAGTCGAGCCTAGACGTACCATACCATCCTTTTCTCGAAGGTTTTAACGAAAAGTTTGACTCTAGCAATCCCTCATAGTTTCTTTAAAAATGTTTTCGAATCTGCCAGAAAGCACTCTGAATCACCTAACTACTTTAATAAACATGTCAATCCAAAATGGCATTTTTCCAAAATGTCTTAAGACGGCAATAATCATTCCTCTGCATAAAGGAGGAGACAAAGATCAAGCTTCTAACTATCGCCCAATTGCACTCCTTCCAACGCTATCTAAGATCATAGAAAGGTTGGTTAAAAGAAGGCTGGTATCTTTTCTGTTTAAGTACAAAATACTTACTGAACATCAATTTGGATTTCTAAGCAACAAGTCCACAAATGACGCTATGTTTTCCCTCCTTAATAAAGTTTACTCCAGCCTAAATAACCATCATTCTACAGCAACAATTTTCTGTGATTTTTCTAAAGCGTTCGACTGTGTAAATCATAAGATCCTAAGTAATAAACTGCAGCACTATGGGTTCAGGGGAACATCTCTCGAATAGTTTAAGTCGTATCTGAGCAACAGAAGTCAACTTGTGAGGGTGGATACCACTTGTCTTCTAGCAAGCCAATAGAATGTGAAGTACCACAAGGCTCAGTATAAGGTCCTACTTTGTTTCTTCTTTTTATTAACGACATTGCTAACATAAACATCAGTAGTAAAATATGTTTTTTTTGCGGACGACACTAGCTTCACAGGATTATATCAAATGACTTAATCACCATTAAATCTTGGTGCGATTCGAATCTCCTGAGTCTCAACATTTTTTGTTTACTTTATGTTTGTCTACAAATTGTAAAATTTTTTGACAATAAAGGCATTTATTTATTTAGTTTATGAACCATCACTTGTCAAATTTCTTTAATTTCGACATTGACTCACTGACAGATCATCAAAATTCTAAGGTACTTCTAGATGTGCCACAAACTCAAAATTTCGAATTTTAGGTAGCTTTGAGCTTATAACCAAAGGAAAAAATGAAAAATCTGAAATATCCTTATGGATCAAAAGTTAGCTGTCTAGTCGCTACCGGTAACCAACTTTCCGGTGATAGTAATAGGAGGACCGGTGATAGGATTGTTTTGAAAATTTTGATTTTTATATAAAGGCACCTGCTCCATCTGTCTAAAATATTATCAGCGTTACAGTGTTGCCGGATCGTTTGAAAAGTGGTAGCATTTTTGCCATTTTAAATAGACAACACAGTATATTATTACATTTTTGGAAACTACTCTCATATCTCATAATTTTTCTATTATACTAACCTATACCTATCTCTTATAGTTTTCGAGATAAAAAATAAAATATGTGTAAAAGTGACAAAAAAATAATTTTGAATAAGCATTAGTAAAAATCATGAATTTGAACATTTTTAAAGTTGATAGTTGAGTTATAACGAAAAAAAAGTCGGAAGCACAAGTCGTTAGAAAATTAGAATTAATTCAATTGATATTGTCTGATTTTATACGATAATTCAAAGTTTATGAATTATTGCTAGTCAAACTTCTTTAATATTATATTGAATGATATATTACCCGAAAAAAAAATAAGAGGATAACCTACAAAAAGAAATGAGATCCCGTCAAAAACATAGAATGTAAAAAATGCCAAGTCTCGAACACAATTCTTCCGCTATAAAAAGTTTTGAAATCTCATGTAAAACCAAGTCAGTTTATTTTATTTAGTCTCTCTTTAAGCACCTATTCAACAATTTTGTTATAAATTGTTAGTATCAATATTAGTCATCTTTATTTCTATAATAATTATACTGACTTAGCAATTGCACGATATCATATAATAATAATAATAGCTCCCGTATATAGCGTTTAACGCCTTGGGAGTAGCAAGGTACAGCTTGCCATACTAGAGCCGTTCGGTATACAAGGTAGGTAATGTGACTACGACTACGCTTCAACCGCCTATTCTTACCTCAGGATTGTGAATCCCAAGTACTCATTTAAGGCTGAGTCGACCTAGGTACCCAAACTATTTTTATTTTAATAAAAATAGTCGGCTGATGAAACAAAAGTTTG
This sequence comes from Sitophilus oryzae, assembly GCF_002938485.1. Taxonomy (NCBI): domain Eukaryota; kingdom Metazoa; phylum Arthropoda; class Insecta; order Coleoptera; family Curculionidae; genus Sitophilus; species Sitophilus oryzae. The sequence continues at coordinate 4,059,786 of NW_022146047.1, read as the reverse complement.
GGATTCGAACCCACTACCTTCAGATTGGTAGACGAGAGCCTGTACCTCTACGCCACGATATGATATTCTATACCAATTAAAAAACTACACTATTTAGATTTGCTTAGTAATCGAAATAGATTATTCTTTTGTAATTAGGGTGCCGTGGCAATTTCCAAGTCATTATAATTATTATAGAAATAAAGATGACTAATATAATACTAACAATTTATATCAAAATTGTAGAATAGGTGCTTAAAAAGAGACTAAATAAAATAAACTGACTTTGTTTTACATGAGATCTCACAATTTTTTATAGTGGAAGAATAGTGTTGCAAGACTTGGCATTTTTTTACATTCTATGTTTTTGATGGGATCTAATTATAAGTTTTCTTTATACTCTGTTTCAAAAACACCCACTATTCTAATGCAAATGCTCTCAAGTTGCTACAACGTTATTTGAAAACGTCTGTTAGCTACTGATAAATTATCTAGAGCGTACTTTACGCCTATTGTTCGACCTTGTATTGTTCGAGGCATCGGCAGATTCTCTTACAACGATATGCACTTAGGGCAGACAAACTCAGTGTGTGTGTGTGCAGCGATACTGAATTTACTTTTTGAATACTCTGCGTTCATTGTACGAGGATAATCTAAGAAATTTATAACCTCATAATGATTATTTCCTCAATATTAAGGCACCGTCCTATGCCGGAAACACTGCGACCTGTAAGGCTTACTGTATTTCTCTCCTTTCTCTGTCTGCACCCAGGCTCCTATCCCTGTACCCTGCACTATTTTGTACAGGTCCTTAATAGCATGGGAGCATAGTTCCTTTTAGACTTGCTTTCCCAAATAGAAAGTGTCGCTTGCGATCCATGCAGAGCCGCGCAGTGATATATTATGTGCTCTGCTGTCTCAGAATCATTAACCAAAGTAAAGACATCCTTGATACAGGTTTAGCTTGTTCAGTATAGCACTTGACAGCCATATACCCTGTTGGTCTTTAGTATTAGTAGTTCCTTTGTGGTTTTAGAATTAAGTCCATGGATAGTAGACCTTGCTATGCATGTGCCCCTGTTCTCCAGTGTGTGGTCTCTTTTTCTCTAATCCAGAATTTTGCTGCACTACGGGTAATACATCACAATATTCACCAGTGATCTCCATCACAATGTTCTCCAGTCCTATCTTTTTCAAAACATCTAATAACTTGAAGACTTATCTCTCCATATGGATTTGTTGTATTATTGCCTACACCTATACAAACAAAACCGCACATTTGCCAGGATGTTGCACTGACATACAATATATTCTATCATTTCTTCTTCAGTTTGACAAAATTCGCACATGGCTTCGTTCGTCAATCCCATCAACTTTAGATACCTATTAGCCCGCGGTTATATTGGACGTGGGTCCGTGCGTTTTTTTATACGTGCGCGCTCTGACGGAATTTACTCGCACAACTATTTTATTTTAGTGGTTACATTAGATGCGCGTTCATGGTGTCCTGAGTGTTGAGTTTGTCACAACAAGCGCCACTACTTTGACGCTGTGTGAGGATATAATGTTAAAATAGCTACTCACGAAAACAAAAAAAAAATGTTCGGTAAATGATTTATATGCAAGAAGAGGAGAATAAAATAAATATGTTAAACATTTCGTGAATTAAGACAGCAACCTATCAAATTTTTTGAATATCTTAGGATTTCTCCATCAACATTAATATACCCCAAATGAAATTAAACCTGGTATTCAAAAATATTCAAATTTATCGGAAATGTATTAGGATCAGAGAAGAAAAATTCGAACTCTCGGACGTGCACGTATTAAAAAAACAAACCAGTTTGTTTTCATCCGACCAACGGAAATAGACATACGTGCACGGACGCGCAAACTCCGATGCAATGTAACCGCCTGTGTAGATAGCATTTGTTTGTTTTTGCTGCGTGCACGTTCATGCGCGTACGACCAAAGAAACGCACGGACACACATCCAAAGTAACCACACATTTAGCAGACACGCCTCATATTTGTAAATCACAATGGTAGAAAACCTTTTCTTGAAAATTTATTTTTACTTTTTACAAACTTCTTAAAATGACACTCCCACGTTATCAACCCCCTCAAATAGTAGTTGACAAAATAATAGGAAAAAAGTTTCCGTGAACTAAATCTGGAGAATACGGAGGAAGATACCTGTTCAAGCAGTATCTCCAAAAAAAATCTTAAATCGGAAAAATCTGTCTACTAGAAAGACAGTAACGTCTTTTTTTGTGCTTGTCACGTTTAAAGAATAACGAAATGGGCGTTTATCGAGATTTGTGTAGTTCTTTCCAAGGTTATAAAAATGGTGGCTAGTAGTTCTTAGACCACCGCGGTGATGACGGCCGGTTTTTTCATTCCTTCGAAACGAGGGAATTAGTACCAATTCGCTTGCGACTACTAAAAACAAACTGCTCCATCGCACAGACATGCCAAGTACGCGACGGTACTTACTCGTCTGGGTGGTCTGTAATAGGGTACTATTACTTTTCAATACGCCGTCATCATAGGATCGATATAGGTACCATAAGAATTAACAAACAATGCTGAAAATTTAAATTAGATGGGTATAGTAAAGCCTCGTCTACACGTAACGTTTTAACTGCCAGTCTTCCTGTTCAGTCAAAACGTATCAAGTAACAGATTGTGTGTAGACGAAAAAAAAACAGATGTTTTCTTTGAAGAGAATGAAGACCGGCTAGAGAAATGACGGAATCTTTCAGTTTTACAACAAAATTGTCGGTTAGCTTGACTAATAACTAAAAAATTAGGTAAATTTACAAACAACAGCTAAAGAGAAGTAACTAGAAATGAAAAGTATTTACCCTATATACTCTTACAAAATAAAAAGACACATCGCGTATAACTAACTCATATAAACCCATAAAAGTATCGAGAGATACAAACAAATTTTATTAGCCGACCATACCAACAGGTATGGTAGGCTATGAAGATCGGCAAAATTTTTTTTTTTTTTAATATCAATCAAAATGAGTTATGTGGGTCATAAATGACCTAAATACAAAATATTTTCATGGTGTCTGTCCGTCTGAAACACGATAACTCAAAAACCGCTAAACCGGTTTTAACCAAATTTGGCATAAAAATACTGTGGCACCCGAGAATCTGGCCATTATTTTTTGGTGGGGTGGGGGGTAAAAGGGGGTATGGGAGGGGGTTAAAAATTAAAAAAAATCGTAACTCCAAAATTTCAGTAGCTAGCGAAACGCGGTTTTCAATTTAAGATTAGGAATAATATTTGCAACAAAATTTGTAATAACATCAAAATCAGTCAGAGTCGCAGTTTTTGAGATAATTGATTACGAGCCCTAACAACTATATGTTGGGACAAGGTCTTTTTTTGCAATAAAAATAGTAATTTGTTAAAACGACTCAATTTATTTTGTTTATTATTCTAAATTCAAACATTACAATATGATCTAGACAATTTTACTATATTTTTATAACTTTGCAAACAAATCACTTTTGATAATAGCTTATTTTGACAAAATCAAGCCAAATTTGCCGACAATTATATATTGGGACAGCACAACAAGAAATTTGTTTAATACGGAGTTACATCACCTTTCGCCTTAACAACTGTCTGAACTCTTAATGGCATTGTATTTACCAAAGATTGGCACATTTGAGGAGAAAAATTATCCCAAATTTCCTGCAGTTTTGTTCGCAAATCAAAAATTGTTCGTTGAGGGTGGTTTCTTAAATATTGCTTCATTTTATGCCACACAGTTTCTATAACATTGAGGTCCGGACTACTTGCAGGATAGGATAGAACTTTTGTATTATTATTACCGAACCAATTTTTAGTTGATCTTGCTGCGTGACACGATGCTCCATCTTGTTGGAAAATATAGTCTTCGTTTGGAAACAATTCTTGAGCACTAGGCAAAAGTGAGGTCTCAAGCATATGTTGATATTTTTGGGCGTTAACAGTGCCATCTATAAAATTTAATTTGCCCAAACCTCTTGCTGACATGCAACCCCAAACCATACTCCCCTTAGGAAATTTAACAAGCCTCTTTAAGCAATCTTTATAAAAGGCTTCTGCTTTATTTCGTATTATTCGTTTTCGATGATCTCCAACGCAAACATCAAATTTAAACTCATCACTAAATATGACCTTATTCCAATCATTTTGTGTCCACGATAATTTAGATTTTGCCCAATTGTAGCGGTTTTTCTTTTCCATTTCTGTCAGTAGCGGTTTTTCTTTGGCCTAAATAAGAATTTGTGTCAATAATCTTCAGGTAAATGATTATCCACACAAAATAAAGTTTACCTTGTATAACCCCAGACCGCATTTGTGGATATATTTTCGGCAACATTCTCCTGATATATTTAAACCAGTTACAGTATTCCATTTAACTGTTACTTCGCGAAGAGTACTTCTTCTCGCAGACTTGCAAATTTTTACTAAATTTCGTAAATCTCTCTGAGATACACCTTTTGGCCTTCCCGAACTTTTACCTCTAACGTCTACGTTGGCAGATTCACCATATTTTTTTATTATATTAAAGACCGTGGTTTTTGGAATACTTAAATCATCAGAAATTTTTCGAGTTGTTTTTCCCGTACTGTATTGACGAATGATAATTTCGCGTAGTTTTTGATTTGTAACTTTTCCACGGACCATTACTTTGGATTAAATTAACAAAATTGAAAATTAAAAAAATTAAATTTTTTTACAGTAAATCTCACTACTCAAAGTATCGAGTCACTTACAAGCTGTCAATGTTGAAGTAAACAGTTTGCGACATTTGTGACGTTTATAGCAAAGCCGCCTATGATTATATTAGTTATTTAAAAATACTTGTCCCAACATTTAGTTGTCAGCAAATTTGTCCCTTTATGAACAAAATACGCTACTGTAAATATGGATTGATTTACAAATTCATAAAAATATTGTCAAGTTGTTTAGGATATATGGCTATGTTTATATTTAAAAAATTAAACATATATTTTTCAGTCATTTTGAAAAACCAGGGCAATAATTCCATAAGATGACCTTGTCCCAACATATAGTTGTTAGGGCTCGTATTAACATATTTTAGTATGGGCGGCTATACGCGCCTCCCGGCGCCAATTTTTTTCTATTAAATTAGGTAATTTAATATAGGTGTCTACCAGTCCACTCTGTAGCGATTAAAAGAAAATTATTCAGTGAGTAGCCGTTAAGGGTTAAATACTTTTTTTAAAGTGTTGTAAAATGAGAAAAAATAAACTAAACCTATGAAGAAAGTTTTTTTTTTTCTTTTTATGACGAAAGGTTTCTTTGGAACATACGGCATCCGAATAAAAGCTCGACGAAACAATAATAAACACTTTAATGAAATTTCTAGAGGGTTTCGTATGTTCATTACATATTTATTTATTCAACGAAAATACCGATACACTGCACATACAGTAGGTTGTGGGTTAAGTAGAAGAGGGCATTATACGATAAAATTTTACGTGCTATCGTAGAAAACAGATTGCATCTGCGCCAAGCGTTTTCAATTTTTATGTTTCCACCTAATAACTATACGCGCATATTTATGTTTACATACTTCGTTTAACTTTACATATGTTTTATTAAATTGCCATCTTTGCATGGACTTTATATACTATAGAGAGAGAGTGGTGTGTCGACATTGGAAACATAGGGAATCCCATGCAAATTTTGAACTGGCCAAATATTGACTCTCCCAATAATTTTAACAATGCAAAACCATGGAAATGCTAACATACCTTAAGTTGTTACATTTAACCGTAGGTACTATAACATAGTAGCGTAGACATCACAAAAAATTACATTCAATCATGGGATGACATAATAAGTTATGTTGACATTAGCATGGTTTTGCGTTGTTACCTGTTCCGTTTTAATTTAAAAATAAACGCAGTTTTTCTGAAAATAGTTAAAAATGGCTTGTCCAAGATTGTTCAAATTTGGCATGTATATTCAGCCATACGCCGACCTTTAATAAACCTATTTACGATTTCGCTGTGTAAAACTAACAGGGGATATTTGGACAGAAAATTTGCATGGGATTTCCTATGCTACCGATGCCGATGCACCATGCACCACCCGCCTATAATGTTCACATACATACTTATAGTAATTTTCCTTGTAATACCATTGTGTATTTACTTATTTTAAGTTAAAATTAAGAATTATAGTTGGGGTTTGGAACATTTGCTGTCAGAGGGATTAATCAAATTATAGGAATGAGCTCTTAACAATTATTGTCAAATGTTCCTAACAAGAAAACAGACTGAATATACAATTTTTCAGTACTTTTATTTTAATGTTTCATTTGTTGCCTAAATATGTCCTAATAAAAACAGGAGTTAGTCAGGGATGTGCCTTAGCGCCTCGCTATTCAACATATTCATGGTAGCGCTCTCCACTAGGGTGGACAGCAAACTGCAGGAAAGTAGATTGGGCATTAGATAAAAATAGGTGGGCGCGGCTGTTCAACGTAAAAAGACTCAGAGTAAAAATTCATCACAGAACTTCAATACTCTAATGACTTCCCTCCAGTTGCAAAAACGTAACAGCAATTACAAAAAATATTGAACACATATACCTGGGCATACTTAATCTGAACATCGACAAAACTAAAAGCATGTGAACTCCCCGGCAGATCACAACAATGCTATAAAAATCTGAGAACTATTGGAATATATAGCGGAATTCAATTACCTCGGCAGTTTGATTTCGGAAAAGGCCAATATCGACTCTAAAATTCAGCACAGAATTAGCAGCGGCTCAAGAGCATTCTGGAAATTAAAAGACAGGGTTTTCTACAATCATGGCTTGAGCACAAAAACGAAACTTGCAGTGTACAGAGCAATAATAATCCCCACCATGTTATATGGAAGCGAAACATGGGTGCCGTACCACCGCACAGAAGGGTATCTGAAAAAATTAGGTGGCCAAAATTTGATTTGACAAATGTGACCTTTTTTAAGAAACAGCAATATTATTGTTAAGATAACATATGAATACACTATATATTATGGTTTTTTTCCACCTTAAGGAATTTTTGTTTTTGTTTCTATGCCACAATACAAAACAAGCATATTTATTTGAGTTATTAAGACAAAGTTTGAAATTCGAGACCTTTTATAGTAGCTACTTTTCTTGAAAACGTTAATAGGGATATTAATATGTTGTTCAATATATTCGATGTAACTGTTCCTAAATGTAAATTTAAAAGATTTGACGTTTTAAATTTTAAGTAAAGCTAGGTTTTTGTTATAGTTCCGTGTATTTCCCGCCTAATTTTTTTTTTAAATTGTCTAGATGGTAGTGTCTAGTACACGAATTTAAAAAGTTTAGACCCGATAATATCCGATTTTCCAAGATTTTTCTTTTCAAACACAATTATAAAACTTGTTCATTTTTATTTCGTTATTTCATTTTAGGACCATCTGGCGTGAAGATATTCACCAAAAAGCAATTATTTGATATATAATGAACGAATAAGAATTGTGTGCCAAATATAACAGAAAAACTGTGTTTTTTAGAAAACTTTTTACTTTTTTACGATGATTTCTCGAATGACTGCAAAAAAGAAAAAAACATATATTTTCAAGATTTAGGGCCGAGTTTAAAAAAAAATTAACAGAAGCAAGTTTTCAGAAAAATTATTTTCTCAAAAAAAATGCTATGTGGCTTGAAACATCTTTTTGTTTGCCAAAACAGTGCCAAACATGGGAAGACCTAAAAAGTCGTTTTTTGAATTGAGTGAGAGAAGTAAAAGAAGAAAGGCCAAGGAAGTTCTTACTAAAACAGATGCCAAGTTACTTACCTACGCGACTCAAATGCAATTGCATGCAGAAGGACATCGAACTGCATCAAAGTTAGTGACTTTGATGCTGTTCTTTGATAACAACAGAAGATCTCTCTGACGATGACGATCCATCTAATACGTTTTCTTCTGACGGGGAATCATCATCTAACTAAAAATGGAGAAGGTTTTTGGGAATTTATAATTATTTTGTATTTTTTTGGACTTAATAATTAAATTTCCATATTTTCCTCTTTCTGTTTTTTACCCATACAAATCGTGTAAATTACAAAATTTCACATTAGTTTGCTATTATTCCAAATTAAAATCAATAAAATACATTTGACCGCCTAATTTTTACAAATATCCCTCTGTGCGCCGACGCATGAACGCATTAAACAAGTTGCAACAGAGACACCATAGACAACTCTTAAGAATCAAATGGTTCCACCATGTCTCAAACGTATCGGTCCTTAAAACTGCGAGAGCTTTGAGGTCATGATTACAAAATTCCGCTTACGATGGGCTGGATCACGTATGCAGAATGCAAGAAAACCGCCTACCAAAATCTCTGCTTTACGGTGAGCTTGTAGACGGTAAGAGGAAACCGGGTGGACAACTCAAAAGGTACAAGAATATTCTCCACAAAAACTTAAAGGGGATAAACATGCAGAATGAGTGGGAAGAATCAGCGCAGAATAGAACGCAATAGAGAAGAATTGTAAACTCAGTTAACAACCACAACTAAAAAGTAAAGAGGCAACAAAGCAATGAGATTTTTGAATGTCCGGAGTGCGGAAGAGAGATAACATCACGTATCGAGCTTCTTAGTCACAGAAAAGCTCATGATGCGTGTCAAATACTCGTCAGCGAGTAATGGCAGTATGTATGTATGTATGTATGTATATATTGTAATTTTTGCACCACTTGACCCTAGATTAAAAAAAAATCTTGTAATAAATTATAGTTCTCTGAAACACTCTGTATAATTCATAAACACTAACAGAGACTTGCAACAATATCGTTAACTGTTTTAAAAATTTCCAAGGCAAACACTAATCAAAGACAATCAGTATTTGCCAAGTTCGAGGCCTAGAATTCCTCGTTCGTGTTTGTACAAGGAGAGAGAGCTAATCTGTGGCACTGTTGGCAGACAGACATGTCTTCGTGTGTGCCATGCCATAAACTGATATTTGTTTTCGAGTATTTACAGGTCGTAAGTTCGTACCGAGTGCACCGTACCGTTGTGTTTGGTATTAGCTAATTATTTTACTTGGAAAATTAACATAGTGAATCAAATAGTCCTGTAATTTTTTTATAAATTTACATTTAGCATTCAGTAGTGAAATAAAAATCCATATTTATATTAAAAAAATTGATGATGGATGAACTCGAATAAAACTATACAGGGTGAGTCTTAAATAAGTGCAAATATTTTCAGGGCTGGTAGATCTCGATAAAAGAAACATGTTTTCTTTTTACCGTTTTTCAAATAAATCCAAAATAACCGAGTTATTTTAGGAGGATCACTAGATATTTTCTGGATTTTCTTTTTGTAAATTTAATCTAGTATCTATGTTGCCATATCATAAACAAATGATATTTCTTTACACTAAAAAAATTCCAAATGTTTTTCAAAAAATTCAAAATTTTGAAAAATTTTTCTAGTGAAAAAATAAATTGAATCGTGTTTCTAGGGTCGAAATATACTACCCCTAAAAATATTTGCACTTATTTAAGGACTCACCCTATATAAGTACCTACCACTATTTTAACGTTGGCAGGTATATTTTGATCACAGGAACACGTCAATAAGATAGTCATTTTTCGCGAGAAAAAAATTGGAAAATATTGTATTTTTGGAAAAAAAATTGTATTTTATTTTTAATTTTCACTAAAATAAATCACTATTAAAACTAAAAGAGTTTCGGACTTACATTGCCTTTATTTATTTTGCTTACACAACGTTTCGCTCAGAAGTATCACTGACCGTTATCAAGTGTGAACTAAACTAAATCCTAAAACTCAGGGCCGATTTAAGGTGATTTGGTACCCTAGGCACCATTTATTTTGCCGCCCCTTCAACTAATAAAAAATCAAGTAAAATATGTTATTTAAAAAATGCCGCCCCCTATCAGCCTGCCGCCCTAGGCAGCTGCCTATCTCGCCTAATGGATAAAGCGACACTGCTAAAATTACTGAGCTTATATACTAGAGCAGAAGAGTGGTGGAGAAACACACCAGGGCAGAGACGGCAGGGTGAAAAGGTTCATTGTAGAACATTCGCCAAAATTCAAGGTAGATTTGATAAGCAAGGACAGAAAGACAGTCAAAGCTGTAGTAGGTCTACTAAACTAACAGGGCATTGTCAGCTAAATAGGCATCTAAAGCTGATGGGACTGACAGACGAAGCTATGTGTAGGTTCTGCCAATCTGAAAAAGAAACGTCAGAACACATTTTATGTCGGTGTGACAGCCTGGCAAATGTGCGGTTCTCTGTAATAGGCAATGATGGGCCATTGTCAGGGAGCTACATGAAGGGTTCAGTCTCCAAGTTGCTAAACTTTGTAAAAAGGATAGGACTGGAGAATGTAATCTAAGGATCAGAAGAGGACCACAATAGATCTAAGAAGGTCGTAGTGGATCAGGCCGACAGCCACCTCTAAGAATCTAATCTACTAGAGCAGAGCATTCACCCATGAATTTGTTGGGTGCAGTCAAGCATTAGGTTTTCCACTAAAAACACCTGCATTGGAGCGTTTTATGAGTGGTTGCCATTTGCCATATTGTTGAAATTTCCATAGTTGGGTTGCTAAAGATATTATTATTGTTAAAAACGAATACGGCCTCTTTAAATTTGCGCTTTTTCCAATGGGGTTCTTTGTGGACAGCCCGGGCTTCCGACCATTTTATGTTGTGGTGCTTGGACCACACATGATCTGCAATGCCCGACTTCATTGTTTCACCTCTTTGCGTATTTTTTTTATGTTCGTCAAATCGTACATCTAGAGGACGTTTTGTCTCTCCAATATACGACTCACCGCACTAGCAATGCAAGATGATTCAGGTTTTGTTTTTGTTAGGACACTCCTTAAGGTGCGTATTCATTATCCGCACGAACGAACGAAGGAACGAACGAATGTTCGCTAGTGGTATGGACGGGGACCGCACGAGAAGACCGGAGGCATTTGTTGGCAAACGCCTTTGATGTACCGACTCGAAACGGATGGTCGAGCGAACGAACGAACGAACGGCCGCATGCGTTCGGTCCCCGTCTAAATATACCGCACTTTCATTCGTTCGTTCGTTCGTTCGTTCGTTCGTTCGTTCGTTCGTTCGTTCGTTCGTTCGTTCGTTCGTTCGTTCGTTCGTTCGTTCGTTCGTTCGTTCGTTCGTTCGTTCGTTCGTTCGTTCGTTCGTTCGTTCGTTCGTTCGTTCGTTCGTTCGTTCGTTCGTTCGTTCGTTCGTTCGTTCGTTCGTTCGTTCGTTCGTTCGTTCGTTCGTTCGTTCGTTCGTTCGTTCGTTCGTTCGTTCGTTCGTTCGTTCGTTCGTTCGTTCGTTCGTTCGTTCGTTCGTTCGTTCGTTCGTTCGTTCGTTCGTTCGTTCGTTCGTTCGTTCGTTCGTTCGTTCGTTCGTTCGTTCGTTCGTTCGTTCGTTCGTTCGTTCGTTCGTTCGTTCGTTCGTTCGTTCGTTCGTTCGTTCGTTCGTTCGTTCGTTCGTTCGTTCGTTCGTTCGTTCGTTCGTTCGTTCGGATAATGAATACGCACCTTTAGAGTAGTCAATAAAAGTCAATAAAAACTGTTTTAATTTTATATTGCTTAGCTATTCGCCTGATATATAATAGCAATATAATTACTAAGCTAAAATAAATCACTAACTCACCACAATACACCAAAATACTTTAGTTTTAAACACTGCAGTGTAAAATTGAATGTTTTACATCCAATGTTCAGTTGTGTTAATAGGTAATTGATTGAAAAACATTAATCTATAACAAAGTTCTTGAACAGGTGCATCCGTAGAAACTAAATAAAATAAATGACATGAGATCGCAGAACTTTTTGTAGTAAAAGAACTGCGTTGCAAACGTTGTGTTGTTTTTGATGGGATATGGGATTGTCCTTTATTTTGCTGTTTATGGATACAGTATGGTCGAAAAAAACAGCGTCCAGTTGGCTTGGAAATGACGATCAGTGACATACCCTATATAGTTTTACATATAAAATGACAGCGATCTTCATTTTATAGCCATAGCTTAGGCCGGTTTTTTTTTCGATCATATTGTAGAAGGCTGATGGCGAATCATAGTTTTAAATCGTGCAAAATGTTCATGTTTTTTTTTCGAATATAAATGCATTATTCGGCGCACGCAAAAATAAACATTCCAGTGGCAAAATCGACGGCCAACCATGTAAAATATTAACATTTATCGTTCGAACCACGCTTTACAATTAGGGCCGAGAGCGGCAACTTTAAATAAAATACTCCAATGTTTTTTATTCGCCTATCGTAATCGCAAACGCCAGTGCCGTGCATATTTATTTATTTATCTATTTTACTTGGAAGACCCCAACAGTAACCTGGAATGTCCTCCAACGGTGTAAGACACTCCAAGAAATTTCTCAGGATTGACGACCGAGAAAAATCAAAGATTTTCTTCGATTTAGGTAAGAACAATCTTTTTCACGGTTTTTTTTCACAATACACCATCTCCTCAATGAATACCTCGGTGGAATGAAGCTAATAAACAACGGCGGCGTATGCACATTCTGTGGGAAAAATGAGAAAACACCAGAACAGCTTATCACTGAGTGCGCCGAGACGACAACCATTCAAGCCATAAACTTTGGTACGACTAATATCAGAGATGGAGAACTAACTACTCTATAAACCCGTCTCAAATACTAGCTTTTGTTAAAAGCCTGAGACTGTGGGGAGTGTGGGGTGTGTGGGGTGTGTTGTAACTCAAGACACAATAGATCTATAAGGTGCTACCATACAACCTACAATTACTAATCCAACAATTATTTGCAACAAGCATTTTTTATCTTATTTTTATTCTAGAGATTACCTAAGATATATTTAAATCATTTTCGACTACTGTATTATTAGGCAATTCCACCACAGGAAAGAGCTGCTGAGCCTTTATCCAGGCTCAGAACTCCAATGTAAGGACATCGAGTCGTCAACTCGAAGAAGGGTCATGGTCAGGTCCTCACAATAGGAATTGGCCTCAAATCCAAGGGGCCAATAGAGAAAGAGGAATATATCTTCTATTATAGATACGGGACAACACCGGTAACAGGTCTAAGGAGAGACCAAGTTAAGGAGGTGGAGAAAATGGAGGCAGATCCTCCAGCCTCCACCTCACGGGTACCTTAGCCGGAGGCTAGCTCCTCGACTGTGAAGGGCACGGAGGGCTAAACTCCAACCGTGAAAGAGTGTGTACCCTGGGAGGAAGAAGATCTATTGTCAGAGGAGGATGGGAAATACCCCGTATCCCCTACAACAGGAAAATGTATGATGGGTTATAGACTGTGTGATAAGTTATAACTCAAGGAAGGGGGACACAATAGATTTTTAAGGTCGCAGTGACTAATCCTCTCCTCACTCATTCTACTTTCTACATCAGGCAATTCCCATATAACATTTCCCATAAAGGCGCTCAATATAATTTACGCGAAGGCGGATTGATTGACTTTATATTGTCTCTAACGGGATATTAAAGGCTGTCCGTTTGCGAATCTTCCACGTACTCTGCAGACCACAATAACTGCAACTGCAACGTCAATGCGTAAGAAAGAGATAGAATATGGAACTAACGCGTGATTTAATTTCGTCGGTGAGGATTGACCGCTATCCTGCGCATTGATGCCAAATCTGAAAAAAAGTTTCCCCCAATTTAAAGTAAAAAATAACTATATTGGTTAGTTAATTAATTACGTACTTTATGCTATTTTAGTTTTAGTATTTTGCAAATTTTGCTTACCCTGCTCTGGTTAGCGCTGCACGCTACTGGTGAAGGCGTTTATTCATTTCGTTTTTTTTCTCTCTCACTAGCGAGTAGTGTGTGTTTGTGGTTTTTTAATTAAAATGAAACAAAAGTTATCGATAGGGGCGAATGTTTTTTTTTAATATCGATATGTTCGAGGTGAAATACGAATAATAGTGGCCCCATATATTAGTTGTTTTTCGTACCAAATTCAATATTTAAACTGTGTATCACACACAATTTAACCAGATAAACACACTAAACTAAAGTTTGTTCTATATTTTAAAGTTTTTACACTACTATACATTTTTTCACTCGTGTATTTCAATTTACAGTGCCGTGGCCATAAATGTAACGACAATTTGACTCGAAATACCAAGTGTGTGCTATCAAATTATTCGTAAAAAAATGCTTTTTCCAAATATGCTAATTAGCCAAACTCGTTCCGATCAAAAAATTGAGTTGATTAAAAACACGATTTCGGCATCTTTTAACCGGCCAGTACAAAACGAAGGACATACACAATATCCTCAAAAAGTTATTGTTTGGGCTGGTGTTTTTGGAAATGCTTGAATGAATTGGTCCTTTATTTATTGAAGGAAACTCGACAGGTGATCTGCATCGTAATATGCTTTAAGAGACTATTGATACTTTTATCCCCAAAGAGCTAGAAACTCAAATTGATGCAGAGGGAATCCAGTTTTACAGGAGGAGTTCTTAACATTCCAGAAGGACGGTGCTCCACCTCATTTTCTTCCAGTCCGACAGTGGTTAAACGAGAGATTTCCGGGTACCTGGATTGGCAGAAGTGGACCAATTGGACGGCCTCCAAGATGACCGGATTTAACACCCTTAGACTTCTTTTTTGGGTACATCTTAAATGCGATGTTTATAAAACACAACCTACTGATATTGATAATCTTAAAAGGCCAATTACAGCAGAATGCCGGTCAATTCCCAGTGAAGTTTACCGAAATGTTAAGGAGGAGTTTGAAAACAGACTCTATTATTGTTTACAGGAAAATGGACAATATTTTGAACAACTTATAAGATAGGGCGTAAGTGGTGGAACCTAATATTCTAATCATTTGTACTAAAAGGAGATCCATTGCAATAATTTTTGTGTAAACACTATAGCCTGAAAACCAAAATCTCAATGCAGACATATTTAGTTGTTTCTGCAACTTTGAAACACGATTATTCGGAAACCTCTGCAAAAAAAGCAACAAAGTATGGATACCACTAAAAAGAGAATTAAACGCTCTTTAAAACGATGTTCCACTTGACCCCCATTCCCATTTAAAATTCTAAGGGTGACATCTACCCCTCCTAGGGGGTTGAAAGAAAAAGGCTAAAAATATTCATTTAAACGTCTTTCCGATTTTTCATAATTTTAACTACAAGAAAGATATTACGGGTGGGAAGTTTTAAAATTGACACAGTGTATAATATGTCAATAAGTTCATTTATTTATCGAATAAAGTAAAAAATACCGAGGGTACCATTTAAAAATCAAAAGTTGTAGTCATTTTCGATTAAACACGAAATGACCGAAAACAATTGAATACGTCAATCAATCCTGATTTATGCCATATACTAACGTACCAAATATCATTTATTTATCTGAAACAATAAAAAGTTATAGTAAGTCACTTTGAGAAACACCCGGCATATATGGTAAATATTATTTATCTTCATTTCTCCGAGCCTGGTATACATACTCCTTTCGGTAGTTCACCCGTTCTCTCTCTCACCCTAGAACTAACCTAACCTCATTGTTAGACCACCTCGCCTACCGCAGATTACGATGATTAACTCTGTAGGCTGCCCGCCCATCGTGCACCATAATCCGTTAAAAAGTTTAAACGCCCATTAAATGAAATAATAAACGTGTGTATGAAGAAGAGAGGCGATAAGATAGCGTTAAGATACGGCTCGGAAACGCGGAAACTCGGACATTGTGTTGTTGGTGTGGGGTCAGCGCCTCGAGGAAGTGTGCTAGCTAAGCAGTGGCGTATCGTCAGGAAGGAATGTATAGTCTGTCTAACAAGATTTCGACAGACGGCATCAAATAATAACAGAAAATACCATTTATTTATCAATTACACAATGACAGACACAAGTGTCACTGTCACGGATCCTCTGCGCACTATGCTATCCAAAATACTAGAGTATATTAGATTAGATTTTTTGAGTTGACTATCGACCTGTTCCACTGCAACCTTTTCAGATCTCCGAGAGTGTAGTTTGTAGACTGGGTATGGGAGAGGGGAAGTTAATCACCGCGACTTTATAGATCTATTGTGTCCCCCTTTCTTGAGTTATAACTCATCATACAGTCTCAGTGCTTTGACAAAAGCCAGTACCTGAAACGGTTTTACAGGTGTTAGTTCGGCATCTTCGATATCAGTCGTACCAAAGTTTATGGCACGAATGGTTATCGTCCCGGAGCACTCAGTGATGAGGTGTCCTGGCGTTTCCCTATTTTCCCCACAAAATCTGCATTTGCCATTGTTTCTTCAATATACTGAGATGTGCATTGAGGAGACAGTGTCATGTTAAAAATTTGCGTGACAATGCAAACATTTTATCACTTAAATCAATTAAATTCTTTGATTTTTCTCGGTCGTAAGTCCTAAGAAATTTCTTAGGCTGTCTTAGACCGTTGGGGGAATCCCATTCCATTTCCAGATTTATTTTTGTTTTCTTCTAATCCTTGTGGATGATTTACACGAGGCCAATTGTGAAGAGATTCCATAGGCGCCAGAAAATTAGGAACCATTCTAAATAGTGAAATGGCAATAGCTAGAGACATTCCAGTCGAATGGACTGTCTCTGTCTCTATTTATACGATGCCAATATTGGATTGGCTTAGTAGAATATCTTCAGAATTAGCCTCGTGTAAATCGTCCATTAAGTTACATTCGCCAGTCCTATATTTTTCTAAAGTCTAGCAACTTGGAGACTGAACACTCCATATAGCTCTTACTACAAGGATTTTTTTGTTTACAAGGAACCGCATATTTGCCAGGCTGTAGCACCGATATAAAATGTATTCTGCCGTTCCTTCTTCGAATTGACAAAATCTGCACATGGCTTCATCCATCAATATCATCAGCTTTAGAAGGCAATTAAGTTTACAATGCCCTGTTAGTAGACGCACTGCATCTCTGACTGTCTTTCTGTCTTTGCTTATCCAGTCTGCCGTGAATTTTAGCGATTGTTTAATCAAGTCAAAATTGGAAAAAGACCATGCGTATTGGATTGGCGCATAAAATTAATATACCGTGTGTGAATCAGAAGACGATACATAGGAAATTCCATAAAAATTTTGAAAAGGTCAAATATTATCTTCCCAGATAATTGAATGCAACAGTTGTATTAGACTTTTTTGAAGAGGCGTTAAAGTTGTACTTTTGTGTAGAATTTCGTTTTATTTGGAATAGTCATTTAAAAGTTATTTGCAAAAATCTACCTTTAATTTAGTAAAATTATTATACGGCCCAGAGAAAGCTACAATTCAAATTCCAGCAAAAATGTGATTGTATCATTGTCAAATTCGATGTGACATTTTGTTTACAAAAATTTAAAGGTACCAAATACAGTAATTTTGTATAAAAAATTAAGATTTTCGCAACTTACGATGGATAGACAATGAGACTAGTTAGACTGGTTAGGTTAGTTACGATGGTCAAACGGCATTTTGCAGGAAAGAGTATTCCCGCTGTGTTAGATTTGTTTGCAGCTCAGTCTCAAGTACAACTTTAACGCCTCTTCAAAAAAATCTAATACAATATTTGCATAAAATCATCTGGGGAGATAATATTTTACCTTTTCAAAATTTATATGGGATTTTCTTTGTCCCATCTTCCAATGCACTACACGGTATAAACAATTTCCCGATATGGTTGTTATATACCAACCATGTGGAATCTTTCTGTAAAATATCAAGATTAATGACAAGACCCATAATCTACGCCCTTCGTAGACAAAGATACACCAAGCTGACGTAAGCCGCAAAGACGACGCGTGTTCTGTTACAATAATGACAAGGAGAATTTTTGCTTGGATGGCCATGGAACGGATAAGATAGTGCATAATTTATTGCGATGCATATATACGTAATGCAAATGAGCTTCCTATTGTTGTTAAAAGTGTTGAGAGAATTCTGCATTTCATTCTGGCAAATGCATTTAGAATAAATTTATTTTTTGTGAGTAAATTATACAGAGTGATCAGCAATGATTGAAATAGTTGGCTGTTTTGGCTGATTATGGTCGTTTGGTTGGCAAATAAATTTAAGAAATTCGTATGTTTATCAGCTATTGTCATTAGCGTCAGAACAAGCCAAAAAGCCTAATCAAAACGAGATGGGAAATAAATGGATTTAAACTCAAGGTTTCCTAATTCTTTAATGATTGAATAAATGTATTAAAAAAACGTGCTGATAATAAATTTTCATAATTAAACGCATATTAAGGTATCATAGACTATTACAGTTGAGGATTGGAACCTTTGGTGTTACAACAGCAAAATAAACACACACACACACACACACACATATTGGTGATAAAGAATATTGTATAGATATTAATAATTTAAAATTAATTAAATAAATCTCAAATTACAGGCAATTAGATGCCATATGAGCGCGTCAAAATTAATAACAATGGTAATACTTGATTCCTGTTGAGGCAACCTGGCTCAATACTGTATAATGCCAAAAAAATATACAATCATCTGCCTTTGAATATCAAGTCGCTTTCATTTTTCCCGCATTTCGCAAAGCTCAGAAATCATACTTACTGGAGAGACGACTTTTTTGTTGATGTTTAATCATGAACAATTTTGAATTTTAAAATTTTGATCATCTCACACACTGGTTAAAAGTCTAGTATTTAATATTTTATAACTCTTAAATGATTATATCCATTTACAATTTTCCTATTGTAAAATTTTTTTGATACGCCTTTTTTGTGTTCTGCAATGTCGATGTATGTTCTATTTGTAATTTTAATGACGTAATTTTTTTTGAATTGTATGCTTTGTATTATATGATTTTTTTTTTATTATTTGTATATTTTTTGTGCTTTTGTTTGTTTTGTAAATGCTTTGTCGATGAAGCTATTTTGGCTTTTTGTACAATAAAGCGTTACTTATTATTATTATACAGACGCCTCAAAAACTTTGGAAGGCGTAGGAGCTGGAATAGTACACTGATAAAAAGATAGACTTGAACTAAAGTCGTCATCGGTCTTGAAAAAAAAATTTAGTGGCAAGAGAATTTATTTTAACATAAAAGAAAATATTTTGCCTGAAGAAAAAATCTCTTAACTCAAGAAAACTGGTTCTCTTGAAAAATTCGAAAATTTCTCTTGGATCTATTTTCATTCAACCAAGTGCAAGTTACTTTGTTTTAAGATAATAACAAAAATACGCTAGGAAGTACTTCATTCAAGAAACATGGCCATTTTTCCAATACCTACTTAAATACTCTTTTGATGAAAAATAATAACGACACGCCAAAGACGATGACGAAGGATGGTATATACAATTAGTCGGCAGTCCGATCAGCCTCACGTGGTATTTGATAGATCGCACATCATATTACGCACGGGTTTTGTTGCTTGGAATTTTCCACTTGGAATTTTGCATAATTTGCTTTTTAAACGCATATCATATAACAAATTAGGGATCGTTATTAACATGTACTTGTCATTTTTTATGGACAAATTTTAGGATATACGGATTTTTTAAAGGAGTTTCTGAAAAAATGGATATTAGAGCATTTATTTGCTTTATTTGAAGGTAAGAGACATTTACCTAATACACCTGTTTAGATAATGCATGCCTGACTATAGATAGAATAAGAATATAGGTATCGATTTTTTTATGAAAACAATTACAAACATTTTAGAAATTTCAAGTCGTCGTATTAAAAAATTCAAAATGTGACCAAAGCTTATAATTTTAATAATTTGTTTACTTTACTTTGATTAATCGCGATGTAACATTTTTTTTTGTAATTTGTAGAGTGATGAACCACCCCAAAAAAACCAAGGAGTGAAGAAGCAGAAATAACTACCTACTATCGAGGAAAATAATATCACTTTACTTACTACAGACTAGGAAAACCTAAATTTATCAGAAAATAATATACCTCGTAATATGCCTGTATGCCTGTATATGATGTATAGACTTCTCTTAGATCAAAATAAATTTTAGTTGAGTCAATGGTATTCGCTATTGGTTTAAGAAAAGTGCCTCTTTAATCAAGAAATGTCCCTTTTCAATCAAGAATTTTTGCATGAATCAAAGAGACTATTGTTCTTGTAGCAAGAACTTCTTTGCATATTAATTTTGGGTCAAGAGTGAAATACTTTGGACAGATAGATTCTTCTATTCTCTAAAGTAATTTTTAAAAGCTTAAGAAAAGAGAGTTAATGCTTTGGGCAAAGAAACGTCGTTCTTGGCCCTATTGAAAAGCGCCAATCTTTTGGGTCAAAGTCATATTCATTTCGACTGAGAGATCCTTTTTATCAGTGTAGGGCCGAAACAAGGAAGATCTTTCCACGTAAGCCTATCTAAGAATGTCACAAATTTCCAGGCAGAAATAACGGCAATCCACTATTGCGAAGAAGAAATAATATGGCAACAAAGAAGACATCGTTCTGTGGCCATCTTGACAGACAGCCAAGCAGGGGCTAAAGGCTCCGCGGGGGTCAATTCTAGATTAGTGTGGGACTGTGTGCGTGCTCTAAATTCTTTGGATAGCATTGTTACTTTCGCCTGGGTACTAAGACACGAGGGTCACAAAGGTAACGAAAAGGCAGATGAAAGGGCCAAGCAAGGCTCATCAATGCCATTCATATGCCCAAAACGCCCAGCAAAGGCAGTCACGAGAATTTCCACGGAATGATAAGTGGCCAACAAATATCTAGAATGGTGGAGAAACTCTCCATTCTAGAGATGACTGGAGATCCATGGTGATATGACATAATTTGCTAAAATTTGTTTAAGCATCAGTAACCAACCAATAGTGCTAAAATTCTCTAACACGGTATTGCCAACTACATATTTTAATCATGGTTGATAGCTCTGTAGGAATTTTATATAAATATGTTTTATTGAACTAGGTATATATAATAAAATAAGGGATCCCTCAAGAAACAAGTATGTTAAATCAATTATTTGCCAGTTTATACTTGTATATACGATAAAATTTGTCAAATAAAAACATATTTTAGTAAACACCGGCATAATTACGGCATTATTTTTAACGACATGCCCGCCAGATGGTGCTAAAATTACGTTTTCCCGACTTAACACAGCAATAACTCAGATATTAAACAGATAATACATTATTATACAGAAATTTCTCGCCGAATAAAGCGTCTAAACCCCTAAAGGTTTCTAATATTTTTGTCGGTATTTTTAAATGAAGAATTTTGAATTTGAATTGAAAAGTCGAGAGCTTTTAGAATATTTTCTGTTTCTGACTAGAAACTGAAATACTGAGAACCGTCATTAAAACCGATATCCTAACGAAAGAGCAGGTCACACATCGCTTGAAATATGCTGGGAATAGCAAAGAACAATTATAAAAAAAATGAGTAGATACGACAAAAGACCCTCAAGGGGCAATGAGCAAAACACTTGGCAAGAAAGTCGGAAAACAGATGATCACAAAAATTACAGCATGGTACCCACGAGGAATTAAGAGAACTAGAAGAAGACTAAATCTAAGATGAAATCATAATATTTGGAACACATTATCGCTGAGTGCGCCGAGACAACAGCCATACCATTCGTACCATAAACTTTGGTACGGCTGATGTCGAAGGTGGAGAGCTGGGTTTTATAGAGCCATCTCAGATACTTCCTCCCAGAATTGCAAACGGGTTTTCGCACCAATCGCGGCACCGTCGATTCCATATTCTCCATCCGCCAACTACAGAAAAAAGTAAAAGAGCAGCAGTCTAAATTTTATGCAATTATGAAAAAGTTCGGAGTACCCAACAAATTTCTTACAGTGTGTAAAAGCCTCCATAACAACAACAAGTCAAGAGTGTCACATCATGGATATTATAACAAAATATAGGAGTTAGGCAGCATGGGCGCCGGACGGGGGGGGGGGGGGGCATTTGCCCCCTCCCTGGATCACTGAAGCAGTAAAAACTTCTTACATCCATCTGTAAAAAAATAATCATTATTATAAAATTTTTAGGTGTTACCCCCCCCCCCTAAATTTCATTCTTCCGGCGGCGGCGCCCATGTTAGGCAGATATATTGTCTTAGCGCCTCTCTTATTCAATATATTCATGGCAGCGCTCTCCATTATAGTGGACAGCAAACTGCAGGAGAAAGGATTGTGCATTAGATAACAGATGCGACGGCGCGCGGCAGTCTGTTCAACATAAAAAGACATACATAGAGCAAAAATACATCATAGAACTTCAGTATTCAATAGTTCATCATAGAACTTCAATATCTACGCTGACAGTTGCAAAAACGTTACAGCAATTACAAGAAATGCTAAACACATATACCTGAGCATACGAGGCTTTGGTTCTGGAAAAAGCTAACTGCGAGAGTATTGAAGTCATGATTACAAAAACCCGCTTAAGATGGGTTGATCACGTATGCAGAATGTAAGAAAACCGCATACCAAAATATATGTTTTACGGTGAGCTTGTAAGCGGTAAGAGGAGACCGGGTAGAAAACTCAAAAGGTACAAGGGATTAACATGCAGAATGAGTGGGAAGAAGCAGCTCACAACAGAACGCAATGGAGAAGAATTGTAAACTCAGTTAACAGCGAGAACCAAAAAGTAAAGAGCAATGAGATTTTTGAATGTCCGGAGTGCGGTAGACAGATAACATCACGTATCGGGCTTTTCAGTCACAGAAAAGCTTATAAAAGAAAACGCCTTGCGTGACCATCTTCTGATACGTGTCAAATACTCGTCAGCGAGTAACGGAAGTAGTAGTAGACTGACTCATCAAACAGTTATATTATGACGAGTTATAAATAACTCATTATACATATTATAACTCAAGAAAGAACACACAATAGATCTGCAAGGTCGCGGTGGATAACTTCTCTCCTAAACATTCTACATTCTACATGATATTTGGAAATTAGCAGGGATAACTTGGACCCGTATAGCCAACAATAGACATCAATGGGTTCAATTATAGGGAGATTACCTAAATATGTAACTAAAGCTACACTTTAATTGACAAAAAACTCTTCTCTTCACTTCACTGTTAAAACGTTACGAAGTTAGTCTGGTCAGCTGATATTTTTATAAAAAAGAAAATAATGGTCAATTTGAAAAATGCATCATCGCCTAAAACGGACTCGAAATCGAAAATATTCCCAATAAATTATTATCCTAATGGATTTTTCGGTTATTAATATGATAAATCGCACGGGATAAACCGTTTTGTATGCCAAAGACCTGCTACGCAGTTTAAAAGATAAATTTGGTTGAGGGGCGTTCGGTATATAAATCAGAAGGGGAAACGAACGTCTATGATTATGACACCCCGGATTGCATCATGCAAAGGCGTAGAATACCAACAAAAAATAATGGGGAAAAATCAAAAATAATGTGACGGTTTTTCGATTTGATTCTTAATCTTGGAACGATTTTTGATGCATTTTATTAACCCATTTCTTAAACTTAAAACACTTATTTGAAGTAGAAAAGAATAGAAACACCCTATATAATACGAGGCTACTCAGATCACAGTTTAGGGAAAGTTAAACAAGAGTTTTATTTACTTTCAAACCGATATACATACAATTGATCATTTTCGGATTTTTTTTTATTTCTTAATGAAAAAAGAATAGTGTTTTGATGTATTTAATATGTAGACTCATTTTTTTTTAACTAAAATACGATCGAAAAAAAGTATTAAATTGAATAAACGTTTTTTAATAAATTGCTCGCTATTTTATGGCAAATTCTGAAGCTCAACCTTAATTAAGCCTAAATCAAAGTACGTGTGCTTGGAAATTTGGATGCAGCTTAAAGGTGTACGCGCACTGAATCGGTACCAGTCCGGCGAGAAACGGCGAAGTCGGTGACTCGACTATCGTAGAGGTAGGAATCTGGCCTCTACAGGCCGAAATGTTTTAGTGGACGCCGGCGCCGTCTATATGTACGATGGTCGCAGTCGCTTTTGCTGGTCGGTCCGATCCGATGCAGTGCGCGCCCTCCTTAACACGACAAGATCGGGCTAGGCCTTAGGCAGATTTCTGAAATATAATATATATTTCCTTCGGCCACACACCCGCTTTACCCCACCCTTGAGAGCGACCGGAACAATACAGCGTAATAGACTTTTTAGGAGACAGTGTCCTGCTAAACCCCCGTGACAATCCGAAGATTGTTCTTAGTCTTTTTGTGCACGACCAAGACAAAGACCTCAGGACTAAAATACTAGTTCTTATTTAAGAAACACGCTGTATAACAGTGCACGAAAATTTCTAGAGAAGGTTTGTGACGTCACAAACGTATTTCTGCCCTAAAATATATCCCTACTACGCTCTAGACAACTCTAAATTATGTCACAGTTTAAACAAACCGCCAGGAAACAAACGTACGTCTTGGAAGACAGCGTCGGCACAGCCCAGGGAGGAGGGAAAGGCATATAATACGTAATATTTCCCCGCGACGACGACGTATTAGGCATGTTTATTTTAAATTCTTTTCCGTTTTGACGTTGAAAATCGTCGTGAGGCCGTTGGAAAGAATGTGTAAACAGAAAGGGAAAAGTTTGCGGGCATGATTCGTATTGTCGGAGAATTTAATAAAATAGTTTGCGACGGGCCACATGCAAGAGAGATAAAAGGGTTGATGTATGCGCGGCGGGCTTTAATCCGAATCCGGGGTCCCGGAATTTTAAATTGCCTTTTTGCCCACCGACCGATGGCGACGTTTATCGTTTTAGCGTCGCTTCGCATCGGGCTCATGGTTTTTATAGCTCAATGAAGATGTATTTAGTAGGGGAAAAATCTGACTAAAATATGCATACGAGGGCAAATCGCTTCGTTCGAAAACTAGCTCTCATGTAGAATTGTGTGTTCTCCTTTACCATTCAGTCTCAGACCTGGTCTCAGAGCTTTAACAAAAGCCAGTATCTGAGACGGCTCCACAGAAGCCAGCTCTCCATCCTCGACATCAGCCGTACCAAAGTTCATGGCACGAACGGTCGTCGTCCCGGCGCACTCAGTGATAAGGTGTTTTGGTGTTTCCCCATTTTTCCCACAGAATCTGCATTCGCCGTTGTCTCTTAGCTTCAGCCTAGAGAGGTGTTCGTTGAGGAGATAGTGTCCTGTTAAAAACTCCGTAACAACCCGAAGATTGTTCTTGGTCTTTTTTGTACAATACCAAGACAAAGACCGCAAGACCAGGACCAATCTCGCCCATCGTTAACTACCAGCTAAAATACTTGTTCTTATTTAAGAAACACACTGCACGAAAATTTCTAGGAAAGATTTCTGACGTCACAAACATATTTCTGCCCTAAAATATATCCCTACTACGCTCTAGACAGCTCTAAATTATGTCACAGTTTAAACAAACCGCCAGGAAATAAACGTACGTCTTGGAAGACAGCGTCGGCACAGCCCAGGAGGGAGGGAAAGGCATATAATACGTAATATTTCCCCGCGACGACGACGTATTAGGCATGTTTATTTTAAATTCCTTTCCGTTTTGACGTTGAAAATCGTCGTGAGGCCGATGGAAAGAATGTGTAAACAGAGAGGAAAAAGTTTGCGGGCATGATTCGTATTGTCGGAGAATTTAATAAAATAGTTTGCGACGGGCCACATGCAAGAGAGATAAAAGGGTTGATGTATGCGCGGCGGGCTTTAATCCGAATCCGGGGTCCCGGAATTTTAAATTGCCTTTTTGCCCACCGACCGATGGCGACGTTTATCGTTTTAGCGTCGCTTCGCATCGGGGTCATGGTTTTTATAGCTCAATGAAGATGTATTTAGTAGGGGAAAAATCTGACTAAAAAAGTCATACGAGGGTAAATCAGTTCGTTCGAAAACTAGCTCTCTCCAGTGATTGCGAATATACATGAGTGGCATCCGTAACCTCCAATGGTTTAGTAGAATGCTTAGGAGGGGAGTTAATCACCGCGACCTTACAGATCTATGTGTGTTCCATTTTCTTGTGTTATACCTCGTTATAACTCATCATACAGTCTCACATCTTTAACAAAAGCCAGTATCTGAGACGGTTCCACAGAGGCCGGCTCGCCATCCTCGACGTGAACCGTATCAAAGTGCATGGCACGAACGGTCGTCGTCTCGGCGCACTCAGTGTTAAGGTGTTCTGGTGTTTCCCCACTTTTCCCACAAAATCTGCATTCGCCATTGTTTCTCAGCTTCAGCCCACTAAGGTGTTCGTTGAGTCGACAGTGTCCTGTTAGAAACACCATGACAACCCGAAGATTGTTGTTTGTCTTTTTTGTGCAACACCAAGACAAAGACCTCAAAACCAAGACCAGTCTCGCTCATCATTAACTACCAGCCAAAATACTTGTTCTTATTAAAGAAACACGCTGTATAACAGTGCACGAAAATTTCTACGCAAGGTTTATGACGTCACAAACGTATTTCTACCCTAAAATATATCTCTACTACGCTCTACAGACAGTTCTAAATTATGTCAGAGTTTAAACAAACCGCCAGGAAACAAACGTACGTCTTGGAAGACAGCGTCGGCATGGCCCGGGGGAGGGGAAGGCACATAATACGTAATATTTCTCCGCGACGACGACGTATTAGGCATGTTTATTTTAAATTCTTTTCCGTTTTGACGTTGAAAATCGTCGTGAGGCCGATGGAAAGAATGTGTAAACAGAGAGGGAAAAGTTTGCGGGCATGATTCGTATTGTCGGAGAATTTAATAAAATAGTTTGCGACGGGCCACATGCAAGAGAGATAAAAGGGTTGATGTATGCGCGGCGGGCTTTAATCCGAATCCGGAGTCCCGGAATTTTAAATTGCCTTTTTGCCCACCGACCGATGGCGACGTTTATCGTTTTAGCGTCGCTTAGCATCGGGGTCATGGTTTTTATAGCTCAATCAAGATGTATTTAGTAGGGGAAAAATTTGACTAAAAAAGGCATACGTGGGTAAATCACTCCGTTCGAAAACTAGCTCTCTCCAGTGATTGCGAATATAAATGACTGTTATCCGTAACCTCCAACGGTTTAAGACACACTAGGAAAGTTCACGCAGTCCATACGACCAAGAAAATTCAAAGATTTTCCTGAACAATCTTCGGATTGTCACGGGGTTTTTAACAGGACACTGGCTCCTCAATGAACATCTCAGTAGATTGAAGCTAAAAAACAACGAACAATCCTGTGGGGAAAATGGGAAAACACCAGACCACCTCATCACACATCACTAAATGACCGACAACAACCATTCGTGCCATAAACTTTGGTTCGACTGATATCGAAGATAGAGAACTAACCTCTGTAAAACCGTCTCAAATACTGGCTTTTATCAAGGCCCTGAGACTGTCTGATGAGTTATAACTCAAGAAAGGAGGACACAATAGATCTATAAGGTTGGGGTGATAAACTTTGATTAACCCCCCCCTCTCCCCCCTCTCATACAATATACAATCTATATATAGGTGTCCCCAAAAGCTTCGTTAAGTAGGTACAAGGAGAGATGTAATAAAATATAGCCGTTTTTTTTCTGGGGTCGTTTTGGGAAGATTTTTTTGATACACAATTTTTCCAAGCTGAAAAACTAGATGAAAATGAGAAACACAATACTATCAGAGATTTTAAGAAGCGTTTTTGTAATATATTAGAACCCTTTCGCTATCTTATCGTGAAGGAAATAGTGAGACTTGAATAAATGCTTTTCAAATCCAACGAACTGTTGAGCGATACTGGTCTTAGTCTTAAAACCAAAAATAAGACGTTAAATCTGCAAGACCAGGACCGAGCATGCAAAACCCATATTGCAGTATTGCATTTTTACCTTTTTTATTTACAAATTATTCTTCATAGATTCTCAAGCAACGAAAAAAGGAATAGTCCAAACATTATGTTGATCGATAAAAGATAATTTGCAGTAATGAAGCATTAGTTAATCTGAACCAAATAATATTAAAGCGGATTTACTTTTCAATTGTTACTCTTAAAATTCCCTTGACAAGGTTATATAGGACCGCAAAACAGACTCAGCTTGATGAAGATGTCTACATTTCATATTTAGAAGGAACATCGGTGAAGATAAGGTGAATAGGCAAACAGTATAAAATTAAAACTGTTTTTATAAGTCTGAAACTATTCTAAAAGTCTTAACAATAACAAAAGCGGAAACTTTGAAACAAGAGAAAGAGTACATCTACCATCTACCAGATCTCTTGTGAATTCAGTGAATCGTATATGTATGACTTAACACACTACAAACATAAAAAACATATTCAAAGAGGTGAAAGAATGTACTCAGGTATTGCAGACTATGTGTGAGACAAGCAACACAACATAAAGTGGTCGGAAATTGGAGTTGTCCACAATAAACTTCATTGGAAAAAGCATAAATTTAGAGAAGCCGGATTTATACCAATCAGCAATAACAACTTTAGCAATCTATGTTTGTAAATTTCTACAATATTGCAACTATACTTAAACTTGCTTAAACAATGCTGGCGTTAACAGTGGACTCTCTCACGCTTGACTGCACCCAACTACATCACAGGTAAATGTCTGGCTCTACTGTTAAGCTCAGTAGTTTTAGAATTTAGATTAGTTCACACTTGATAACAGTCAGTAATATATCTGACCGAAATGTTGTGTAAATTCATAAAATTAAAAAAAAAAGAACAATCTATCCAAAAAGATATTTTATTTCATTAGTATGAAAGGCAAAACTAATATAAATCAACTATGGATGTTCAATTATTAATTTTTTAAACCGTTTTCAAATTGTTTATTTCGCGTAATAAGGTTGTCCAACTCCCTTTTAATGGGTTTCTAATGGGCTTTATCGACCGTGGCAAAGATAAACATTATGATAGCGAGGGCCTATACCGGCAGTTAGTCAACTAAATCAGTGGCTCCCCCTTTGATTAGTCTGATAAGCTCCCTTCCAGTGGCGCAGTAGCAAAT
>NW_022146047.1:3955324-4030805 GCF_002938485.1 Sitophilus oryzae | reverse complement strand
TTCTCCGAGCCTGGTATACATACTCCTTTCGGTAGTTCACCCGTTCTCTCTCTCACCCTAGAACTAACCTAACCTCATTGTTAGACCACCTCGCCTACCGCAGATTACGATGATTAACTCTGTAGGCTGCCCGCCCATCGTGCACCATAATCCGTTAAAAAGTTTAAACGCCCATTAAATGAAATAATTAACGTGTGTATGAAGAAGAGAGGCGATAAGATAGCGTTAAGATACGGCTCGGAAACGCGGAAACTCGGACATTGTGTTGTTGGTGTGGGGTCAGCGCCTCGAGGAAGTGTGCTAGCTACAAGAAGCAGTGGCGTATCGTCAGAAAGGAACGTATAGTCTGTCTAACAAGATATCGACAAACGACATCGAAAAATAACAGCAAATACCATTTATTTATCATTACACAATGATAGACACAAGTGTCACTGTCACGGATACTCTGCACATTACTAATGGATTAAAGTAATTAAATACTAGACTATATTGGATTAGATTTTTTGAGTTGACTATTGATCTGTTCCACTGCAACCTTTTCAGATCTAGATTGTTGACTGTATGGGAGGAGGGAAGTTAACCACAGCAACCTTATAGATCTATTCTGTTCCACTTTCTTAATTTATAACTATCACCTCTCAGGACTTTGACAAAAGCCAGTATCTGAGAAGGTTTTATAGGAATTAGTTCTCCGTCTTCGATATCAGTCGTACCAAAGTTCCACGAATGGTTATCATCTCGGTGCACTCAGTGATAAGGTGTTCTGGTGTTTCAGTATTTTCCCCACAGAATCTGCATTCGCCGTTGTCTCTTAGCTTCAATCTACTGAGATGTTCACTGAGGAGAAAGTGTCATGTTAATAACCCCATGACAATCCGAACATGTTATTACTTAAATCAATGAAATTATTTGATTTTTCTCGATCGTAAGTCCTAAGAAATTTCTTCGGGTGTTGACCCCCTTAGACCGTTGGGGGATTCCCACTCCATTTTCAGATCTATTGTGAATATCTTCTGATCCTTGTAGACGATTTACCTATACCAGGCCAATTGTGAAGACAGTCCATTGGCACCAGAAAATTAAAAACCGTTCTAAATAGTAGAATGGCTTAAGACAATAGCTGGAGACTCCAATGGACTCTCTCTATTTATACGATGCCAATATTGGATTAGCTTAGTAGAATGTCTCCAGAACTGACATCGTGTAAATCGTCCAATCGTCCATTAAGTTACATTCTCCAGTCCTATCCTTTTCAAAAAGTCTAGCAACTTGGAGACTGAACACTCTATATAGCTCTTCGTCAATGGTATATCATGAATCACAGGAATTTTTTTGTTTACAAGGAACCGCACATTTGCCAGGCTGTCGCACCGGCGCGGCATAAAATGTATTCTGTCGTTCTTTCTTTAAATTGACAAAATCTGCACATGGCTTCATCCATCAATACCATCAGCTTTAGAAGCTAATTAAGTTAACAATGTCCTGTTAGTAGACCCACTACATCTTTGATTGTATTTCTGTCTTTGCTTATCAAATCTGTCGTGAATTTTGGCAATTGTTCATTTTGGCAATTGTCGTGAATTTTGGCAGTTGTTGGCATCACGAAAAAATTGAAAAAGGACAATACATATTGGATTTGCGCATAGAATTAATACATACTGTGTGGTGCATCAGAACACGGGATATAGGAAATCCCATGTAAATTCCCCAGATAATTTTATGCAAAAGTTGTATTAGACTTTTTATTAAAGAGGCGTTAAATTTGGATTTGCGCATAGAATTAATACATACTGTGTGGTGCATCAGAACACGGGATATAGGAAATCCCATGTAAATTCCCCAGATAATTTTATGCAAAAGTTGTATTAGACTTTTTATTAAAGAGGCGTTAAATTTGTGCTTTTGTCTAGAATTTCGTTTAATTTGGAATAGTCGTTTAAAAGTTATTTGCAAAAATCTACCTTCAATTTAGTAAAATTTATAATACGGCCCAGAGAAAGCTACAACTAAAATGCCAGCAAAATGTGACTGTGTCATTGTCAAATTCGATGTCACATTTTGTTAATAGTTAAGAATTTCGCAACTTCTGAAAAAGTTACGGTGGTTAAACGGCATTTTGCTGGAAATAGTATTCCCGCTATGTTAGATTTATTCGCAGCTCAGTCTTCGAAGACCCTATACCGAATAAGTCAACAGTTCAAAGAATAAACTAGACAGAGGTTTGAAACTGTTTATAATGGTATTAAGCACATGGAAGACAATTTAACATGGAAGAAAATATAAATTGACATGGAAGGAAAATAATTGAACAGAAACAAAACAACAATAACTTGAATATTCTTCATGCTGAAGAAAAGAAAAACATTGGCTCCCGTCTATTCGGTTACAGTAGAAAAAAACTACAGGATCTTTCGCCGAACGACTTCTTCCCTCCTGTGGAGAACACTTTAAAACCGTCTTTGTGGGTATATAAAATACAGAAATTTAGATGAACTGAAAACGACATCTCTGTGGAATGCTAAAGATTCTCCCCTTAACAGCTTTGTACTGTGCGGCGTGAATTTTACAATAATTTGGGGCATTGTTTGACTGGTAATGGGGGATTATGTAAACATTTTTTAATTAGTATATAGTTCAATAAGGTTCCTTTAGTTACAAATATCAAATATTTATTTTATTTGTTAAATTATTATGGATGTATGTGGTATGAGCGAGGCCTGGCGAGTGATCGAGTAATGAACAGCAATAAAGTCTTTTGTATATGATCATTCCAATTCAGAAAAAAATAACCATCCTTTCCAAACCACATATACATACATATATTCTTGTAAAGAAAAAACGTGACATTTCGAATTTGACAATGACAAAATCCTATTTTTGCTGGTATTTTAATTGTAGCTTTCTCTGGGCCGTATTATATTTTTTTAGTAATTTGAAAGTAGATTTTTGAAAATCACTTTTAGATGCCTTCCAAGTAAAACGAAATTCTAGACGAAAGTACAACAATAACGCCTTTTCAAAAAAGTCTAATACAATTTTTGCATAAAATCATCTGGGGAGATAATATTAGACCTTTTCAAAATTTACATGGGATTTCCGATGTCCCTTGTTCGGATGCACCACACGATATCAACAATTTCCCTATATGGTTATTAGCAACCATGTGGAAAAATATTTCTGTAAATATCAAGATTAATGACAAGACCCATAATCTACGCCCTTCGTAGACAGAGATACACCAAGCTGACGTAAGCCGCAAAGACGACGCGTGTTCTGTTACAATAATGACAAGGAGAATTTTTGCTTGGATGGCCATGGAACGGATAAGATAGTGCATAATTTATTGCGATGCATATATACGTAATGCAAATGAGCTTCCTATTGTTGTTAAAAGTGTTGAGAGAATTCTGCATTTCATTCTGGCAAGTGCATTTAAAATAAATTTATTTTTTTTGTGAGTAAACTATACAGAGTGATCAGCAATGATTGAAATAGTTGGCTGTTTTGGCTGATTTTGGTCGTTTGGTTGGCAAATAAATTTAAGAAATTCGTATATTTATCAGCTATTGTCATTAGCGTCAGAACAAGCCAAAAAGCCTAATCAAAACGAGATGGGAAATAAATGGATTTAAACTCAAGGTTTCCTAATTCTTTAATGATTGAATAAATGTATTAAAAACGTGCTGATAATAAATTTTCATAATTAAACGCATATTAAGGTATCATAGACTATTACAGTTGAGGATTGGAACCTTTGGTGCTACAACAGCAAAATAAACACACACACACATATTGGTGATAAAGAATATTGTATAGATATTAATAATTTAAAATTAATTAAATATATCTCAAATTACAGGCAATTAGATGCCATATGAGCGCGTCAAAATTAATAACAATGGTAATACTTGATTCCTGTTGAGGCAACCTGGCTCAATACTGTATAATGCCAAAAAAATATACAATCATCTGCCTTTGAATATCAAGTCGCTTTCATTTTTCCCGCATTTCGCAAAGCTCAGAAATCATACTTACTGGAGAGACGACTTTTTTGTTGATGTTTAATCATGAACAATTTTGAATTTTAAAATTTTGATCATCTCACACACTGGTTAAAAGTCTAGTATTTAATATTTTATAACTCTTAAATTAGATTATATCCATTTACAATTTTCCTATTGTAAAATTTTATTGATACGCCTTTTTTGTGTTCTGCAATGTCAATGTATGTTCTATTTGTAATTTTAATGACGTAATTTTTTTTGAATTGTATGCTTTGTATTATATGATATTTTTTTATTATTTGTATATTTTTTGTGCTTTTGTTTGTTTTGTAAATGCTTTGTCGATGAAGCTATTTTGGCTTTTTGTACAATAAAGCGTTACTTATTATTATTATACAGACGCCTCAAAAACTTTGGAAGGCGTAGGAGCTGGAATAGTACACTGATAAAAAGATAGACTTGAACTAAAGTCGTCATCGGTCTTGAAAAAAAAATTTAGTGGCAAGAGAATTTATTTTAACATAAAAGAAAATATTTTGCCTGAAGAAAAAATCTCTTAACTCAAGAAAACTGGTTCTCTTGAAAAATTCGAAAATTCTCTTGGATCTATTTTCATTCAACCAAGTGCAAGTTACTTTGTTTTAAGATAATAACAAAAATACACTAGGAAGTATTTCATTCAAGAAACATGGTTATTTTTCCAATAGCTAAATACTCTTTTGATGAAAAATAATAACAACACGCAAAGGCGATGACGAAGGATGGTGTATACAATCAGTCGGCAGTCCGATATGTCTCACGTCGCATTTGATGTGCGACCTCATCATATTACGCACCGGTTTTGTTGCTTGGAATTTTCCACTTGGAATTTTGCATAATTTGCTTTTTAAACGCATATCATATAACAAATTAGTGATTGTTATTAACATGTATTTGTCATTTTTTATGGACAAATTTTAGGATATATGGATTCTTTAAAGGAGTTTCTGAAAAAATGGAAATTAGAGCATTTATTTGCTTTATTTGAAGGTAAGAGACATTTACCTAATACACCTGTTTAGATAATGCATGCCTGACTATAGATAGAATAAGAATATAAGTTTCGATTTTTTTATGCAAACAATTACAAACATTTTAGAATTTCAAGTCGTCGTATTAAAAAATTCAAAATGTGACTAAAGCTTATAATTTTAATAATTTGTTTGCTTTACTTTGATTAATCGTGATGTAACATTTTTTGTAATTTGTAGAGTGATGAACCACCCCAAAAAATACCAAGGAGTGAAGAAGCAGAAATAACTACCTACTATCAAGGAAAATAATATCACTTTACTTACTACAGACTAGGAAAACCTAAATTTATCAGAACATAATATACCTCGTAATATGCCTGTATGCCTGTATATGATGTATAGACTTCTCTTAGATCAAAATAAATTTTAGTTGAGTCAATGGTATTCGCTCTTGGTTTAAGAAAAGTGTATCTTTAATCAAGAAATGTCCCTTTTCAATCAAGAATGTTTGCATGAATCAAACAGACTATTGTTCTTGTAGCAAGAACTTCTTTGCATATTAATTTTGGGTCAAGAGTGAAATACTTTGGACAGATAGATTCTTCTATTCTCTAAAGTAATTTTTTAAAGCTTAAGAAAAGAGAGTTAATGCTTTGGGCAAAGAAACGTCGTTCTTGGCCCTTTTGAAAAGCGCCAATCTTTTGGGTCAAAGTCATATTCATTTCGACTGAGAGATCCTTTTTTTCAGTGTAGGGCAGAAACAAGGAAGATCTTTCCACGTAAGCCTATCTAAGAATGTCACAAATTTCCAGGCAGAAATAACGGCAATCCACTATTGCGAAGAAGAACTAATATGGCAACAAAGAAGACATCGTTCTGTGGCCATCTTCACAGACAGCCAAGCAGCGCTAAAGGCTCCGCGAGGGTCAATTCTAGATTAGTGTGGGACTGTGTGCGTGCTCTAAATACTTTGGATAGCATTGTTACTTTCGCCTGGGTACCAAGACACGAGGGTCACAAAGGTAACGAAAAGGCAGATGAAAGGGCCAAGCAAGCCATTCATAGGCCCAAAACGCCCAGCAAAGGCAGTCACGAGAATTTCCACGGAATGATAAGTGGCCAACAAATATCTAGAATGGTGGAGAAACTCTCCATTCTAGAGATGACTGGAGATCCATGGTGATATGACATAATTTGCTAAAATTTGTTTAAGCATCAGTAACCAACCAATAGTGCTAAAATTCTCTAACACGGTATTGCCAACTACATATTTTAATCATGGTTGATAGCTCTGTAGGAATTTTATATAAATATGTTTTATTGAACTAGGTATATATAATAAAATAAGGGATTCCTCAAGAAACAAGTATGTTAAATCAGTAATTTGCCAGTTTATACTTGTATATATGATAAAATTTGTTAAATAAAAACATATTTTAGTAAACACCGGCATAATTACGGCATTATTTTTAACGACATGCCCGCCAGATGGTGCTAAAATTGCGTTTTCCCGACTTAACACAGCAATAACTCAGATATTAAACAGATAATACATTATTATACGGAAATTTCTCGCCGAATAAAGCGTCTAAACCCCTAAAGGTTTCTAATATTTTTGTCGGTATTTTTAAATAAAGAATTTTGAATTTGAATTGAAAAGTCGAGAGTTTTTAGAATATTTTCTGTTTCTGACTAGAAACTGAAATACTGACAACCGTCATTAAAACCGATATCATAACGAAAGAGCAGGTCACACATCGCTTGAAATACGCTGGGAATAGCAAAGAACAATTATAAAAAAAAATGAGTAGATACGACAAAAGACCCTCAAGGGGCAATGAGCAAAACACTTGGCAAGAAAGTCGGAAAACAGATGGATCACAAAAATTACAGCATGGTACGTACCCACAAGGAATTAAGAGAACTAGAAGAAGACTAAATCTCTGATGAAATCATAATATTTATAACACATTATCGCTGAGTGCGCCGAGACGACAACCGTTCGTACCATAAACTTTGGTACGGCTGATGTCGGAGATGGAGAGCTGGCTTCTATAGAGCCATCTCAGATACTGGCTTTTGTCAAAGCCCTGAGACTGTTTGAGTTTTCCTCCCAGAATCGCAAACGGGTTTTCGCACCAACCGCGGCACCGTCAATTCCATATTCTCCATCCACCAACTATAGAAAAAAGTAAAAGAGCAGCAGTCTAAACTTTATGTTGCATTCATCGACCTTACAAAAGCTTTCGACTCTGTGAACAGAGATGCACTTTGGGCAATTATGAAAAATTTCGGCGTAGCCAACAAATTTCTACACTGTGTAAAAGCCTCCATAACAACACGTCAAGAGTGTCACATCATGGATCACTTAGCGATCAATTCCTAACAAATACAGGAATAAAGCAGAGATTAGACTCTTAGCGCCTGTCCTATTCAACATATTCATGGCAGCGCTCTCCATTATAGTGAACAGCAGGAGAAAGAATTGGACATTAGATACAGATACTACGGCGGTCTGTTCAACATAAAAAGAGCAAAAACACGTACAAAATTCATCATAGAACTTAAATACGCTGATGACTGCACTCAAGTTGCAAAAACATTACAGCAATTACAAGAAATGTTGAACACATATACCTGGGCATACGAGGCTTTGGGCCTTAAACTGAACATCGACAAAACTAAAATCATGTGCACTGCCCCGGAAACTAAATCATGTGCACTGCCCCAACAATGTTATAAAAATCGGAGGAGAAGAAGTATTGGAATTTGGAATATGTAGCGGAATTCAATTACCTCGGCAGTTTCATTTCGGAAAAGGCCAATATCTACTCTGAAATTCAGCACAGGATTAGCAGCACTTCAAGAACAATCTGGAAATTAAAAGACAGGGTTTTCTACAATCATGACTTGAGCACAAAACTTGTAGTGTACCGAGCAATAATAATCCCCACCGTGTTATATGGAAGCGAAACCTGGGTGCCGTACCGCCGACACATGAACGCATTAAACAAATTGCAAAAGAGACACTTAGACAACTCTTAAGAATCAAATGGTTCCATCATGTCTCAAACGTATCGCTAAAAAGCTAGCTGCAAAAGCGCTGAAGTCATAATTACTAAATCCCGCTTAAGATGGGCTGGTAATATATGCAGGATGCGAGAAAACCGCATACCGAAATCTCTGCTATATGGTGAGCTTGTTGACGGTAAGAGGAGGCCGGGTGGACAACTCAAAAGGTACAAGGATATTTTCCACAAAACTTAAAGGGGACTAACATGCAGAATGAGTGGGAAGAAGCAGCTCACAATAGAACGCAATGGAGAAGAATTGTAAACTCAGTTAACAGCGACAACCAAAAAGTAAAGATGCAACAAAGCAATGAGATTTTTGAATGTCCGGAATGCGGTAGACAGATAACATCACGTATCGGGCTTTTCAGTCGCAGAAAAGCTCATAAAAGAAAACGCCTTGCGTGATCATCTTCTGATGCGTGTCAAATACTCGTCAGAGAGTAATGGCAGTAGTAGTAGTAGACTGTTTGAAAAGTAATAACTCGTTATTACTCAAGAAAGAGGAACACAATAGATCTGCAAGGTCGCGGTGGTTAACCCCTCTCCTAAACATTCTACGTGATATTTGGAAATTAGCAGGGATAACTTATATAAAGATATAGGGAGATTACCTAAATATATAAGGAAAGCTACACTTTAATTGGCAAAAAACTCTCACTTCACTGTTAAAACGTTACGAAGTTAGTCTGGTCAGCTGATATTTTTATAAAAAAGAAAATAATGGTCAATTTGAAAAATGCATCATCGCCCAGAAACGGACTCGAAATCGAAAATATTCCCAATAAATTATTATCCTAATGGATTTTTCGGTTATTAATATGATAAATCGCACGGGATAAACCGTTTTGTATGCCAAAGACCTGCTACGCAGTTTAAAAGATAAATTTGCTAGAGGGGCGTTCGGTATATAAATCAGAAGGGGGAACGAACGTCTATGATTATGACACCCCGGATTGCATCATGCAAAGGCGTAGCATACCAACAAAAAATAATGGGGAAAATATCAAAAATAATGTGACGGTTTTTCGATTTGATTCTAAATCTTGGAACGATTTTTGATGCGTTTTATTAACCCATTTCTTAAACTTAAAACACTTATTTGAAGTAGAAAAGAATAGAAACACCCTATATAATACGAGGCTACTCAGATCACAGTTTAGGGAAAGTTAAACAAGAGTTTTATTTACTTTCAAACCGAGATACATACAATTGATCATTTTCGGATTTTTTTTATTTCTTAATGAAAAAAGAATAGTGTTTTGATGTATTTAATATGTAGACTCATTTTTTTTTAACTACAATACGATCGAAAAAAAGTATTAAATTGAATAAACGTTTTTTAATAAACTGCTCGCTATTTCAT
Organism: Sitophilus oryzae; assembly: GCF_002938485.1. Classification (NCBI taxonomy): domain Eukaryota; kingdom Metazoa; phylum Arthropoda; class Insecta; order Coleoptera; family Curculionidae; genus Sitophilus; species Sitophilus oryzae. The sequence goes on along the minus strand of NW_022146047.1, from coordinate 4,021,348 downwards.
GGCAAATTCTGAAGCTCAACCTTAATCAAGCCTAAATCAAAGTACGTGTGTTTGGAAATTTGGATGCAGCTTAAAGGTGTACGCGCACTGAATCGGTACCAGTCCGGCGAGAAACGGCGAAGGCGGTGACTTGACTATCGTAGAGGTAGGAATCTGGCCTCTACAGGCCGAAATGTTTTAGTGGACGCCGGCGCCGTCTATATGTACGATGGTCGCAGTCGCTTTTGCTGGTCGGTCCGATCCGATGTAGTGCGCGCCCTCCTTAACACGACAAGATCGGGCTAGGCCTTAGGCAGATTTCTGAAATATAATATATATTTCCTTCGGCCACACACCCGCTTTACCCCACCCCTGAGAGCAACCGGAACAATACAGCGTAATAGACTCTTTAGGAGACAGTGTCCTGCTAAACCCCCGTGACAATCCGAAGATTGTTCTTGGTCCAAGACAAAAACCTCAGGATTAAAATACTAGTTTTTATTTAAGAAACACACTGTATAACAGTGCACGAAAATTTCTAGAGAAGGTTTGTGACGTCACAAACGTATTTCTGCCCTAAAATATATCCCTACTACGCTCTAGACAACTCTAAATTATGTCACAGTTTAAACAAACCGCCAGGAAACAAACGTACGTCTTGGAAGACAGCGTCGGCACAGCCCAGGGGGAGGGAAAGGCATATAATACGTAATATTTCCCCGCGACGACAACGTATTAGGTATGTTTATTTTAAATTCTTTTCCGTTTTGACGTTGAAAATCGTCGTGAGGCCGATGGAAAGAATGTGTAAACAGAGAGGGAAAAGTTTGCGGGCATGATTCGTATTGTCGGAGAATTTAATAAAATAGTTTGCGACGGGCCACATGCAAGAGAGATAAAAGGGTTGATGTATGCGCGGCGGGCTTTAATCCGAATCCGGGATCCCGGAATTTTAAATTGATTTTTTTGCCCACCGACCGATGGCGACGTTTATCGTTTTAGCGTCGCTTCGCATCGGGCTCATTAGGGATGGGAAGACCCGGTTCATTCCCGTGACCCGTGTCTCACCAGGTCATCCATTGAAATGACCCGTTCATCATGATTCGTTCATATGAATGATCGCTTTACTGTATTTCAGTGTAACTTATTCAGAACATTCGAAACTTGCAACGCTGAATGAAATGATGCATGAATGATTTTACTTAATCATTATGAAGAAATATTATCGCGATCGCGATAACGCGATGCCAAGCTTGATTAACTAATAATGTGAAAACATATAAGACGTAAATTACGGTAAATTAAATATTAAAATGCGGCTCGATGTTTGCGTTGATCGTTGAACGGGCCGGGGTTTAATTCGACGCGATACGTGAAAAAGAGTTCGTTTGGTTCGTTTTTCATTTCAATCTTCAATGATCCGATCGTTGTTTTAGGTTCAAATTCAGTAAGACACGCAGGAGAGGATTTTGTGTTTCGGGTCATATGATTGATAGGGTCACGTGAGGTGACAGAGTCAATCACGGGTCTTTCTAAAGATTCGATCATTGTGAACGAATCATTCACGAACGACACATCTCTAGGGCTCATGGTTTTTATAGCTCAATGAAGATGTATTTAGTAGGGGAAAAATCTGACTAAAAAAGTCATACGAGGGTAAATCAGTTCGTTCGAAAACTAGCTCTCTCCAGTGATTGCGAATATACATGAGTGGCATCCGTAACCTCCAATGGTTTAGTAGAATGCTTAGGAGGGGAGTTAATCACCGCGACCTTACAGATCTATTGTGTGTTCCATTTTCTTGTGTTATACCTCGTTATAACTCATCATACAGTCTCACATCTTTAACAAAAGCCAGTATCTGAGACGGTTCCACAGAGACCAGCTCTCCATCCTCGACGTGAACCGTATCAAAGTGCATGGCACGAACGGTCGTCGTCTCGGCGCACTCAGTGTTAAGGTGTTCTGGTGTTTCCCCACTTTTCCCACAAAATCTGCATTCGCCGTTGTTTCTCAGCTTCAGCCCACTAAGATTTTCGTTGAGTCGACAGTATCCTGTTAGAAACCCCATGACAACCCGAAGATTGTTGTTTGTCTTTTTTGTGCAACACCAAGACAAAGATCTCAAAACCAAGACCAGTCTCGCTCATCATTAACTACCAGCCAAAGTACTTGTTCTTATTAAAGAAACACGCTGTATAACAGTGCACGAAAATTTCTACGCAAGGTTTGTGACGTCACAAACGTATTTCTACCCTAAAATATATCTCTACTACGCTCTACAGACTATACTCTAAATTATGTCAGAGTTTAAACAAACCGCCAGGAAATAAACGTACGTCTTGGAAGACAGCGTCGGCATGACCCGGAGGAGGGGAAGGCACATAATACGTAATATTTCCCCGCGACGACGACATATTAGGCATGTTTATTTTAAATTCTTTTCCGTTTTGACGTTGAAAATCGTCGAGAGGCCGATGGAAAGAATGTGTAAACAGAGAGGGAAAAGTTTGCGGGCATGATTCGTATTGTCGGAGAATTTAATAAAATAGTTTGCGACGGGCCACATGCAAGAAAGATAAAAGGGTTGATGTATGCGCGGCGGGCTTTAATCCGAATCCGGGGTCCCGGAATTTTAAATTGCCTTTTTGCCCACCGACCGATGGCGACGTTTATCGTTTTAGCGTCGCTTCGCATCGGGCTCATGTTTTTTATAGCTCAATGAAGATGTATTTAGTGGAGGAAAAATCTGACTAAAAAAAGGCATACGAGGGTAAATCGCTCCGTTCGAAAACTAGCTCTCTCCAGTGATTGCGAATATAAATGACTGTTATCCGTAACCTCCAACGGTTTAAGACACACTAAGAAAGTTCACGCAGTACATACGACCAAGAAAATTCAAAGATTTTCCTGAACAATCTTCGGATTGTCACGGGGTTTTTAACAGGACACTGGCTCCTCAATGAACATCTCAGTAGATTGAAGCTAAAAAACAACGACGAATGGGGAATCTTGTGGGGAAAATGGGGAAACACCAGAACACCTCATCACACATCACTAAATGACCGACAACAACCATTCGTGCCATAAACTTTGGTACGACTGATATCGAAGATAGAGAACTAACCTCTGTAAAACCGTCTCAGATTCTGGCTTTTATCAAGGCCCTGAGACTGTCTGATGAGTTATAACTCAAGAAAGGAGGACACAATAGATCTATAAGGTTGCGGTGACAAACTTTGATTGACCCCCCTCTCATACAATATACAATCTATATATAGGTGTCCCCAAAAGCTTCGTTAAGTGGGTACAAGGAGAGATGTAATAAAATATAGCCGTTTTTTTTTCTGGGGTCGTTTTTGGGAAGATTTTTTTGATACGCAATTTTTCCAGGCTCAAAAACTAGATGAAAATGAGAAACACAAAACTATCAGAGATTTTAAGAAGCGTTTGTGTAATATATTAGAACCCTTTCACTATCTTATCGCGTGAAGGAAATAGTGAGACTTGAATAAATGCTTTTCAAATCCAACGAACTGTTGAGCGATACTGGTCTTAATCTTAAGACCAAAAATAAGACGTTAAATCTGCAAGACCAAAACCGAGCATGCAAAACCCATATTGCAGTATTGCATTTTTACCTTTTTTTATTTACAAATTATTCTTCATAGATTCTCAAGCAACGAAAAAAGGAATAGTCCAAACATTATGTTGATCGATAAAATATAATTTGCAGTAATGAAGCATTAGTTAATCTGAACCAAATAATATTAAAGCGGATTTACTTTTCAATTGTTACTCTTAAAATTCCCTTGACAAGATTATATAGGACCGCAAACCAGACTCAGCTTGATAAAGATGTCTCTTAACATTTCATATTTAGAAGGAACATCGATGAAGATAAGGTGAATAGGCAAACAGTATAAAATTAAAACTGTTTTTATAAGTCTGAAACTATTCTAAAAGTCTTAACAATAACAAAAGCGGAAACTTTGAAACAAGAGAAAGAGTACATCTACCATCTACCAGATCTCTTGTGAATTCTGTGAATCGTATATTGGTGAGACAAACGTCCTTTAAATGTATGACTTAACACACTACAAACATAAAAAAACATATTCAAAGAGATGAAAGAATGTACTCAGGTATTGCAGACTATGTGTGAGACAAGCAACACAACATAAAGTGGTCGGAAATTGGAGTTGTCCACAATAAACTTCATTGGAAAAAGCATAAATTTAGGGAAGCCGGATTTATACCAATCAGCAATAACAACTTTAGCAATCTATGTTTGAAAATTTCTACAATATTGCAACTATACTAAACTTGCTTAAACAATGCTGGCGTTAACAGTGGACACTCTCACGCTTGACTGCACCCAACTACATCACAGGTAAATGTCTGGCTCTACTGTTAAGCACAGTAGTTTTAGAATGTAGATTAGTTCACACTTGATAACAGTCAGTAATATATCTGACCGAAATGTTGTGTAAATTCATAAAATTAAAAAAAAAAGAACAATCTATCCAAAAAGATATTTTATTTCATTAGTATGAAAGGCAAAACAAATATAAATCAACTATGGATGTTCAATTATTTATTTTTTAATTTTTTAAACCGTTTTCAAATTTGTTTATTTCGCGTAATAAGGTTGTCCAACTCCCTTTTAATGGGTTTCTAATGGGCTTTATCGACCGTGGCAAAGATAAACATTATGATAGCGAGGGCCTATACCGGCAGTTAGTCAACTAAATCAGTGGCTCCCCCTTTGATTAGTCTGATAAGCTCCCTTCCAGTGGCGCAGTAGCAAATATTTATTTGGTAATTATTTCGATAAAGGAATATTCGAATATTCATATAAATACAGTGGAAATATACATTAGGTGGGGATACTAGTAATTTTTATGTTCAGTGAGTATTTGAGAACTCAACAAGCCATAACTAATCGCTCAAATAATTTAGTTAAAATATCGTGCTGTATCTACTGGAAGAGAAAAAAAGTATTACATTACATTCCTTTATCAAAAAAACATGTTGTGTTCTTTAGTTTGGTATATATATCATTTCAAATTTTAATAGCATTTTAAATTTCAATCTAGAGTACCATGGCTGTGTTAAAACCACTAATTTTTGATCAATGAAGTAGAAATTTTAGGTATGTTACGAAACTCTTGTATTTTATTCCTTATCAACATCCGAAACCTCTTATTGGAATACCTTATATATAAAACACACTCCGTATAATTTCGTTTTCAATTACAAATATCCGTATTTGTTCGTTTTATAACATTATATATTCGGTTTTTCGCCGGGACTGGAAAATTTTATAACAGAAAAGTTCGGACGAAAGCGTTACGCGGATACCTGCACCTCGTCCTGCATCCCAATCGCTCTCCCTGACAAATATTCCTAATAAAAGTTTCGCTTTCCCAGTTTCCAACTCCCCGAACTGGGTTAAACTGGAAAACAAGGCGCCGGGAAAATGTAAACCGTCCAATATGTATCACTTCCAGCACCTATAAATATGCTTGATTCGGTTCAAACATGTTTTCACTGAAGGAAAACATATAAAAATAAAAACTACAACACTGTACATACTTAGATTTTCATAAACATATGACATACAATTATTGTATTAGTTAAATTATTATTCTTCCCCATCTCAGTTTACAATAGTCCCAACTAGCATTTTTAGACACAAAATCAAAACAAAATATCTGCTGAGAAACATTGCGAAACAGTTTCGTCACATTTTTTATACATATGTTTCGTAACATAAATCGCTTTTTGTTTCGAAACATTTTACCAAAATATGGTTTCGCTACATAAGCTATAACAATAAGGATCTTAATGTCACAATTTTTTCAAAACTCTTAAGAAACAGATGTGGCTCACATTTACAAAGATTTCATATCCGTTTTGTAACTGAAAAGTGTCCGTAATTTATTTGATATTCTGTCAAATATGAGAACATAACCTTACTTTAATTGTTTGTATTTTGTTGTGCAGTTTTTGCATTCTTCAAGTTTTTATAATACTGTAATTAAAAAAGCAGAATGAAGTACAAACACATATATTTTTCTTCTCTATAGATATTTTCGATTTTATAACAATTTAATATACGCATTACAGAGATGGTTTATTTTAGGGATAAATGTAATAACAGCCACTACCCATACCCAACAGGAGACCGAAGAAAAAAGTAACCAGCAAACGAGTTTTTCTCTTTTTTCCACAATGGGATACATGTTTTTATTATTTAATTGTGTTATAATAAGTAAATAAAAATGTTTTAATGATGTTGACCAGAAGTTTTGATTGGCGTTGTTGACAGGTGACTAGTTCGAAATTTTTACACAGATAGCGCTAAATCGAAACAGTTTGGAAACCAAATTTCCATTTATTGTCGATTGATTTTCGAAACACGAGTTTCTCTCTTTTTAGATACAAATAATGATAAAATGTAGATGATTTGTGTCCGACTCCATGTCAATTTTACAAAATAATGAATTAAAATTCTGCCATGTCGACTAGTGATAACGTTTTTTACTAAAAATATATGTTTTATCGGCTGTTGAGCTTTTAATCTCATAAGAAAGCATTCTACTTACATTAATTTATATATTTTATTTTCAGAACCATTATATAGAAATAAAAATGAAAATCTATATTTCAAACAAAAATATTTTGTAGCAACAAATAATGATATATAGAAGGGGCATTAAAAAAGGATGAATTTGCTTTTGCCACTTTTTGACATTTCTTGTTCGAGAAACCCTAAAAATAAAGATCTTTCAGAAATACCTTTCTAGTGAACGATTTTAAAGATCTTTTAAGCAATTTGTAGCTAAAATTTTGACTTTTTAGCACAGATAACATATTTTTAGTATCTCTTCCTAGATTAAGAATGAAAGTTCCGATCCAATTATACGAGGGAACACAAAATGTTGTTTTGCTGAATGTTTGAAACACTCTATGGAGTATGGTAAAAAAGCAAGGAATTTGAAAATCATTATATCATCTAAATGCATCTTTTCTCGATAGTTGATTTTTTGGTTCATCTCAATAGCTTTATTTTTTTTGGAGATATTCGTTTTTGAAGAAGCAGAAGTTTTGAAGATTGTTTTGGAGATATTCGTTTTTAACATTTTTTCATAATTTTTACATTAAAACCATGCCTTTGTTTTTGGCCCAATCAACAGACCTTTCCCATAAAATAGTTTTTGATTTATGTAATGTCACTATATTATGTATTATTGTTTGTTGGCAGTGACTCTAGCAGAGATGGTTTTGAGTCCAGAGGTTGTATCCGCTATAAGTTGCTTTAATTCAAAATGACAGGGGCCAAAATTATGTCGCTAAGTTAAGACAACGCCCAACTTAGCGACCTTATCCCCAAAACTCGGATATGTCTGTGTAAATCCAGACTACGAAACCTCATTTTATACAAAATGTATCTTAGATAATCTTGATAGTAATCCAGAAACATGTTTAATGCCTCTGTATTATATCATTACACGAATAATTTCTGGAAAAAACGTAATAATTTCCTACAAAGATCCTTATCGAAAATAAGATTAAACGAACATTGTGCGTGTTCTGAAAGTAGGGTAAACACCACCACATCATATTTAACCAGGCAGTTGGCTTTTAAACGTTTGCATTTCTTAGTTTTTTCTCCTAATAACCATACAGAGTGACCCACTGTAGCCCAGTCAGCACATAATATAAAATTTCACATATTAATGTTTCTTATTTGAGAACATATTTAATATAAGATTATATATAGGAGATTAATATAGGAAATCCCATGTTTAAAATTTGTAATGTGTGTAATTTTAAAAATAATAAATAAGTTTTCCCAATTTTATTCTACAGAAAAAAATATTAACCCAACTCTTTAAAGAGCTCCTTAAAATTAAGGAAATTTTCCATTTTGAGTTATTCATACGAATTCGTTTTTGAGTTACTACAAAAATTCTAAATTAAGCGAAAATTTAAAATAAGCCGGTCTTGGTTAAACATAAGAATGACATGTTATGTCACAATATAATAAATCTATAATCATTTTGTTCTACAGAGATCTGTCAAAAATATACTATAGTTATATTCTCTATACAAAGTTACAAAAATTACACTTTAAAAATCAAATATATTTGTTAGATACATATGTAAACGCACTGCTACAAGTAAATTTATCTATAAAATTAACTACTTTTACTTTTTTACGTTAATTATAAAATGGAGAAAATTTACCCCACAATCTTCACCCCCTTCCAATAATAATTGTTGTTCGAAATATTTAAATGACTTAAAAGTATGCTCCTTCAACATTCGCCAAGAACTGTACTGTTATAAATTATACCTAGTGGTGAAAAGACGTGTGCCAAATATCATAAATATATCTGGAGTGGTTCCGAAGATAAGAAAAGTTTTAAGAAAAAACGATTTTTTTCTTAAAACTTTGACACCCTGTATCTCGAAAACGAAACATTTTAGAATATATATTTATACAGGGTGAGTCTTAAGTAAGTGCAAATGTTTTAAGGGGTATATATTTCAACCCCAGAAACAGGGCTATAAGTTTTTTTTCGCGAAAAAAAAGTAGAAAATTTGAAAAAAAAATTTTGATTTTTTTTAAATTTTTAATTAAAAAACATAATATCTTCATAATATGACTACATAGATAGTAGATTAAACAATGTACAAGAAATAATCCACAGAAAAGATACAGTGGTTAACAAAATTTAAAAGAAAAATCAATTTTTTTAATTTTGTAAAATATCGAATATTTATTCATACACTCTGTATATCTATGAAAATATTTTGTAAAACAGTCTCAAATATGAACCTTAATAATATGATTTGAACACTGCTTCACCCTGTATAATCAAATGAGGTATGCGGTTGATTATTTTTATATTGCGTGGTTACAGTCGTCTATTATTGTTAACTTTAATAGGGCCATCAACGTTAAAGAATTACTTCTCTCTAAGTTTTACGATTCGAAATTCTAATTTCCCGGTTTGACGTTTCTTCCGGTCGTATTTTATACGGGAATACGTAATTTATTTCAAATGTCGTCGTGTTAAAGTCTAAGTAATATCGTGTTCCAAGAATAAAACATTGTTTTCTATTTATTTCCTTGCATTTTCTTATAAATAATTTGTTAGCTATACCCGGTGTGTATTAAATCGTTTAATGTAATGTAACTCAGTAACCATCGATTCGAAACTGGTCAAAAAATGTCTAGAAAAGCTAGACAAATTAGGCAAAGAAAATAAAGTTTTCCTACACTGTGTACCAGCCCACCAAGGGATAGAAGGTAATATAAAAGCATACAATCTAGCTAGAAAAGGAGCGAACACTCCACTAACAGAATCGTTCTGCTTCCCAAGTGGAAACCAACTTAAAGCGGAACTCAAAAACCTGGAAGACTCCATCCGTAACATGGAAATGAGAATCATCCAACGGTCTAAGATATTCAAAGACATTTTTCAAGAAAATTTCAAGATTTTCCTTGATTTAAGTAAGAACAATCTTCGGATTGTCGCGGGGTTTTGAACAGGGTACTGTCTCCTCAATGAACACCTCACTAGATTGAAGCTAAGAAACAACGACTAATGCAAGTTCTGTGGGAAAATGGGAGGAAACCGAAACACCACATACAGTACAGTACGTCTGTCCGTTCTGTGGCTACGGGGTATCCGTGAGAGGGGAAACGATATTCTCTCGATGTTTTTCGTAAAAAATTAGACGACGCGTCCCATCAATAAAAATTCGACAAATTTGCAAGTAACCAATAAAATGAGTGGGCGGAGCGATTTGCGGTGACGTACTCGTCAAGTCGACGTATAAAATATATTGCTGTTTATTTAAATGTTCTCTACACACCGGCCGAATTGCGAATGTCTTCTGGTAGTACGCGCACTATGATCGCGCGCACTGGGCAATAGAGAAATCATCTGAGTTTGAATTTTGAAACGAAATTGAATTTAATTTAATGATTTATGTGATCATTCTCAACCAAACAATTAATAATCGAATAATGTAAAGAAAAAATAAAAAAAAATTAAACTACTCATTTTTGCACATCACTCATATTGTACAAATGATTAAATATTGTAAACCCAAACCCAATTAAAGAAAACAAAAAAAAAGAATAATGAGATGCGTGAACAGTGGGGTTACGAAAATATTAGAAGTATCGATACCCATACCGATATTAGATTATGATCATAATACCAGTACACCAATATATTCAAAATCGAATATCAATATTTAATAAGATCAATCTTTTGTTGCCGATTTTTTTCTGAATCTATCTTGTTATATCCGATGTTGAATAGATTCAAAATATCGATTTATTTTATTTTTGGGACATTCCTACATCTCAAAATTCCTAACTACAAAAGTAGATAGCCGCGGGACTAGAGAGGCAAGCGGGGAACAACACGCCATAACACACGTCGGCGTCGCGTCGGTGAGATCTGGGACAGACGAATCGGCCATCACACGTGTGATAGCGTGTTATGGCGTCGGATGGCATGGTGTTTTGCCTAGTGTGTTAGCAATACATGTAATTAAATGGAAAAACATACGCACAGATCTTCATGACGTGGGGTAGCAAGCCGTGGCGTCTTGGCTAATGGAGTCCCGGCATTAGTCAACATGCATAATTTTTGTCAATAATGACCTGTATTGACTTAGTCAACATGCATAATTTTTGTCAATAATGACCTGTATTGACTATTTCCATTCCAGATATCTTAAGAACGGTTGTTCGCAGCAACATTTTAACCAAGGAATATTTTTTTACATAAAATAAGGCGCTTTTCACTCAGTAGTGTAATACAGGGACGAACGAAAAGTTATTACTATTCATAACAGGGAAAAAAACATGTAGGTGGCGCCCTCTACAACTCTATTGGCATGGAAATAAAATTTCTCATATTAAAAAAAAAACAGATACCAATTTTCATCCAGATATCGACGTTAGTTCAAACATTATTTCGAAAAAGTCGAAATAAAATTGAAACTTCTAACCCTGTATCTCTGAAATGAAGCATTTTAGGACATAAGTTTATATGAACTTTTTACTTATTTTTATGTGCAGAATATGCTGCCGAAGTTTCCGGAATACAGTTTGGGCCACCCTGTATATTACGTATAGTAAAATATACGCTGCACGGGGTTGATTTTGTTCCCCTTCTTGAAGGATATCGATATACCGGCTATGTCATTATGATATGTCTTAACGTCCGATCAATCTCAATTTTGGCGAACCATCAGAGACTCCGGGTATATATACGTAACAAATAACGTAGTTTTCCGAGAAAATCGGATAATGATCGACAGTATTATTTACTAATAAATATCGAATGAAGCGGACGATAGAGGAATTTAATATTAGAAGGAAAAATCCTAAAAAAAATTTGTACAGACAATGTTTTAGAGATGTTTTTCTCCTGCAAGTTTAATAATTATTATTAAGGTATAATTAAGAAAACAATAGAATACAAAAATCTCAAGTGTCTCAAAAGTGGCTCACCCCTATAACTTTTTTTTCAGAAGAAAACGAGATTTGGAATGTTAGAATATGACATAAATTAGGATTGATTGACGTATTCAATGATTTTAGACAGGGTTGGCATGATTTAAATCAAATGATTTAAATCAAGTATTTTTTTTAATTTTAATCATGTGATTTAAATCAAAAAATTAATTTTATTGAAACTTTATAACAAATCAAAAAATAACTGTAAAAGTTATAAAAATCTATCCTAGAAAACTATCAAAAATATTTGTCTAACAGATAATAAATAAAAAAAAATAATGCAAATTTTATAAAACTATACAAAAATATCTATTATACTTTATTAAGTAATTTCGTGTGAATCCATAAGACCAGTAAACGCAGGAATTTATTTTAAAATTTATTTATAAGTGACAAAAATTCGCTTTTCGAATACATATCATTCCGTTAACTAGTGCCAGAACTAGGTTCTTCTGATATAGAGACTATATCTTCATTCCCGAAAATGTTGTTTTATTTTTTTTTGAAACGTTGGTATATTTCCAAATTCTTACCGACATTTTGATTTGCAGTAAGTACTTTACACTTTGACATTAGATAATACTATTTTCATTCTCGACTTAAAACTATTTCCGAATAATAGTGTATTGTTTTATTAAGAGTAGAAATTATACTTTTTTTGACGATGCTGTACATTTGAAGGACCATCGTAAAGCTATACAATCGTAAGCTTTTCCGACGTTACAAGGAGGCACAAAAAGTACATTTTTACTCCGAATAAAACACTATTTTTTAAAAATATTACAAATAATTTTTTAATCAATTTCAAACATTGCAAATAATACAAACAGTAATCGAGAAACGATTTGTAAACTCGTTGAATTTGACACCTAATATCAGTTTAATAATATATTTTTGTACTTTTGTGCTTAGGCGTAACAGTGCTTTACTTTTATGCCTATAGCCGTTAAAATGACAAAAATTAATACGTTTGAGATATTTGAAAAATATTCCTTTTGATTTGAAGCGAGCGACTTTTTTGCGGAATATATTGGTGACCGATGTGGAAAAATGACACGCCCCGTAGAATTGTTAATGTTATCGGTATCGCTCAGAGTTATTAAGATTTAGCCATTTAGGATAAGACTTTAATTGGAAATAAGTCCTAGTCATTTGGAAATACGATTTAAATATTGTTTTGAATTAAAATCAAAAAAATCTGATTTAAATAAAAAAAATCTGATTTTTTTGATTTTTTTAAAAAAATCATGATTTTTTCTAACCCTGGTTTTAGATCACTTCCTGTTTCACAGGAAATGACTACAACTTTTGATTTTTTAATGGCACCCTCAGTATTTTTTTTACTTTATTCGATAGATATTGACACTCTGAATAGAATGACATATCATATGTCAACTTTTAACATTTTGGCTTAAAACAAAATTATATTTTAAATTTCAATTTAGAGAGAGATGAGCCACCCTCGTTCCATTTGGAAAAATTGAGATATGGTTAAAAATACTATTTGGACATCTTTTAACTGGCCGGGACAAGACGCGAAAAACAATAGACGATCGAATCTATTTTTCGAAGGCATCTGATTAAAAATTAGTATTTTTAACATAGCCATGACATTCTAAATTGAAATTTAAAATACGATTTTTAAGCGAAAATGTCAAAAGTTGCCATATAATATGCCATTCTATTCAGTGTCATTTTCTATAAAATACCATAAGGTGCCATTTAAAAATCATAAGTGGTAGTAATTTCCGGTGAAACAGGAAGTGGCCGAAAACAATTGAATATATCAATCAATCCTAATTCATGTCATATACTAAGATACCAAATCTCGTTTTTTTATCTGAAAAAATAAAAAAGTTATAGAGGTGAACCACTCTCGAGAAACATCCGCGGCATATTATTGATCGTGACCCTAGATAATAATACCTTCTCTGTAAATAAATAATATCAGAGAGAAAATTCAATCGCAGTTTACTACAAAATGCTTCAATAGACCACAAAATTACATTCGCAACAATATCGCAAATAGGAACTTCTAAAAATTCAAACTAGCAGATAGAAATCACGGCCCAAGTTTACAAAATCACAATCGCAGCAAAATCGCAACAACGTCGCAAATCGCAGCTATAGTAGTACTGGTTGCCTAAACTGAAACTCGCAAATAGAAGAAATCGTAATAGAAGTTTCCTATGAGAGCCAATCGCAGATTGAGATTGCGATTTTAAAATCGCTGCGATTGAATCGTGATTTTTTGTTCATCTCTAATACCAATACCTAAACGCTATCTTAAAACTAAAAACAAAAGGGCTGTGTGCGGGTACCTTTAGGTACCTTCGTTTTTTTTACAGTAAAGTGTTTCTACATATAATTACTCTGAGACTTTTCATATTGGGAAATTATTTTCGAACGACGCGACGCCTCTTTGTGAAAATTTTCAATGTTTTTCGCGATTCACGGCAGGTTTTCAGGGCCCGTGGAAAATTCTGGAAATCTTCGTTCATGCAGAAAGGCCGTTACTTAAGTTCCAGGTCAAAAAGTGGCACTTTGTGCTTTCGCAACATTAAATTTTCGCGATAAAATTCCGTGACAAAATGGTTCGCCGTTTGAATTTTACACGCTTCGTGCGAAACATCATCGATCGCTGTAGTCTTCAGATACCAGGGGGATACGAAAAGTGCAAAGGGGGCGCCTAGATGCAAAACGGAATATAATAAATAATCACCGTGACCTTCGAGATCTTTTTTGCCCCTCTTTCTTGATCATACAGTCTCAGGGCTTTGACAAAAACCAGTATCCGAGACGGTTTTACAGAGGTTAGTTCTCCGTCTACGATATCGGTCGCATCAAACTTTAAGGCACAAATGGTTGTTGTCTCGGCGCATTCCGTGATGGGGTGTTCTGATGTTTCCCCATTTTCCCCACAGAATCTGTATTCGCTGTTGTTTCTTAACTTCATTCTACTGAGGCGTTCATTGAAGAGATTGTGTCCTGTTAAAAATAAAAACCCCGTGATAATCCGAAGATTGTTCTTACTTTGATTTTTCTCCGTCATAAGTCCTGAGAAATCTCGTCGAATGTCGTTGGAGTACTCCCATTTCAAGTTAGGGATGGAGTCTTTCAGGTCTTGAGTTCTGTTTTAAGTTGGTTTCCACTTCTGAAGCTGAACAGTTCTGGTCCAGTTAGATAGATCGTTTGCTTTTTCATTACCTTCTATCCCTTGGCGATCTGGCACTGACACCCAGAATAGGAGGATTTTATTTTAATCTAATCTAATTTGTTCAGCTTCTCTGGTTCTTCTTCTAATGTTTTCTTCTTTAAATAGAGTGGCATTCTAGATTTGAATATGATGGACTACGTATTCCATAAGTACTCCATGCTAACTTAATTCTTCTGTTGATTTCTGGTAGTAGAGATCTCGAGTTGTGTATTATTTGTCCCAAACATATACATATATCCTTCTACTATTTCCAGTGTTGTGTTATTTATTAGAATGTCTTTTCTTTCCACTAGTTCGTTGTATTTTACTTTAATTTTTGCTAAATTCATCTGGAGACTCACTTTATTGCTGGCTTTATTTATTTCCTTAATTTGTGCTTTGTATTCTTTAGGACTATTGGTAATAGGACTATATCATCAGCAAATCTGAGATGTTTAAGATATTCTCCATCTATTTTTAATCCTTTATTGGTCTAGTCCAATTGACGGAAGATTCCTTCTAGTGTTGCTGTAAACAGCTTTGGGGATATCGTGTCTCACTGTCGTACTCCTTTGCCAGTTAGGACAGCGTATAACAGGTGTTATTTAAAATACCTATAGTTCTGCCAATAAAGACAATAACTTAAACAAGTACTGTACTTTTGTAACAACTAGGCATTCTTTAGCCAACTTCGAATTGATGGTTACTCAGTTGATCCCTCTTAAGGCTGCTTGACTATCGGATGTGTAAATATTTTTATTTTGATAAAAACCCATCGAGAAGCATAACCAATCTTCAAAGCAAGTAGCAAGTTCAAGTAACAAAAGCAAGTAGCAATCACATAATAAACATGCGAATACTGATAAATGCGGGTTTTTGCATTTTTCTCAGTTTCTGTTATGACGAAAAAGCCACTTTAATTCTTCGTTTGGCTGGTCTACATTTACAACAAATAACTTTTCTATTTTGCAGATTCTTTTTTTAAATTCTTTCAAAAAAGGTCACTATCGTTATGACAGTTCTTTTACCTCCACTTTCATGATTACTTGACATTCCGAACTAACCTAAAATGTAAGCATCCGGCTTAATGATTGTTTCGCATGAAGGATAATTTTTAATTTCCTAAAAACTAAAGGAAGAATCGTGTATAGTTCTGTACTTCCTGTACAATTATCGTTAAACTGTAAAGCCACAGAGCGTTTTATGAACAAGATGGTTGCGGATTAAGGACTTTTGCTTTGAAATAACTGTTTTATACAAGCTGTTAAATAAGTCCAAGTATTTTAATGATATTATAGTTCGAAACTCGCTCGAACAGAATCAAGACTATGAAATTATTTTTTGTATAAAAAAGTTGTTGAATATACATATTATTATTATATTTTTTATTATCAGAGAAATTTTCAAAAATGTTTAGTGCCGCAGGTTCATTTTATTAACTTTTTTAACTGTTTCGACGCTGTGCAATGTTGCCACCTTTATGTTAGTCACATTCTGTATATTTGTGTGTTTATTCTATACAGGGTGGCCCATCGAAAACGTTCCGCAAGGCATAACGACCAGGATATTTTTTTTCAAAAAATCCAAAAACACGTCAATTTTGTTTGTGAGGTGAATAAGAAAAAAACAGCAAATTGGTCGAAGGAATTTATCCTTATCATTTACTCTGATAAATTTTTAAATAAACTTTTCAAATTTCAATCCTTCATATTTTCTCAATGACTCGACAGATTTTCAAAAACGAAGCGGCGAAATATAGAGAATAGAAAGCTCTTTTCATTGCGGCGCCACTTGACCCCCCTTCCCATTTGAAAAAAGTTGGGGGATGACACCCCCGCTTAGAGGGGTGAAGATTTTGCAATCATTTTTGGGGCAAAAGTTGTCCCCCTCACAAACAAAATTGACGTGTTTTTGGATTTTCTGAAAAAAATTTATCCTGGCCGTTATGCCTTGCGGAACGTTTTCGATGGGCCACCATGTATAAGTTCATAGTGCTTCAGTTTTTTTTGCTTGAACGACAAGTATTGTTTTCAAAAAATTTACTTTATTAAAATACCAAACGATCGAAAAAGAACGGTGTCAAAGACGGCTGGGGAACGACAATCGCTGATAATTTCCGCGAGGTAAAGCTCTAGACGTCATTTCTTGTCTGGCCCGTATTCTTTTTTATTTTTTAATGGCGCTTATTGCCAGCTGGCCTTAAGAAGGTTGTAATTTATTTTTTTATACTAAGTAAAAATGGTGTAGTTTAAAATTCGAGAAAATTTATTTTCTGAAAACGTTGTACCCTTTTCTAATATTTTTATAATTTGTGATAATTTTTGACAAGATTTATGTCAATTTTTAGTAAATGACCCCGCCAGAATTATCATCGATTGTCATTCTCCAGCCGTCTTTAACGTGTTTTTTTTTTTCGATCATACGATACAACATTCAACGTTAATATTAGGTTGTAGAAAAGAAAAAAGACGGTGTTCTAGGGAGACTTTAAGGTGCGTTCACACTGGCTGCGCCGCAAATCATTTTTTCACGTATACTTTTGTGCTCGCTAAAAAAAACACTTCC
The DNA here is from genome assembly GCF_002938485.1 of Sitophilus oryzae. Taxonomy (NCBI): domain Eukaryota; kingdom Metazoa; phylum Arthropoda; class Insecta; order Coleoptera; family Curculionidae; genus Sitophilus; species Sitophilus oryzae. Next base: position 4,004,051 of record NW_022146047.1, on the reverse strand, counting down.
AAAATACATGTTAAAGGAGCGGCGCAGCCGGTGTGAACGCACCTTTACAGTTTTATATGATTAAAAGCGTTTATTAAGCGTATTTCTAAACCTAGGCAGCTATTTTCAGAGTTATGTAACTTGTATAACTGATAATACAAAATAGACAAAATATAGAATAAAAAATTCATATCTACTACAAAATCGCCTTATAACCACTTCTATTATTGAAATCTACACACAGCCTTACCAACTCACACGTATCTTATTATAATACGGACAGAAAATAGAACTTTCCTCTCGAAATCACCCACGCGGTAGCGAAAACCCAATTTTAAATAAGAAAAACCGGGAAAATCTCCGCTTATCTCTGGAGATAGACACACAATCGAACGGAATATAACGAGGAAAACGTCTCTATGAGACGGGGGACTAAATAAATCGAAGCAAGCTTGGGAAAGGGAGGAAGGGTAGAGGGAGTGTTGAAATCATCTGGGAAAATGGCGGAGAAAAGATATAGAACTCCGTACGGATTACAGTGGGAAAAAGTGTCTTGGAAAATAACCTATTTTTATGATTGTTGGATATGTTTGACCTGTTTGTTTTTCGAATAATAACAAGAAAACTTATTGAAGTTGGAATATTTGGCATTACTGATTTTAATGATCTATTATTTATTGGATTCGTCTCCGCTCCGAATAGCAGAACAACTATTAAAATACTTGAAAGAAAATTAATTTTTACATAAATTAGGTATGAAACTCCGCCATCTTTCGCAATTGACAGCTCAAGTCACGCACGCTTATAGCATGTTTATAATAATTGATATTCACTGCAAATCGGTGACATACACATTATAGAATAAAAATTCAACGGAAAAGAATGGAAAAATAGTATATTCAAATGAATAAATATGCCAAACAAAAATATACTTAGAGAACAAATAACAACTGTCAAATGGATTGCAGGTCTCCAAGTCCTGCACACACATATCAATTCTATTTGTATATGTATATTTTTTTCTAAAAATATCCGATATTAAAAACTCGTTAGTGTGTATCATCCTTTTTATAAATTACATAATCTTAGCCAGATGTTCATCATTCTCCCACATAACATATTATTTTTTATAATCAATCATGACTATGCACATGCACGCGTTCTTAAGAGCACCATTCAGATTGCAGTTTAATGTTGGCATCGTTGTCACGTTTATCTAAAAATCCTGAATTATACTTAGGTTCGTATCAGGGTTGGAAAAAATCATGATTTTTTAAAAAAAATCAAAAAAATCAGTTTTTTTTATTTAAATCAGATTTTTTTGATTTTATTTCAAAACAATATTTAAATCGGATTTCCAAATGACTAGGACTTATTTCCAATTAAAGTCCTATCCTAAATGGCTAAATCTTTATAACTCTGAGCGATACCGATAACATTAACAATTCTATGGCGCGTGTCATTTTTCCACATCGGTCACCAATATATTCCGCAAAAAAAGTTGCTGGATTCAGATCAAAAGGATTTTTTTTCAAACGTCTCAAAAATATTAATTTTGTCATTTTAACGGCTAGGCATAAAAGTAAAGCACTTTTACGCCTAAGCACATAAGTACAAAAATATATTATTAAACTGATATTAAGTGTCAAATTCAACGAGTGTACAAATTGTTTCTCGATTACTGTTTGTATTATTTGCAATGTTTGAAATTGATTAAAAAATTATTTGTAATGTTTTAAAAAAATAGTGTTTTATTCGGAGTAAAAATGTACTTTTTGTGCCTCCTTGTAAAAGGCATTTAAAAAAACATATCAAAACATATCGTATTTATTGAATATTTTTGTTGCCATATTCATACACTTTTAATTTTGTATAGTTCACCTGCGTTGCTTGCGACGAAGTTTATTTTATAATACTTTTCAGATGGAGTAAAATTGATAAGCAATGCCGATCTGGCTAATACTTGGCTTGATCATAAAGACAAGAACTCAAAATTATTTGTATTTCAAAAAATATGTTCTTATTAGATATTGATGAACCTTCCAGTCAAATGAGACACCACTGGTGCCTGAAAAAGTCCACTATGTTGGAGCGAAACGTCGCATAAAAAAAGTGTCCATCTTTCAATTTATTATATAATCTCATACCCAAGAAAAGGAAAAAATAATATATGGATATGCTGTATTAAAGAGGTAACTATTAACATCCGAACCCCTCATAGCGACAAAATGAACAGTAACAACGCGAAAAAGTAACATATTAGAAAATGATGTACAGAAATATCTTATATGTGAGGATACTTCATCTACCTGATTTGGATACTATAAATTTGGAAGATTCTGTCAGCAGTAATTCTTCTGAATCAAAGTAGTTACGATCTATGCATTTTGTTGTCCTAAAGTAAATTTATAGTATCTTAAGTTTTTTTTTTAATTAAATATAACATTAATGTTTCTTTTTCATTAAACAAAAACATTTTTATCTTATCTTACGTATTAGGCTTATATTGTAGGAATCATGTTCTAATGATATTTCAATTCTTTTTTATCACAGGAATTTATTTAATACTTACACCGTTTTCATACTATAAATTATTATTTGCTTAGATGGAACACAGCTCCAATATTTTTATTATTTATAAGATTTTTTTTTCATAAACGTGGGACTAAGAACATCATCATTTAGTACAATGAGAGTACTCATCATTTGTGTCAAATAAACCTAGTTTGAATAAATTGCTTCCAATAAAAGAGAAGTTTTGGATTTTTGTCCTCTAGAGCCATATGTTCGAAGCACTGTGTGACGCCCTGAATAGGAGGACTTTATTTTCTTTGCCTAATTTGTTCAGCTTCTCTAGGCATTCTTTGACCAACTTCGAATTGATGGTTACTCAGTTGATCCCTCTTAAGACTGCTTGACTATCGGAGGTATAAATATTTTTATTTTGATAAAAACCCATCGATCAGAAACACAACCAACCTTCAAAGCAAGTAGCAAGTTAAGGTAAATGTATTAGTACTCGTCACATTAAGAAAAGTCCATAATATGTATGGTGATATATCCACATGATATAGTATATTGCTTCTGGAAATAATTTCATTTGTAAGCAGATATATCGAACTTACTATTCCAGGTCGTAGTTTTGAGTTTCTATAGCCCCAATAATTAATGGACATTATTAAAAACCATTATTAACAGCTTCAATCATTTTAAACGTGATATCTGCGGAATATTTCAGTTTTCTTACCATATTACCTGATAATATCAGAAATCGTCACCCCCATTTCCCGGTACTCGTCATCTCTAATTAACATATATTTTCTTAAAAATCTCGAAACAAATTGGTATGACGGAGATTGGTACGCATATTCTTACTCCTTAAAATAACACCCTTAAAGATAAGATCTAAACATACATGCACCAGTAACCGTCATATGTTGTAACAACAGTAACCGACGGATGGCTGCAATGTTCTACAAGCAGAGGTTTACGCCATAAAGGAAGCGGCTAGTTGTATACGAGAGAAAATTGCTGATAGACCAATAGGGGATATAGTGATATACTCTGACAGCTTGGCCGCTTTAAGAAGCATCACCATGCAATCAGTGAGATCGAAAACTGTGATGGAATGCCGAGAAGCACTGTCCTGGCTGCGTCGGGGCGGGGCTACTCTGTGCTGGGTGCCAGGCCATAGCAATGTGGTGGGCAATCAGGAAGCAGACAGACTCGCCAAAGATGGGGCCAGGGGAGAAGCCGTGGCAGATGACCCACCACTTGTGACGATCAAGACACACTGAAGGAGGCTATAGGAACTGCCATCAAAGCCATGCAGCAAGAGCCGTGGCAACACCGTGAGGACTGCGCTACAGCTCGAAGACTATGACCAGTGGTAGATAGCAAAAAGACAAAACAACTACTAGAGCACAAAAAGGACCTAGTACGCATAATTGTAGGTGTCGTCACTGGAAACTGTCCCACGGGGATAAACCTTGTAAGATGGAAAGTTTCCGACGACGACTACTGCAGAGAATGCGGAGAGGAAGAAGAAACCATAGAGCACCGGCTGTGCCACCGTCCGGCACTGGAATACCGACGCTTTAAAACTTTAGGGCAATGTTTTTTGGAGGGGAAGCTAGAGGAAGGGGAACTAGAGGAAGCAGCAGAAGCCAACATCAGCGACATCGGGAACTCTGCAAAGAGCTGGAAGTGCTTTAACGCAAAGAAAGAATGAGAGGAAGGTTTGGTAAAACAATACAGGGGTATTGCAATGGGCCCAAGACCTCCGAGTGAGGGATCAAACATGATCCTAAACCCCAGCAACCTAACCTAACCGTCATATGTGCCGATAATTAGGACTTTACTTATTAGGAGACCACCACTTTTATTAGACCTAGTAATTGGAAATAAATTAAAAATATCCTTTAATTCTGATATAATCGCCTAAAGACAGCAAGTTTAATATGAATACAAGTTATCTAATATAAAACATGCATAATTAAACTTAATTTTGTACACTTCTAATCTATCTTAAAAGTTTGGTTTGGTTTAATAGTTGTTTAAAAGTTTGGTTTGGTTTTAGGTTAACATACACGCTAAAGAACAACACAATTATTCAGGGCAGTTGTACAGAACCAACATCGTCCCAATCATGTAAAAAAAAGTAATGACGGCTATTATAAAATGCACATGTTGCGAAATTGGTCAAATAATATTAAATCTGTGAAATACATTTTAATTTATTACTGTGCTATAATATATATGTGATACAGAATATAAATGTGATACAGAAAGTGACCAACACTGGTAGAGTGACGATTACTGGTACACTTACCTTATATCCAATCACACAAAACATGCGAATACCTTTGGGGAATACTGATAAATCCGGGTTTTTGCTTTTTGTCAGTTTCAGTTATGAAGAAAAAGCCTCTTAAATTCTTCCTTTGGCTGGTCGAATTGGTCTCCGTTATGTCTCCGCTGGATGAACATAGTGGTATTTACAAAAAATAACTTTTCTATTTTGCAGATTCTTTCGGTTTAAACTCTTTAAAAAAACTAGCATTACGACAGTTCTTTTACCTCCATTTTCATGATTACTTGACATTCCGAACTAACCTAAAATGTAAGCATCCGGCTTAATGATTGTTTCGCATGACGGATAATTTTAAATTTCCTAAAAACTAAGGAAGAATCGTGTTTAGTTCTGTACTTCCTGTACAATTATCGTTAAACTGAGGAGCGTTTTATGAACAAGATGGTTGCGGATTAAGGACTTTTGCTTTGGAATATCTGTTTCGTACAAGGTGTCTGTTAAAAGTCCAAGTATTTTATGTGGTACTAGTTGAAGCCTGGCGCATCCGCGACGACGACATCAGGAAAAAAATCCTTTTTATTTTTTTTTAATTAAATGAAAAACAAAAAGTCCGGCGACGACAGTTTTTAGAAGCGCCAATTAGCTATCTTTTAGTAAAAAAACAACTTTCTAGAGCAAGTCGTTACTTCAGTAGAGACGACACAGATAAACATTAGCATTTTATATACAGGGTCCGGCAATAGCGCGTCGGGCATCTGTAACTCCTAGAATAAAAGACTTGAGAATTTTGTTTAAGTGCAAACCTAAAGTATATACCAGGATGTATTTCCGGAAAATATTTTAACTATAGGGTGGCTCAAAAAAGTGTGAGTGGATCTGGATGACTTTTTTTAAATGGAACATCCTGTATATTATTGCATTTTTGGCTTCCTTTCAGATCACTTTATATAATCCTAAGATATGAGTAAATCTATTTCGATAATTTCAGAGATATTAATAAATAAATAAAAATTATATATTTTTCAGCCTTTCTTAAATAAATTATTAATAATACAAGAACTGTCCTGAAATCAAAACTGTATTAGATATTTACTTTAGATGGTCTGTACTTACTTTGCTATAAATATGGAAATTGTAAATCATACAGGATGTTCAAAATTCTACGCCAAACTTTCTAAAATATACAATAATTTTCTTTTTTTTTTTTTTTTAAATGGGACACCCTGTATATTATTTCTTCAGTAGATGGAGAATTAAAAAATGAACATTTTTTGCATTTAAAATATTTCGAAATCTTTAACGGTTTCGCAGATATTCCCGGTTTTGTATTTCATATGGCATTTTCCACAGTAAATTTCTATCAAAGCCACCCAGTGATTTTTCCCTCGTATTTTAGCATTGAAAGCGCCATATGAAATAATACTGCGTGTATCCGAAAACTATTAAAAATTTTGAAATGTTTTAAATACATAAAATGTTAATTTTTTAATTCTCTATCAATAAAAAAAATATACATTCCATTTAAAAAAACGTAGTAAAATTATTTTATATTTTTGAAAGTTTGGCGTAAAATACTGAACATCCTGTATGATTTACGATTACCATATATATAGCAAAGTAAAAACAGACCATCTAAAGTAAATATCTAATATAGTTTTTTGATTTCAGAACAGTTCTTGTATTTTTAATATTTTTTTTTTAAGAATGGTTGAAAAATATATATTTTTTATTTATTTTTTAATGTCTCTGAAACTATTGAAATATATTTACTCATATCTTAGGATTATGTCAAGGGATCTGAAAGGAAGCCAAAAATGTAATAATATACAGGGTGTTCCATTTAAAAAAAGTCATCCAGATCCACTCACACTTTTTTGAGCTACCCTATAGAAGTTAAAATATTTTCCGAAAATACATCCTGGTACATAGTTTAGGTTTGCACTTAAACAAAATTCTCAAGTTTTTTATTCTAGGAGCTACAGATGCCCGACGCACTATTGCCGGACCCTGTATGTAGATTATAGTTCGACTCAGAATTAAAACAATGAAATTAATTTTTGATAAAAAAAATTGTTGAATATACATATTATATCTTTTATTTTCATAGAAATTTAAAAAATAACTTCTTAGTGCCGCCGGTTTATTTTATTAAATGTTTTGACAGTGTTTCGAAGCTATAAAATGTTGTATACACATTGTGTATATTTGTGTGTTTATTCTATACTAAGGGCTGGCAACGGTTAGTCTTGGGTCGAGATTTCCGTATGTAAGAAGAGTACAATGCGTTTATAATGTACCTACTGAACAAAGAGAGAACAGTAAACACGTTGCCAAATGTCTAAAATAAACCGAGAAACTGTGCACATTGTTAAGAGATGTGGAAGGGGCAGGAATATAGATTTGATTGTAGTTTTTTCATAGACTTTCTTAACATTTCTACTATATTTTCTTCGGAGACAGTATGTGAAAATCTTTATAAATAAAAAAGTTACACGATTGCTGAAAACTGATATGCACTAAAAGTAAATGGATGGGTTGTTTAAAATTTTTGAATGGAAAAAAACAACCTTATTGAATTTTTCTTGTTGAAACATATTGTAAAAGATCCGATCTTCAAAATAAAAAAAAGTTCAATGTCTAAAGTGGTTCTTAAGTTATGGCGTGTTATGTGTTAAAAAGTTGAGTTTATAAATTAACGCGATTACTGACGTTTTATCGTTATAAAAAATGGACTACCTAACGATATCCTTATAATTCCATTTCAGATGCTCGGAAACATATCTAATGATTTTATCTAGTTATCTTTTCGAAAAAAAAGTCGTTTAAAAATAAGCTGTTTGCGATCGTGATTTTACTTCACTTGATAGGGAAAGGCGTACCGGCAACGCCACAACAGCACACCGTCGCATTTCTCTCACTCCGACTTAATAAGATCCCTATGCGATTATTTACTTCCACACATGTAAATACCGACCCAAATGTAACAGTTGCCAGCACGGTATAAGTTCTGTATATTTGTGTGTCTGGAAACGTTCTATTCGTTTTTAATCTTTCTATAGTTCGTGTTAATTTTTGACAAGTTTTATGTCAATTTTTAGTAAACGATGTCGATTTTAGAGAATGGCCTCGCAAAAATTATCATCGATTGTCATTCCCCAGCCGTCTTTAACATGTGTTTTTTTTTCAATCATGCGATATAACGTTATATTAGCTTATACAAAAGGAAAAAGACGGCGAGACCTTACAGTTTTATATGATTAAAAGCGTTTATTAAGCGTTCTTCGTATTTCTAGGCAGTTATTTTCATGTCATGTAACTTGTATATCTGATAATACAAAATAGACAAAATATGGAATAAAAATTCATACTAACCACAAAATCACCTTATTACAACTTCTGTTATTGAAATCTACACACAGATTTACCAACTCACACACGTATCTTATTATAATACAGACAGAAAATGAAGCTTCTTCTCGAAATCACCCACGCGGTAGCGAAAACCCAATTTTAAATAAGAAAAACCGGGAAAATCTCCGCTTATCTCTGGAGATAGACACACAATCGAACGGAATATAACGAGGAAAACGTCTCTATGAATCGGGGGACTAAATAAATCGAAGCAAGCTTGGGAAAGGAAGGAAGGAAGGGTAGAGGGAGTGTTGAAATCATCTGGGAAAATGGCGGAGAAAAGATATAGAACTCCGTACGGATTACAGTGGGAAAAAGTGTCTTGGAAAATAACCTATTTTTATGATTGTTGGATATGTTTGACCTGTTTGTTTTTCGAATAATAACAAGAAAACTTATTGAAGTTGGAATATTTGGCATTACTGATTTTAATGATCTATTATTTATTGGATTCGTCTCCGCCCGAATAGCAGAACAACTATTAAAATACTTGAAAGTAAATTAATTTTTAAATAAATTAGGTATGAAACTCCGCCATCTTTCGCAATTGACAGCTCAAGTCACGCACGCTTATAGCATGTTTGTAATAATGTTCACAGCAAATTGGTGACATACTGGACATTATAGGATAAAAATTCAACGGAAAAGACTGGGAAAATAGCATATTCAAATGAATAAATATGCCAAACAAAAATATACTTAGAGAACAAATAACAACTGTCAAATGGATTGCAGGTCTCCAAGTCCTGCACACATATATCAATTCTATTTGTATATGTATATTTTTTCTAAAAATATCCGATATTAAAAACTCGTTAGTGTGTATCATCCTTTTTATAAATTACACAATCTTAGCCAGATGTTCATCATTCTCCCACATAACATATTATTTTTTATAATCAATCATGACTATGCACATGCACGCGTTCTTAAGAGCACCATTCAGATTGCAGTTTAATGTTAGCACCGTTGTCACGTTTATCTAAAAATCCTGAATTATACTTAGGTACGTATCAGGGTTGGAAAAAATCATGATTTTTAAAAAAATCAAAAAAATCAGTTTTTTATTTTAAAATCAGATTTTTTGATTTTATTTCAAAACAATATTTAAATCGGATTTCCAAATGACTAGGACTTATTTCCAATTAAAGTCCTATCCTAAATGGCTAAATCTTTATAACTCTGAGCGATACCGATAACATTAACAATTCTATGGCGCGTGTCATTTTTCCACATCGGTCACCAATATATTCCGCAAAAAAGTTGCTGGATTCAGATCAAAAGGATTTTTTCAAACGTCTCAAAAATATTAATTTTGTCATTTTAACGGCTAGGCATAAAAGTAAAGCACTTTTACGCCTAAGCACATAAGTACAAAAAATATATTATTAAACTGATATTAAGTGTCAAATTCAACGAGTGTACAAATTGTTTCTCGATTACTGTTTGTATTATTTGCAATGTTTGAAATTGATTAAAAAATTATTTGTAATGTTTTAAAAAAATAGTGTTTTATTCGGAGTAAAAATGTACTTTTTGTGCCTCCTTGTCGGAATAGGTTTACGATGGTCATTCAAATGTACAGCATCGTCAAAAAAAGTATAATTTCTACTCTTAATAAAACAATACACTATTGTTCGGAAATAGTCTTAAGTCGAGAACGAAATTAGTATTATCTAATGTCAAAGTGTAAAGTACTTACTGCAAATCAAAATGTCGGTAAGAATTTGGAAACATACCAACGTTTCAAAAAAAAATATATATAAAATAACATATTTTCTGACAACGATTATAGATTTTCGGGAATGAAGATATATAGTTTCTATATCAGAAGAACCTAGGTCTGCACTAGTCTGCGAATGATGTATTCGAACAGCGAATTTTTGTCACTTATACATAAATGTTAAAATGCGTTTAGCGGTCTTATGGATTCACACGAAATTACTTCAAAAATCGGTTCAACATTTAAATTGATGAATAGATAGATATTTTTATATAGTTTTATAAAATTTACAATTATTTTTCGATTTATTATCTGTTATATCTGTTATAGAAATATTTTTTATAGTTTTCTAGGACAGATTTATATAATTTTTACAGTTATTTTTTGATTTATTATAAAGTTCCAATAAAATTATTTTTTTTGATTTAAATCACTTGATTAAAATTAAAAAAATCACTTGATTTAAATCATGATTTAAATCATTTGATTTAAATCACGCCAACCCTGGTACGTATAGATATTTATAAAGTTTAAATTTCTAATCTAAAATTTGTAAGCTTGTTTTATTTTCAAGTATCTTCTATGAGGCATAAACTATCTGTATACATACTGTACCTATTAAGTCACAAACACATTTTTACGATAGAGTAACGTTTTTTGGAGATTCTCTTATCGCCATATTACAAATGAAGAAGTCCAGAGGAAAATCATGATAAGCGCCATTTTACTAATTTTACAGGAGAGCCAGAAAACGCTTCAGAACGCAATAATGTGACAATTATATACTATACCTGTAATAATTATGCTTTGCAAGTTTACTAATTACAGTAACAGGAGATGAAATAAACACTAAGCTTTGAAAATCACAAAAAAAATAATGAAAATGGAACGCCTAACAAGCTAAAAAAATGTATTCAAAATTCACTCAGATATGAGGCAGTGTAGATCTTCAAGGGTACTTTAGAAAACCTACAGTTATAATAACACACAGATATACAGGGTCCGGTAATATTGTGGCAATAGTGTGTCGGGCATCTGTAGCTCCCAGAATAAAAAACTTAAAAATTTTATTTAAGTTTTATTTCCTAAAGTTTGTAGCAGGATGTATTTCAGGAAAATATTTTAACTTATATAGGGTGGCTCAAAAAGTGTCAGTGGATCTGGATGACTTTTTTTAAATGGAACACCCTATATATTATTGCGTTTTTGACTTCCTTTCTGAGCACTTTACATAATCCTAAGATATGAGTAAATATATATTGATAGTTTTAGAGATATTAATAAATAAATAAAAAACATATATTTTTCAGCCTTTTTAAAAAAAATATTAAAAATACAAGAACTGTTCTGAAATCAAAACTGTATTAGGTATTTACTTTAGATAGTCTGTTCTTACTTTGCTATAAATATGATAATCGTAAATCATACAGGATGTTCAAAATTCTACGCCAAACTTTCTAAAATATAAAATATATTTTCTTTTTTTTTAAATGGAACACCCTGTATATTATTTTTTATTAGATTGAGAGTTAAAAACGAACATTTTTTGTATTTAAAGTATTTCAAAAATTTTAATGGTTTCGCAGATACACGCAGTATTATTTCATAATATGGCGCTTTCAATGGTAAAATACGAGAGAAAAATCATTGGGTGACTTTGGTAAAAATTTACTGTGGAAAATGCCATAAGAAATAAAAAACCGGGAATATCTGCGAAACCGTGAACATTTCTGAAATACCCTAAATATAAAAAAAATGTTCGTTTTTTAATTCCCCATCTAATGAAAATATAATACACAGGGTGTTCCATTAAAAAAAACGAAGAAAAATTATTTTATATTTTAGAAAGTTTGGCGAAGAATTTTGAACATCTTGTATGCTTTGCGATTTCCATATTTATAGCAAAGTAAGAACAGACCATCTAAAGTAAATACCTAATATAGTTTTCACTTCAGGACAGTTCTTGTATTTTTAATATTTTTTTTTAAAGAAAGCCAAATATTATGTATTTTTTATTTATTTATTAATATCTCTTAAAAACGAAACTATAGAAATAAATTTACTTATATCGTAGTATTATATAAAATGGTTTGAAAGGAAGCCAAAAATGCTATAATATACGGGGTGTTCCATTTAAAAAAATTATCCCGATCCACTCACACTTTTTTAAGCCACCTTATAGAAGTTAAAATATTTTCCTGAAATACATCCTGGCACATACCTACTTCAGGTATGCACTTAAAAAAAATTGCCAATTTTTTTATTCTAGGAGCTACAGATGCCCGACGCACTATTGCCGGACCCTGTATTAATTTGATTACTGTTGTCTAACCATCACTACGTCATCAAAAAGTTCACTACTTAAAATTAGTGATGGAATAGTGATGGAATAGTGATGGAATAGTGATGGAATAGTGATGGAATAGTGATGGAATAGTGATGGAATAGTGATGAAATAGTGATGGAATAACTCGACATCGCTCGATTATGAACGAGCGATGCAAGTGACGAGTTACAAGCGATCCTAGAATGAAATAAATAAAATTCGATTTTAATGTGACATACTCGATACAAAAGCGAGCGAATTTTCTACATACATTGCAGGTAGCAAATTTATACGACGTTATCCGTTGCGTATCTCAGTAACAAAATTTTACGACAATGCTTTAAACTAAACTAAATCAAGCAAATTACTCGTCGCTCGTCGCTTGCTACTTGCCATTTGCCGTTCATCACCAAAAAACCGTATTTTTAAATACGAGCGAAATTTCGCTCGAACGTCCGCTCAGTTATTGAAATCGCTTGAAACTCGAGAACTCGATTATTGAAATTAATCGGTTTTTCCCATCACTACTTAAAATAACGATAAAAAGCAAAACCCTAAGTACTGTTTCACATGGAGCGGCCTCGCCGGCCGTGGCGCCGGCGCCACGGTTCTTAAAATAAAATGTAGGTATGCACTATTTTTTACAATTTTCAAAGTAATGGTAAATAGAAAACATATGTCTTTTTTACCCAGATTACCACCTTGTATGTTATTTACAAATTTTAACATTACATTCCAGATAAAAAGGTCTGACGTGTTGCGTGTACAAGTACCCACTGGATATAAAATACAAACTGCGATAGGCGGTCACTGTTTTATCAACAGTTAGTTATAAAGTTTTCTTAAAATCTTCATATAAGAATCGGCAACGCCGCAAACCGCTGACACACGACCTCCTAGCCGCGAGCTGCTCCCAGCTGATTCGAGCGAACCGCGAACAAACCAACGCATACACACACAAAGATATGTCCTTGATCCTGAGTCTCGATTCCGGCGCTGCTTTTTACGACCTTTTAATGGCTCTATTACGCCGACTATTGTGTACACTACTTCGGCGGCGAGATATATGCGATGATGCCGCCAGTGAATACTTCTTTTTGGGCCCGATGATGCCGTTAGAACAAAATAAAAGAGATTCTTAATGGGATTTTCTCGCTGTGTCGGATTTCGATCCGAGAAGGCTATACAGAACGAGTAAATACGTGCCGACACGTGTCTTATGAGGGAATTACTATGAAAATAACGTATAGCTATAAAGAACATAGTAATTTACTGAAGGATTTTTTCGGCGTGACGGCACGACAGTAGGCGATTATTCTTCCGCATTTTATAAGTTAATTTTACGCTTTATTTGGATAGAAACAATGAATACTTGAAATAACTAGTAACTTATATGAGAGGCAACCTGCGGTACGATCACCACGTGCCTTATCACGTTTAATATCAACAATTATTATAATAATTAATAATAATTGATTTTACTAAACCAAACTAATAATATTGATTTTACCAAACCAAACCAAACATCAGAAGTGGGATATTACCTCGTAATAAAGTGCCCATTGATTAAAGTGTGATTTGTTGTGCTGTATTTTGTAATGACAAGTACCTTATCAAGCTATACCTGTATCAAGGAAGTTTTTACTGCAGACTCTGCGATAAAGATCCTGAAACAGCGGAGCACATAATATATCACTGCAACGTCCTGGATTATAAGAGACACTTTCTATTTGGGAAAGGAAGGCTAGAACTGGAGGAAATATGTTCCCATCCTATCAAGGACCTGAACAAATTCGTTGAGAGTACAGAAATAGAATAGAGATAGATAGGGGCAAACACAATAGGACTTAAAGATCGACCCCTTAATATAGTTGCGAAATACTGCTTAATATAATTATAACATGTGTCAGTGCAAATGTCAAAATTAGAAAAACTGGCATTAATTACTCGTTATCGACAAAATCAAAATCCCTATCAACCATATCAATGAAATTATTTATATGCTTATTACATTTATATGTATATATCTTATTAAAAACTTCACCGATAAACGATTGTTCGAAATATTCTGCAAATAAAAATTTTACGACGGCAAGAGAGGTGGAATATTTCCTCCCCGAGCGACAAGAGTATAAATTGGAAAAGATGTCAAAAAGTTTATAAGGTTTTTTTGATGTGCGGCTGACTGTATTTTATTAGACGTCGTTGAAAGTTTTAAAACAACATCGCAGTTTTATTATCACCGAGTTGCATTAGAGATACCGCTGCAAGAGCCTCTAAAAATACCGCTAATAAATTATACAGGGCGTAAAAGAAAACATTATTTTATCGCAATACACCAAAACACTTTACATTTTACACTAGATCATGAGAAAGTATTACTTCCAGTCAGGAAAATGTCGCCCATGATACTTTGGTTCCGAAGGAAAATAATTAAATACCGCCTTTGCGCATCAAACTAGATTGTGACCAAACAGTTTGTGAAAACAATAGACAAGACACATTTTCAATTTTTCAGTAATAAATTTCCTCTTCTTAATGAGGCTAAAATCAAGAAAGGAGTTCTTGTGAGTCCCCAGATTAGATAGCTTGTCCAAGATTTGACGTTTATTGGTCACCTAAATCGAAAATAAAAAGGAGCTTAATTTGCATTCCAAATCATGCGTAAGAAATTTTTGACTAACCACAAAAATGATGATTTTGTCGCTTAGGTCGAGGAATTGCTTGGCGTACAAGGCCATGGAATGTAACATGTGGACTTCTTCCCTAGAAATTTAGCAGTCTTTAACAGTCTCAGATGAACACGAGATACGGTTCCATCAAGGCATCGCTAAGCTATAGAAGAGATTTTCAGGGAAGTGGAACGCAAGCATGTTGCCAGAATACTGCTGATTTTGGGATGTTTTCCACGAAAACTTAAAGGGGATTAACATGCAGAATGAGTGGGAGGAAGCAGCTCACAATAGAACGCAATGGAGAAGAATTGTAAACCCAGTTAACAGCGACAACCAAAAAGTTAGGAGGCAACAAAGCAATGATATTTTTGAATGTCCGGAGTGCGGTAGACAGATAACATCACGTATCGGGCTTTTCAGTCACAGCAAAGCTCATGAAAGAAAACGCCTTACGTGTCCATCTTCTGATGCGTGTCAAATGCTCGTCAGCATGTAATGGCAGTATGTATGTATAAATCATAACAGAATAAGAATACCATGTCAACTAAGTGAAATTAGCCAAAAAAGATAAGAATTAGGCCTTAGAAAAAACGGAGAACACAATCTCATAAAGGATGTGATTATCTACAACTATTATCTGAAAACTTTTTGTCTAAAATAGATTATAATGGAATTATAGACAATTTTTAAAATAGCAAATAGCCGAATGTTGCAAATAGCAAATAGCCGAATGAAGCCATGAACATTTTCAAAAATCTGAAAGACGCATATTTATGATTGCACAATGATTGCACAAAACTGCAATTCTTTCCCTTTTTAACCGACTCTATCGCCAGTAGTTTCCGAGATACTCATAGAGAACATCGTTGAAAACTAACCCTGTATAATAAAAATAAAGAAGAGGGGCTCATTCGAAAATTATGGGTGAGAAAAAAAATATATTTGGATTCAGGACGTCATTTTACATAAGAATCAGCTGGAGTTGTACCAAGACTGGAGAAATATTTATTTTTGCAGACCAATGTAATCATCACAATCTTCGTTAATAAACCTTTTTAATAAATAAGTGAAACCCAAGCATTTTTCTGTTTATATCTGTTTTTTTTACATCTTGGTTACTTTGTTACAGGTTCGGTTGGACCTCAGTTATAACTCATGAAACGGGGACACAATAGATCTATAAGGTCACGGTGATAAACCCCCCTCCCACATATTCTACATTTTACCGTATGGTGTGTCTATTTATATTATTTTTCTTCTGTGTTCTGTATAAACCCGCCCTGTATAGTCTGTCGTCGACTGACGACGATTTAGCTTCGAAAAAAGATAGAAAAAGATAATGTTCTAAAATTTCAGACTTTCAAATTAGAACAGGAAACGGGAACAAAGGTGCGAAAGGGACAAACAGAGAACGAAAGACGGAGACGGAGATAAAAAAGAAGATTCTTATCTGAAACGCCCGCGGATTACCATAAAAATTTAATCTCGCGCCATCCATCGGTTTCAATCCATCCTCACTTCCGCAAAGCGCCGTACAATAAACGACACTGAAGGGAAAGAGAGCAGAGTCTGTTCGATTTTATTCGCTGGAAAAATCAGAAAAATCGGTTGCTTCGATAGTGTTCGGATTTTTATCGAGCCGTTCGCTGGGGTTATTAAGATTGAAGAGTCTGTTTTGATTCTCTCCTGTCTTGCTGTTAGTAAACAAAAATATTTTATTTCTTACTGAATTAATATAAGCTTATACATGGTGCTTCCCAGTGGATGACATACCAACTGATGAATTACAACTTTGAGAATCACCTCACTGTAGTATTGAGCAATAAAAAGGACTGGAACGAAGACACGCCTCCTTCAGGCAGATATTTCCACTATCGAAAGATGCGTACAATTTCTCTTAGATAGGAACTATCGAAAACAATTATTGCTATCCTATCCGATACTCAAGCAGCACTAAACGCAATCAACTCAGTAACCATCAATTCGAAGTTGGTCAAAGAATGCCTAGAGAAGCTCAACAAATTAGGCAAAGAAAATAAAGTCCTCCCACTCTGAGTGCCTGCTCACCAAAGAATAGAAGGCAATGAAAAAGCAAATGATCTAGCTAGAATAGGAGCGAACACTCCACTAATTGGACCAGAACCGTTCTGTTTTCCAAACGGGAACCAACTAAAAGCGGAATTGAAGAATCTGGAAGACTCCATACGTAACTTGGAATGGGTGTTCTCCAACGGTCTAAGACGCTCGAAAAAGTTCCTCAGAAACAGACCGAGAAAAATCAAAGGTTTTCCTTGATTTAAGTAAAAACAATCTTCGGATTGTCACGAGGTTTCTAACAGGACACTGTCTCCTCAACGAAAGCTGAGTAGGTTGAAGCTGAGAAACAACGGCGAATGCAGATTCTCTGGGGAAAATGGGGAAACACCAGAACACCTTATCACTGAGTGCGCCGAGACTATGACCATTCGTGCCATGAACTTTCGTACGGGTGATGTCGAGGATGGAGAGCTGGCCTCTGTGGAGCCGTATCAGATACTGGCTTTTGTTGAAGCCCTGAAATTATGTGATGAGTTATAACTCTTTATAACTCAAGAAAGGGGAACGCACAATAGATCTGTATCTGATTATATTCATCGCAACAATATTGGTCAGCGCTAATTAACATTGAATAAGAGAAATCGGGCCTATTGGAAAACTCAAATAAATAATAATACCCAGGTCAGCAATTAATATATTATTTATAACTTTTTTTATTGTGAATTTGAAAGCTCAGTGTGCGATCTAATAATATGCATAATATTAATCGTAGTTATTATAAATAAATCAACTTGGACAAACTAGTTTCTAATGCTCTACATGTTCGAAAGGGTTACCACCCTCCCTATTGCAAGTAATTTTTCGTTCAATTTTATTTATAGCTCTTGAAACTTTCTTTTTATACTTACGAATGCATTTTGTACTCTGTAAATGTTTGATTTCACTTTTACAAATTATGTCAAGTAATGTCCCCCCTTCCCTTAGCGACAGGTCCAGGAACCTCGCTGGCCATTATACTGCTCTACCATTTCCAATCCATTTGATTGTTTATATTGTATTATATTTATATTATTTTTTGTTATTTTATTGCATTTGATTTTCCGTATTCAATGTTTTACCCTATGTCATTGTTAAGTTTGAAAGTTTATCAGTTTTGTAACGATGAATAGATTAAATATTTAAAAAAAAAGAGCCGAACTTGAAATTAGTTTAAATAAATTGTGTTGAAATGTCACAACAAAAAAAATGAAGCTTGGCATATCATTGAGACCGAGTTCTTTCAAAACCTGAAATAGAAAATGCAGGTCGGTATTTAAAAAAATAAGTTGGCCTCTGTATCTCACAAATTATCAGATAATTTGAAAATATAAAAATACTATCAGATAGCCCTGCTAAGTACAATGAGTTTTTCGGTCTTCTGAAAAGTAACGACAGGAAAAAATAAAATTTATTTTCCAAAAAACTGAGCAATCCTTTGAATTTTTGAAACTTTTTTATGGCATATCTTTGTGAACATCCCAAGGCACAATTTTGCCCCAGTTTAACCATCTTCGTATCTATTACGGTTTGCGACTTTGTAGCACCCTGTATACTCTATATAATCGTTTTCAACAACAAACATCCTACCGAACATAAAAAAAATAATCTGGGGCATTTTCCTTTTTTGGCCATTAGCTGTCCTAATTTTCGGTCGAGCTGTCTGTGAAAACAGCCAATGTTATTCCAAGTGAGAGGAGTCATGAGCCCGACAGCGAGATAACTAAGACGTTATTTTAAGAGATAAATTTATATTTTCATAACATCGCGTCGACCTAAATGTGTGGACAGAACATTTTTGACGTGACCTGTGAAAAAAATTCTTTTAGAAATGGGTCGTTTTTCTTTGTATCTCCATTATAACCCTGTATTATCTAGGTTTTTTTTCAGATTTTCTCGACATGCATGACTATCGTCCTGCTCCACCTTCGACATTTTCAGATCTATTGTGGTCCTCTTCTGATCCTATTAGGTTACATTCTCCAGTCATATATTTTTTAAAAAATCTAGTAACTTGAAGACTGAACCCTCCATCTCATACTGGCCTCCAAAGTAGTAGTTAAGCATCGTAGCTAAAGGGTGTTAAATTCTTAATATTTTTTCGATTTATTATAATTTTCTGCCAAATACTTTTAGCGTTTCGAATGAAAATTTGAGGGTAAAAGTTACCATAAATGTGACAAATTTTAAGCTAATAAAGTGTCGACATATTCACCAGGGACGTGCATGGTTATTACTGGAATATTTTTCTAAAAAAAGTATGTACGCCACTGACTTTTTTTCTTGTTAGCGAAATAGTGTAAGCACTTTAATGCCGAGTAAAAGTTGTCTCTTGATATTTTGTCGATTTCGGCCTCCTTGATGAGATAAACGCAATTCTATATTAATTTGCTTTGATCCAAGTCTAATAGCAACCTTTAAAAAAATAATATCATTAACTTGCGAACGTTTCAAATAAATACTCATTAATTCTTCATCAAAAAATATGAAAAAAAGTTCCTATAAACATGGGTATGCAAATGCATAGTTTTAGAAAACTTTTTAAAATTAGATTCTTTGTAATTATCTTAAATACCATGATTTTTTTATTTGAAATTGCTACAGGTTGGACTAATAGTAATAATAACTAATAGTAATAATATTTAATAATAAATTATATGTAAAATATATAATTTATTAATTTTATTTTTATTTTAGTTATATTAGCAAAATAAAAACACTAAATCACCACAATACACCAAAACACTTTTACTTTTACACTGGACGCGCGTTTCGCTAACCATGTTAGCATCATCAGCAGATGTTTATAAACTAAAAACTTAAAAAACTCTTTAGTTTATAATCATCTGCTGATGATGCTAACATGGTTAGCGAAACGCGCGTCCAGTGTAAAAGTAAAAGTGTTTTGGTGTATTGTGGTGATTTAGTGTTTTTATTTTGCTGTGTAACACCAAAGGTTCCAACCCTCAACTGTAATTTTAGTTATATTAATTGTGATTAATAAAATTGCGTTTATCTCATTAAGGAGACCGAATTCGGCAAAATATCAAAAGATAACTTTTAATTGGCATTAAATGGCCTACACAATTTTGAAATCAAAAGAAAAAAGTGAGTGGCGCACATGTTTTTTTTAAATAATCCAGTGATAACCCACGTGAATAACCCTGATGAATTTATCGACACTTTTTTAGCATTAGAATATGTAGCACTTATAGCAAATTTTACCCTCAAAATTTTATTCGAATCACTAAAAGTACTTGGAGGAAAATTGTAATAAATCGAAAGATTATTAAGACATTAACACCCTGTAGCTACGAAACAAAGCAGAATCGGACTTATGCTGATATGAAAAATAAATCTTATGTTTACGTGAGGAATCTTCCCACGAGAGATAACACATGTTTTTTGAAACACCCTGTATATTATGTACCAATGACTAATCCTAAAATCCTCTAACACAGTGTCGGCAACCATAGCACATTGTCGGCAATCAATGTTAATCGTAGCTCAGTAGGTCTCTATCTATTATTTGATGGAAACATCGTATCAAACCTGAATTCCAACGAATACAAAATGTCTCCACGTTCAGCTGAGACGTTCCCAGATCAAAATTCGAATTAAAACTTCGTATATCGAACAAGCGTCCTTTTCGGAAAACTCGGGAAACTCTCGTGCCCGAGACGGTGCCGTAAAGTTGAGTTTTCCCGTATCTACCTGTGCAGGGCCGGAGCTCACATATTTATTATTTGACGACGAAACTTGCTCTCTCTTTTGGACGTCCTCTATTTCGCCCAGAGTTTTATGGTTCTTCGAACTTTCTTTCAAGATCAAAATGTACGTAGAGTCGAGGAGAAAAAGGTATATAAATTTCGATAAATTCTTATAAATGCTCTATAAAAGTAGCCATACGTATTGCTAAAAAAATAGTGAAATAGCAACCGTAAAACCCCCATTGATTGTAGATTGTATGAGAGGAGGGGGAAATTAATCACCGCGACCTTATAGATCTATTATGTCCCTCTTTCTTGAGTTATAACTCACCATACAGTCTCTGGGCTTTCATAAAAGCCAGTATCTGAGACGCTTCTACAGAGGATAGTTCTCCATTTCCGACATCAGTCGTACCAAAGTTTATGGCACCAATGATTGTCGTCTTGGTGCACTCAGTGATGAGGAGTTCTGGTGTTTCGACATTTTCCTCACAGAATCTACATATACCGTTGGTTCTTAGCTTCAATCTATTGAGGTGTACATTGAGTAGACAGGGTCCTTTTGTTGTCCCAGATAGTTATTGAGACTATAAAACACTCAGGTACGAGGTTTGTGTGATGTTGAGGTTGACGCTGTTTCGGGTAGTAAAAAATAAGTGAAAAAGAATTCGAACTAGGCGTCGTGTTGTGTTGTGACAATTTCAAATATTAATAAAATTGACGAAAAAAGGTTAACGCGTAAAGGAGAGCGTAATTAGAGCGTTGTTGGGTGCAATAACATTCAATAACTCAACTTTCCCGGATATTCAACTCTCCCGAAATACCATTTTATAGCTTCAAAATTTCTCACACCGATCTGATCAAAAGCAAAAAAGGATTCAAACGGTTCGACCAAACAAGTGCGTAAACAAGGTGCTCGTTACGTAATCAAAAAATTAAATAGACATATATACTATTAGAGGATAAAATATAATTTGCAATATTAATGGTATACTTTTTTCTACTAGTGATTAAATATTTTATGAACACCTTCTAATATTATAATTATATACCTAAAAAATTTCGTTATAGCGGAAATAGCCCCAATTATAGTGATGGGCAAAACTGTTATTTTTAGATAACAGTTTGAAACTGTTATAGTTATTTATAAAAAACAGCTTAAAATAACAGCTTCAAATTAACAGGTTTCTTTATTTTATTGCTAAATATCTGAAAGAGTATGAGGCGGTCACCGCCAGGCATATTAACGCAGTTGCAAGTTGCAACAATGACGTGCTCGGTGGTAGTATTTCCAGGGTGTTAAAACTTTTCTAAATATCGATTGTTATCTAAAATACCTCTCTAAAAACGGTGGTTGTTTACAAATAACCGCTGTTTACAAATTGCGATATAAAAAAAGCCAAAATTCCGCCACTCGTCTATACCTATACATTCCGATCTACCTACGCTCTGTCCCTCGATCCGCGTAGATCCTGAATTGCATAGCAGTGTACAGGGTGCATCTCACTCGACGGGCGAGAAGCTCTTAGTTATGATTTTACCATTTGCGGTCAAAAAATAGCAATATAAGAAAATGTGTAGTATATTCTTCATAAGTAAACCAACTACACTCTAGAGTTCGAATTAATTTTACACTTAAACTAGCGTGTACCCGCGACTTCGTTCGCGTCGAATTAATAATTTGTAATGGTGATGATAAAGCGTTGATAAGCGATGATAATTCGAGCAGCATCGAATTTCGTGGCGGTGCAGAGCGCCGACTTCGTTTCACGAACAGTCGATCTCTGCGTATCGTTATTTTATATCTGTTACTTTTTTCTACTAGTGATTAAATATTTTATGAACATCTTCTAGTATTATAATTATATACCTAAAAAATTTCGTTATAGCCGAAATGGCCCCAATTATGCCCCACTAGCAAAGCCGATGATTAAAACTATGCTCGCCACCGTAGCTGAACTCATCTAAAAAGTTTTTTTAACTGGAATAATAAATTATATACTAGTTAGACCTTCTGAAGATATCAAAATATTTACTTTTTTATTTTTATTTTTAGAATTTTCACAAATTAACACTTTTAGAATAATTAAATAATAAATGTTTCGTATACTCGCTATTTAAACTCGTGTATTTGTATATAGTAATTGTTTACGATATTCTCCGATGGTGGCAGCACCGGCGGATAATTCACCAAACCTATAGAAAATCTCTATAATACAGACAAAAGAAAAACGAGGTCTATAATGAATTCCTATAAAATATTTTTTTCTAAATTTTCAAAGTAAAATAACTCGACAATTTTGCACTTATTTGAAAAACGGTAAAGAGAAAATAAGCTTCTTTTATCGAGATCTATTAGCTCTAAAAATATGAGCACTTACTGAAGATTCACCCTGTATTATTTATACTTACATGATAGTTTTAAATGTGGAGTAATGTTCTCTAACAACTAAATTTCGATAGAACTCACCTGAAACAGAAAAGAAAGAAAATTATTAAAAGAAAACTCAAACTAAACAATAATAATAATATACAGATATTGAAGAAATACGGTTTAAGAGCCAGTATGGTTATAAACGACTTTAATCTTAATACAATTTATATGATACATCAAAATATTATTTATTTTGGTCTATTCTCCTGATTCTCTCAAGAATTCTTTTTAAACAATAATTTGTACGTTCCCAAGGATAATAATCAGATTTTCTCCAGATTACAATATTACCAACACATACACACACAAAAAGGGAACTCAGCAATATTGTCACGTACCTACTTCTTTATTGTATTTTTGCGTTTGAGAGAATAAAGATTATCTGGTGTGGTAGAGATGGTTGAGATAAAGCATTTATAAGGAATGTTAACGTTATATCGGGCCATTGTAGACTAGACGTGCGCAAATCGATAAGATTTTTTATAGTATCCATACTTTTGTAACTGACACATAGGTAGTATATGGGTAGTATCTATTTTTTATTGAATTTTTTCCAGTATTAAGAGGCCGTCCTGTGACGGAAACACCGCGACCTCTATGCCTGTTTGTGTGTGTTTATCCCTTTTCTGTGTCTTTACCAGTTTTCAATCAACTTGTCCAGGTCCTTGATAGGATGGGAGCATAGTTCCACCGGTTCTAGCATTGCTTTCCCAAATAGAAAGTATCGCTTGTCAACAGCAATATGTCCTGTCAAGATATCTGTTGTAATCCATATTATATTCTTGCATTACTCTGATTACTGTGCTACTTTATTGCTATGTCTTAGGAATGTTGTACCTTTCCATATTCCTCGATCCATTTTAATCACCACGAATCGTTTGTGGTAATGATAAAAAGATATACTTTATAGGGTTCAGAACCGTGAAATCCCAGTACCGAAAGTACCGGGAATTCCCGGTTCTCTTTAAGACATCAAAGAACCGGGACTCGAAATTATTAATTCCCGGTTCTTTCGGTACTTTCGAGACACGGTAATAATAATTAAAAACTTATTTTTTGTTACGTGCGAAACACTTTTGATACTTTCTAGTAGTCGAAATCAAACTCTTCCAAATAAGTAGTGATACTATCTCTTACTGTTCTTACTTCTGAAGTTTTTTTGAAGTTTCTATAATGTTTATTAGCGATTATTAAAGTTTAAATATGTTATTTTATTATTTAGTTCAATATTGTTAAATGTATTAGTTTGGTTTGGTTATATATTATATTTTTTATGTCATGTTTTTATAGGCATTTGCATCTTTAATTGAAAATGTAAGTTTTTTTTTCAAATTTAATTACGCTGGTTTGGAGGTTGGTTGACGTTGTTTGATGTAATTTTTAAGCTACTTATGTGTTTTCGTTTTTTTTTTCGCTTGTGTTCATTTGTGTCCAAGTTTACTTTACTTAATAATTTGATATTATTTTCATTTGTATATCGGTTTTACTTTTGAAAACCATCCCTTCCTTGCTGATTGACGAACTCCATAATTATTGAACGAAAATATTTTAGTGCGGTTCCACAAACTCTAAGTAATACTACCAATTAGGGTTCAGATCTTTTTAGCCATCATCGTTCGAGACTCAGTAACAATAATTAAAAAAATATTTTTTTGTTACGTGAGAAAGTCCTTACAAGATACCTTACGTAAGAAAGTCCTAGAAAGATACTTTCTAGCAGTCAAAATCAAACTCTTCTAAATAAGTAATGATGGAATTTCTTATCGTTCTTGCTTCTTTTCTCTTTGAAGTTCCTATAATATTTCTTATGTTATGTTTTAATAGATATTTGCATTTTTTATTCAATATTTTAGGACTTTTGTCTCAAATTCAGTTACTTAAGTTGGTTTATGTTGTTTGATGTGAAATTTAAGTTTATCTATATTTTTTTCTTTACTTGTGTTCATGTTAATTCTCTCATGACTGATTACTTAATAATTTGATATTATTTTCATTAAAAATCTCAATTTTTATCCATTTAACATTAAAAAAATATCCCTTGCTTTCTGATTGATGAACTGCACCACCATTGAACAAAAATTAGTCAGTACCGAAAGTACCGAACAAAAACGGGAAATCCTGGTTCTAAAAGACGCGGTACCGAAATTCCCGGTTCCGAAAAACAGCTCCGGTTCCGGAAACTCTAATACTTTATATCGATTTTATTATATCCTACATCGCTATTTTAGACTGTATATAATTCAATCGAAATGCTACATAATGCACTGCCTAAAGCCGATTGTTGATATACGTAGGTAGATACAATAATTTCTAATTAGAGTTAATTAGGAATTCCACAGATGGTTCAATAGTTTTGTCGTGTCTATAGAGGCAAATAAACATCAGTTTGATAAATTGTCTATGGTATCTGAAGGTGATTGCATGTTAATCACTTGGAATTAAAGAATATTTTAAATTTACTTTTATTAATCTAGTTTATAAATTCTTAATTATTTTTTTCTGACGTACCAGTCAACAGTAGATGGACAGGTAAGATGTTATGTGTAAACGGGGCTTGAAAAATAGATTTGAAAAAGTCTTTAACAGTTTCGTTTAGCAAAAATTAGAATATGCAACAAAAGAAATCGTAAATAAAAGATTTTTTTCCCTTGGCGCGACGATTTGTATATATTATGTAAACAGATGCAGTCCGCTATTGCAGCGGGGAGTTCTTTTGTGTATCTAGTTCTTTATTTCTTGCTTCTACCAAGGAGAGACTCTTTTTCTTTATGCACGCTACAGATAAAAGATAGGATGGGACTCCCTATCTTTGTCACGAGTCTGTGTTAGTAACAATAATATAAATAATGCAAGACAGAGTTAATCTCACTTGGTTGTAAACTAGCGTTTTTTTTTTCAAGAAGAATTCATTTCTGTGATTATCAGTGGCGCAATTATCAGTGGCGCGAGAGGTGGTGATTAGCCCCCACAACCCACATCAAAACAACCTCCCATAAAGATTGGTGCGGGTCGTTTTATGGGTTTTAATTTTAACCTCAAATCAATATTCTCTTTTCTGAGACCCAAAGATGAGCAACAAATCGCAAACTGCGATTCAATCGCAGCGATTTCAAAGTCGCAATCGCAACCTGCGATTGGCTCTCATAGTAAACTGCGACTGCGATTTCTTCTATTTGTGAGTTTTAATTTAGGCAACCAATATTACTAATTACTATACTTGCGATTTTGCTGCGATTTGCGATGGGCCTTTTGGTGTAAAGGTGTTTGATGAAGTCGACGTCCACTTCTATTTGCGAGTTTCAATTTAAGCAACCAATATTACTATAGTTGCAAGTGGCAATTTTGTAAATCAGAGAGTTCTCCATTTCTAGTAACTCGGTTCGTACCTTTTTAATATGTGGAGTTCTCCGCTGTTCTTGCTTACCTTTAATTACAACTACGTACCAAAAGAGATTTATGCCGGCCAAGAAAATTCTAGAGGTGCCTATAACCGCTGTTCGATGCCAGGTGTGTTCAATTAATAAAAATTTATTGAACGCACCTCGGAAACTATTAATAAGCAAAACTATTTAACGTCGGCTAACATTAAAAGCATGACCAAACCAATTAGTTTCTATATTCTATATTCATTATTTTTTGACTAGATATTAGAAATATATGAAACCAGCATTCACTGTCCAATTCGGTTAAAAGGTTTGGTCGATCAACAGTATGTCCCCGGATTGTCTTTACAAGAGGAAAAACTTTTTAATTGTCGACATTCTGAAAAAAATGAGTTCTTCATAAAAAATTTTGCTTGTTCTAAAATGGTTAATCCCGTTTATAATTTCCAAATATACATACCGTTTTCGAGAAAATTAAAAAAAACATGAAAAAGTAGTTTGGTTTTTTCTCTAAGTCACAAAAATTAAAAGGCGTATAATATACTTCCTCTGATATAATTTCGATTTCATTCTGTGATAGATGGTTGTAATTAATTTTGATTAACGTCATAATTTTGATGTTGTTAAAGTATCACATTTTTCGATAACTATTATCACCCTTTCCGTAGCATTGAACTAAATACATTTTGTTCTTCTTTAACATTTGAAAACAGCAAAAAATATATATAGTATATAGGATCCTATATCTCCTACGCGGAGCAAAGGGCTTCAGTGAAAGCTCTCCATCGGGTTCTATTTTTGACAATTGTTTTTGCTTCCTTCCATGTTGACCCTACTTGTTGAAGCTCATCCAGTATGGAACGTCTCCATGTTTGAGCAGGTCGTCCTTGCTTTCTTTTTCCTTGGGTATTCCACTCCAATGCTGATCTCGCTATATTACTTCAGGTTTCCGCAAGGTGTGACCTATCCAACCCCATTTTTTTGCGGATTTCAATGCCTACTTCTTGTTGGTTTGTAAGATGAAGCAGGTCGTTGTTACGTAGTGTCTGGCGAAAAGATTTTAAGTATTTTTCGCAAACAGCGATTGATAAACACCTGTGGACGGCTGATGGATATTTTTTTCACTCTCCATGTCTCGCAGCCATATA
The DNA here is from genome assembly GCF_002938485.1 of Sitophilus oryzae. NCBI lineage: Eukaryota > Metazoa > Arthropoda > Insecta > Coleoptera > Curculionidae > Sitophilus > Sitophilus oryzae. The sequence goes on along the minus strand of NW_022146047.1, from coordinate 3,976,376 downwards.
ATAAAACTGGTATGACGTTGAAATTGAATATTCTTAATTTTGTTTGTATGGAGAGTTGACGGGAGGTCCAAACTGATTTTAGTTGCCCAAAAGCTCGCTCCGCCTTCCCGATCCTGCTAACAATATCCGCGTCTGCGCCACGGTTTGCTGTTACAATACTTCGCAGGTAAGTAAACTCTGTTACATTATCGACATGTTTGATTCCTACATTGAATAGAGTGTTGTTATTTGTGTTAATGCGCATTAATTTTGTTTTGTCGATGTTTATGCTTAATCCTACTTAGTCTGCTTCTGTTTTTAGGCGTAACTACTTAGTTTAGGATCACTGCCATGTCTTTGAAGGATTGCGTTGTGAGACAGATATCATCAGCATAATCTAGATCCGTCAGATGCGATTAGTCAAAACGCTGTCGAGCACGATATTAAATAGAAGCGGCAATAATGTGAAACCCTGCTTTACTCCTATCCCTAAGTTAAAACTGTCGCTGGTTCTACCGTTGTGCAGCACATTGCATTCTAAACAGCAAAATTACAAAATCGCAAAAAAGTATCACATTTTACGATAACTATTATCACTCACACATTAACATTTGAAAACGGCAAAAAAACATGTTAATTAAAATTCAGTCAATAATCTATCAAAGAATGAGAACGAAATTATATTACCATAGAAACGCGTTCTGATTTTTAAAACTTCAAAAAATTCAACTAATTTTCATTTTTTTTAATTTTCTCTAAAACGGTATGGAAATTTGGAAAAATATAAACGGGAATTGCCATTTTAGAGTAAGCAACATTTTCTATGAAGAATGCATTTTTCTCAAAATGTTAATAATAAAAAGGGTTTCCACTAAAACAATCAGGGGACTGCCACATGCATTTTTCTCAAAAATGTCAATACATATTTGACATTTCTACTATTTTATCAAGCTGTTCCGTATTTTTATCGATGCTGTTAACAAACCCTTCCTGTACTTTAACAATCTGATTAATCTGGGTTTTCAACCGAATACAGCTTTAAGAAGAACTACTTATGTCAAAATGTAACAGTTCTGATGTTATTTTTTTATTACATTAATTAGAATGTGAATGACAATTCAGACAAAATTTTCATTATTTATTTTTTCTGAAACCTATATTTGAACGCTAAAAAATTTCCGTGCTTTTTCAAAACTTCTACCATTATTAGCTATAAATTTCTATTTTCCCCTTCTAAAAATAACTCGCCACTTTTTGTTGGAAAAAAAATCTGAGGTCCGGCGTACATTTGGCCAAACGGGCTTCTCTAAACGTGTCACGAGGCAAATAATACCCTATTCAATAATCCAATTTTGACCCGGAGAGTCTGCATGTGACACAAAGTCGCCCCAAGTTGCGAAAGTTACGAGTAACTTTATTACGCCTATTCGACCCCGTTGCACAATTTCCACGCTTTTTAACAAGAAGACGATGTAGGGTGTTGGGTTTCTGAAATACTTCCAAGAAAAATACTCGATTTGAGCATTTTCTAGAAAATATAAAAAATACGAAGCATGAAGTGATATGAATACAAATTTCAGATTACATTGTTCTCCATTTCTACCACTGTTCTCTAATTTTCTAATTTTTATTAGATGTCTGTGAAATTATTATTGTTACGGAACACGGTTTCTAAGATATATCTATCAATATAGTCACCAAATTGAACAGTGCTAAAAGGCTGGTTCTTCTGATTTCTTTCTAAGCATAGAAAAAGGAATGAATTTTGATTGGAATGTTCGGAGTTCCGGTAAAACTTATAACTCTCTTGGACCGCATCATTTGTAGAACGCTGCTAGCTATTGCTAAGAACAAAATATTCAAAAATTTAAGCCTCTCTCATTAAAAATACCAAAAAGTGTATAAAACTCTTTTTCAATGTCTGCGTTCACCAGAGCAAACCGTTTGCCCTTTGCTTATTCAGCGCTGGATCTTTCTGGTGAACGCTCATGATACATGATCATAGAGTAAATAACAGTTTACACAAAGAACATAAGTAATAAAAACAGTTTAGACAAAGAAAGAAGAGTTTAATTAAACAAGCAAAAGAAACCGTCCCTTTCAAAAATGGCGACCGCTGCATTAAACATGTTGACTAACCTAACCCGATAGTTTGCAGGCGCTTCCGTCTGGTGAACGCGGCCAATGTTATTATTGCGAATTGCTATTTTGTGAGTTTTAAATTAAATTTTATTTAAAGAAACCCTTCATATAAATGGAAAAGTGGCATTAAAAACAAAGAAAAGTACTATGTGAAAAACTGCAAAAACCAAGTTTGAATCAAACATAAAACATAGGGTAAAACATCGGTTTCCAAAAAGTAATCCACATATTTTACGACCGCGGCATTGGATTAATTTTAAACTCGAGGGATATGAGTTGTGAACCTCCTTTCCGTTTACGTAAAATATTATATTATGTAAATGAATAGGACAATGCACAATATCCGTTCCGTTTCCGTAACGTTTTCATAGTTACATATTTAATAGTGTAAATATAATCAAATTATACGGAACGTTTACGGAACGGATATGGGACGGAAACCAATTAATATTTTAGTTACGTAATCAAGGGCGCGAATTTTAAATTCATTGTTGGCAACCATGGACATATTCGGCGCCGTGCTGACTAACAGTAATTTAAATTTTCGGCTGGTGATGCAGGTGGTAGCACTGCTATAAAAATGTCAAGTTGCCGCATTTATTTATTTATTTCCCGACATTGTCATTCGTTTTGACACTTTAGTTTTGTATTAAGAGTTTTTGGTTTAAATAGATAGTGTTGTGATACTTTAAGCTTGAACATGTTTACTAGCAGACCTTGCAGTCGAACATTGTTCTTTTTAGAATCTCTTTTAGTGCGAAGTAGTACAAGATAGCTTAATAGCCGTAAAAAACTTATCGCAACTTTATTAAAATATTTTGAACGGGAAAGCGGTAGTAATGGCCTTTTATGTCCCTTAAGTACTGTTAAGAGGGTGAGTTTTGTTGATGTAAATAATAACTGTTTATATATTTATAATTAATTAATTTTTGTTTCCTAAAATATTTTTATTCAAAGAAAATATATAAAAGTGGGCAACGCTGTGCCGGCTAAGCTTAATCACGTGACTAAAAGTTTATTTGGTATGACCTGTATATCTTATTTAATAAATTGGAATAAAATAATTTTGATAAACAAATAAGTGCCATACGACCGACAAGAAACGGCGCTAGAATTGCCTTAGAACTTAGAAACGACGATTGCTCTTATTTTATATGTAGAATTATATAGTGAATGCCATCGCCCGTCATTTCCAAGCCAACTTGTCGTCTTTTACTTGGATCATATGGTATTATTTACATATTCAACAAATATCGTATGATAAAAAAAATGGCGTCAAAGAGCTGAGGAATGACAATCCATTAAGCTTATCAAAAATTAACACTAATTATAGAAAGGTTAAAAAAGGATAGAACGTTTGCAGAGGTATAATCTATTTCAAAAAAAAATCTGGAATTTTAAACCACACCATTTAATAATCATTTTTACTAAATATAAAAATAAAATACAACCTCTTTAAGACCAACTGGCAGTAAGCGCCGTTAAAAAATAAAGAAGAGTACTTACTAAGTAAATGACGTTTTTCTCTTGACCTGGACAAAATTATCATCGATTGTCATTTCCCAGCTGTCTGTGCAAAAGAAGAAAACCTCCTTTCTTTCCTGAAAAAAATGACTTTTCAAGAAGAAAATGGAAAATAATCTGCTGATAATTCCCTTTCAAATTCGACCTAATCCATCCCTGTGTAACATCAAAACGAAAAAGAAATAGCTTAGAGTCTTTAGCCTTTACGAAAGGATTTGGGATGACTGGCAAAACCGTCAAGCAGGACGTGTAGGTGTGGAATATCCGATATCGATTCTGGAATTCTCCCACAGGAGCATACGAAAGACAAATACGATCGAGAGTGAGTTATCCAAATTATAAAGACATTTTTGTCCCAAGTAAACCGTACGACACGTTGGTTTATCCACGTGCCAGGGATGGCACGTTGAAAATCTTTGTTGGCACGTGAACGATTTGCGGGCTGCATGTAAATTGTTGGCTGAAAGGATTTTGGTGAGACTGAGCTACGATGCTTCGAATTACTGCTTCATAAATCAAACAAAGTATATGGCAAATAAATTGCCCTGAAACTCTGAACCTAACACATTATTTATATAGATATATTCAATAACTGTATGTTTTAAGTTTGTAATGTTAATTAGTAATTATATTTCTCATCTTTGAAATGTGAAACTAAAAATATTCTTAACGAAAAGTTTCAAAAAGCGTCCTTTAAGGGGTGGGTGGTTTACACTCTCAGATAATTTGTACAAATTAGCTTGTGCAGAACAAATTGTACCAATGATACATCGTAAAATGTAAATAGAAATCGTTAGTTTGTGGAGTTCTAAAATATGGCTTCAGTGAAATTTGTCTCGTCTTGGTTTTTAACCGAGAGTTGTACCACTATTTTATAGATAATTTTGACATTTGTTGGTTGAGATTTAACGTTAAATTTGTTTATCGAATGGCTTTTAGGTTGAAACTAAAAGAATTTCGGACTTTCCTTATTTATTTTGGTTGCACAACGTTTCGGTCAGAAGTATCTCGGAGTGGTTGCCATATTGTCTTTAAATTTACCCTTTATTCGGTGGGATTCTTTGTGGACAACCCGGGCTTCCAACCATTTTATCTTATGGTGCTTGGACCACATCTCATTGCTTCATCATCTACAATACCCGACTTCATTGTTTCACCTCTTTGCGTATGTTTTTTATACTTGTCAAGTCGTCCATGTAGAGGACGTTTTGTCTCTCCAATACATATACGAGTCACCGCACTCGCAAGGCACCTGGTAAATGCACTCTTTCCCTTGTTTCGATTATTCCGGTTTTGTTTTTGTTAGGACACTTCTTAGAGTAGTCCCCAGATTTAAAAACAGTTTTAATTTTATTCTGCTTGGCTATTCGCCTGGTCTTCTCCTATGTTCCTTTCACATTGGAGGCTGGGCTGGAACACTAACGAATTAGCGATCGGTAGCGATAAAGAATACTGACTTTGGCCGTACAAACTAAACGGCAAGCGACAGTATTCTTCATCGCTACCGATCGCTATTTCGTTACAGAGTTCCAGCCCTGGCGCACTAATGAATCAGACTTCTTCTTACAGTGCCATACTCTATACAGAGCGTTGGCTACCTCTCGCATGTACTTGTGATGTGTGTCATCAGTATTTCACAAGTACACATTGCAGTCAGACTTGCAGTTGGATATAATATTGTCTTGGTATTTTGCTTGCAGAGTAACCATTCTGAAGCAAACTGGTTTGAATAAAGTTTAAAGTCTTTAAGTCACTGCATATAGAGATTGTCCGATGACATAATGTTTTAACTATACCCTTTTTGGTTGTTTCAGAATGGTTCGACTGAGAATTTAAGTAATCAAATTAAAATAAAAGTATCATTTTTAGATTATTTAAATAATTTTAGGTATGAGACTATCTATGTGTGCCCTATGTAAATAAAATTATTGTAAGTACATATTTAGAAAAGAATGTTGTAAAATACTTATTCGAGTTGTATTCTTTGGGTGAAGCTTAGACAAGTCTTAAGAATAAAATGGTTCCATCATGTCTCAAACCTTGAAAAAGCTAACTGCGAAAGTATTGAAATCATGATTACAAAGTCCTGCTTAAAATGGGCTGGTCACGTATGCAGAATGCAAGAAAACCGCATACCAAAATCTCTGCTTTACGGTGAGCTTGTAGACGGTAAGAGGAGGCCGGGTGGACAACTCTAAAGGTACAAGGATATTTTCCACGAAAACTTAAAAAGAATTAACCAGCAGAATGAGTGGGAAGAAGCAGCCCACAATAGAACGGAATGGAGAAGAAGTGTAAAGTCAGTTAACAGCGACAACCAAAAAGTAAAGAGGCAACAAAGCAATGAAATTTTTGAATGTCTGGAGTGCGGTAGACAGATGATAACATCACGTATGGGACTTTTCAGTCACAGAAAAGCTCATGAAAGAAAATGCCTTGCGTGACCATCTTCTGATGCGTGTCAAATATTCGTCAGCGAGTAATGGCAGTATATATGTATGGGTGAAGGTAGAATTGAAAATTTTAGAATTAAAATCTAGTAAAATAAATTTACCTGACTTATTACTGTAAAACCTTATTTTCCTGAATGGAGTATGTAAAGGTGTATATGCGTGTATGTAAAACATTGTATTATTATAGTTGGGAGTTGGAAACTTTGGTGCTTGCAGGAGGTGTTACAATAGCAAAATAAAACAATAATTCACCATAATACACCAAAACATTTTTATTTTTGCACTGGACGCACGTTTCGCTAGTCATGTTAGCATCATCAGCAAAACTGAGTTTTAATCATCTTCTGATGATATTAACATGATTAGCGAAACGCACGTCCAGTGCAGAAATAGAAGTGTTTTGTTAAACACTTTAGTACAAATTAATATTTACTAATTAGCTAATTATACAGGGTGTTTCTTTGTTCTTAATGACATGTAATAATTAAGAAGGTGATTCTCGAACCTATTCTAAGAAAAAAACTTCATATGAATATATGTCCTAAACATCTTAACTTTTCAGATTTTTTTTCGGTGGTAAAATTTTCTAATTTTTTTTCCAAAGTATCTCTGATGGTATATTTGATACACGTTTTCCATGCATCAAAATGCTTATTTTGATATACGAAAAAAATTGTTTTATCTCTTAATTTCCTTCCAGCCGATGCAGAAATGAATTCCACACAACATCATATTATTTTCAGTGATTTGACCCTGAAATAAACTGACTTGAATTTTTTTAATGCAAAAACTATGCGTCCGAAGAAAAAAAGAAAGAGATAAAAAATGTTTGGAAATGAATAGAGACTTTGAAAACGTAAAAAAATTAAATTTATGAAAAGTCAGTGTGTAAGAGATAAAAAATGTTTAGAAATGAATAGAGATTTTGTAAACGTAACAAAAATTAACTTTAAGAAAAGTCAGTTGTGTACCTACCATTTTTTTCTCCAAAAATATTCAATGTTAAACCCATATGGACGGCACAGATTGAAATAAATAAAATTCTTTGAACACCAAAAAATGTATTATGATGTATAAAAGACGCGTATCAAGTTTCATAAAGATATCTGTAATAAAATCAGAGTTATTATAAAAAAAGTTTTTTTTTACAAAAATTTACCACCCTGTACCTCAGAAATTAAGATGTTTAAGACATACATTCATATGAAGTTTTTTTCTTAGAATAGGTCCAAGAATAACCTCCTTAAATATTAGCATGTCATTAAGGAACACCCTGTATACAGTTGGTAAAAATGTAACTTAATGTAAAAGTCACTTATATTCGCACTAGTTCAAATAAAATCATTCAACTCCATTTCAAGTTCCAATTCTTTTGAATACACTTCGATCAATTTACGTTACGCGAGAAATCCGAAGAAAACTATAAATTCTAATAAATTCAGCAAACCAACAAACTATGTTTAAATGTACATAAATTTGTATTTGCAGGAACTGCAGCCTCTTAGATATTCGCATGCACACTCAACCATATCCTATCCTTCGACGTTTACGATCATTAAAATTCTGCGAGCTTCTTTTATTTGCATTGCTTTTTTTCGTATCGCTTTACCTCATATCTTACCACTAATTAAGTCCATAATTAAAGTATAAAGCGATCTTCATACAGGTAACTGCTCTCTTAATCTACCGGCCGATGAAGTTGTTTTTTCTTAATTAAATCTAGACGACACACGATGGCAGGTGCTTAGAGAAAGGCTATATATCCAATCGGATAAAAAACTTTATTTACTACTTTATTTGTTCTTGAGCGACAACTTTGCTACACGAGATTAATTAATATCTAGGTACTAATTAATGTTACGGTTTATTTAGTGCTGTAAGAGATATTTATAATATTGCTATATTAAGTAGAACAGTATATTTGCATTAAAGTATTAAAAATGCTTGACATTCTGTAATTCTTACTAGATATCAGTGGTATTGAAAAAAATGTTTAGCTTTAGCAGCCTTAAACCACAGTTTTTTAAACTTTCAAGTGCAGTTTTTGTTATATTTTTGTTATATCTTAAGTTTTGAATACATAACTAGTCATAGTAGTCATAGTAGTTATGTTTAAAAAAGATTTTTGATTTACAAATAAAAATTATCATTACATTAATTTTTATAATTATCCATTAGTTGACAGTTGTGACAGATGGCAACAGAAGCAAAGATGGCTACCAGCAACAGAAGATTTCTTGTGGAAGTTCTCACTATACTGGTGCGTCTCAAAAGTGGCTCACCCAGGGGCTCACCCCTATAAGTTTTTTATTTTTTCAGTTAAAAAAACGATATGAATAGTATATAACAGATGGGAGTATATGACATAAATTAGGATTGATTGACGTATTCAATTGTTTTCATACACTTCCTGTTTCACCGGAAATGACTACAACTTTGGATTTTTAAATAGTACCCTAGGTAATTTTTTTACTTTATTCGATAGAAAATGACGCTCTGAATAGAATGAAAAATAAAAAAGTTATAGTGGTGAGCTATTTTTGAGACGCACCCGGTATTTATAATTACCTAGGTATTTGTTCACGAAATGACTATGAAAAATGACTGGAAAAAAACTATAATATATGTCCTTTTTCCTAGTCATTTCATAAACAAGGAAAAACGACTTCATGACTAGGTATTCATTATATTTATTCAGTAAAGAAGTTATCTGTCAGATTTCTTCAAAAGCTGATTATTTTGTATGTAAGTTTTATCTTCTCTGAGAGTCTATACCGGGTGGTCCGAATTGAATTCGGGAAACTTCGGCAGCATATTCTACCTAACAAAAATTGGTAAAAAAGTTTGTATAAATTTATGTCCTAGAATGCTTCGTTTCGAAGATACAGGATGTAGAAGCTTCATTTAGAAATTTATTTCCATTTTTTCCGAATAATTTCTGAACTAATATTGGGGTGAAAATTGATGTCTGTGTGTTTTTCTACATGACAAATTTCTTTCCGATGTCAATATGACTCCCTACTTGTAGGGCGCCACTTACAGATTGTTTAACTAATTTTAAGAGTAATATTTTTTCCTCTGTACCTGTTATAACACTACTGAGTGAAAAATGTACATTTACGCCGTTTTTAAGCAAAAAAAGCCTGTTAGTAAGTCGCTAAGACCAACTAATTATTAACAAAAAAAAAAAATAAACATGTTGATTACATAATTAGTTGACTTAAATAGTAAATCTGGAAATATTTTTGTCTTTTAAATTAATATTCATTCACATATTCTTTTCTAGAAATAATTATGATGAGACAATATTGACATGTACTGATTATTTCGATTCCAAATATATCGCAAATCAATTAGTCCTAGAAATTTTTACCAAGAGACCTTTTATAGAGGAAATTTATAGAAACTCAAAAATTAAAGGTCTTAAAATTAAAGATCAGGGTCACTAGTTCCTTCAAAAAAAATATTGAACTTAAGAATTAATAAAATACAAGAAGTAACATTTACCATATCATGATTAATATAAATGACTTATACCACATTTTTATTATGCATATCTATGCATATACATAATAAAAATCTAGTCTACATTCATTGAAATAAAAGTATCTTCGAGTTAATGCATATTGTTAACTCCAGAGCTCTGTCGACATCAGAAATAAATGACTTAACTAACACGCATGGTTAAAACTTTTTCATAAGAATCTTATTAAATTGATACTGCTTCGATCTTATACCGTAAGCAACCGACACACACGAAACAAGATAGCTTCAAAAAAAAATGGACAGATTTAACATAATAATTAAGATTTCAGATTATTTCAGTTTTAAGAAGCGGCTGACGGCTTCATCTGATTAAGTTTTGACACAGGCATCGCGTTCAAATTAAAAGAAAAAATGGCGCTGTACCATTTGACGAATCGACTTAGTTAAAATTCTTCCGAAGACTTTTCTTATCGCAATATGATAGATACGTTGTAAAAAGCAGTCCAGAATAGGAGAAATTATATATAAATAATTTATTGAAATATTATTGCGTAGGATCAGATATAATACAATATCAAACTACCAGCTTATGTTGCAATAGAAATAATAGTTCTGAAGAGCTTATCATTTAAAATAAACGTACTCCGATATTCCGATAATTGTCAAATATTCGAACACCTTGTCATCATCATCATTTTCAGCTTATTCAACCATTTCCAATTATGGTGTAGCCTCCCATATTTAGATACTCTCTTTGTAGATGGGCCCATTGTTGTCTATTGTTGGCTATACGGGGCCAAAATCCTGCTAATTTCTAATATCATGGTCCCATCTCAGATTTGGTCTTTTCTAGGTCTTGTAATTCTCTGTGGGTTCCATGCTGTAATTTTTGTGGTCCATCCGTTGTCCGTTCTTCTTGCCAGGTATCCTGCCCATTGCCATAAGCATCTACTCCATTCTTTTTTACAATCTCTCTGGGTTATTCCCATTATTCCCAGCATATTTCGTTTCATTGAGCATTGTGCGACCCACAGTTTCCTTATGATGTCCGATGACTGATAGCAGTGGCGGATACAGAGGGGGGTCATGCGGCGGACCCCCTAAAATCTGTAAATTGGGTAAAATATTAGGCTTTTGGGTTAAAAATGGCGACCAAAAAAGCAAATTCTACATTTACACCCCCCCTAAAATAAATTCCTGTATCCGCCCCTGACTGACAGTACACATTGGTCAAATGTTTTCTTCTTTAGATAAAGTGGCATTCTAGATTTGAATACGATTCACTTTCTGTCATAATTACTCCATGCTAACTTAATTCTTCTGTTGATTTCTGGTAGTAGAGATCCCGTGCTGTGTATTAGTTGTCCCAAATATATTCTTTTACTATTTCCAGTGTTGTGTTATTATTAGAATGTCTTTTCTGTCTACTAGTTCGTTGTACATTACTTTAGTTTTTGATATGTTCATTTTGAGACCTACTTTACTGCTGGTTCTATTTAATTTGTTAATTTGTGCTTGTAAAGTTTATCGGCACTTGTAAAATTTATATATTATAATATAATTATTATAACAATAACATTATAATTTGGATAATGTTGAGCATCGAAATTTTAACTACCCTATATAAGGTTACTAGATGAAAACTTGTCCACTGCGAGCAAGTCTTCCCAAAAATCTGGACGTCATAATTTTTTAGCAATAAGAGCAAAAATAGTATATTTTTTTACGAAGATCAAATTTTTATACAGGAAAGACACAAAAAGTAATTTTTACTCCGAATAGAACATGCTATTATTTTTTCAAATGCCACAAATATTTTTTTAAACAATTTCAAACGTTTCAAGTAATATAAAAAGATTTAAAAGTAATACCTTGTAAGTATAATTATACGTATATCGAGAAACTATGGTTACGCTCGTTGTTTTAATATATTTCGTATTTTTGTGCTTATATAGGCGTTATAAGTACTTTTTGCAAAAATGATTACTTTTGTGACGTTTGAAAAAAAAAATATTCTTCTTCTTACAGTGCCATATCTATTATAGAGCGTCGGCTACCTTTCGCATGTACTTGTGATGTGTGTCATCACAAGTACACGGGACCTACAGTTTATTGCCGACCGAACGGCACTATTTCAGAGGTTGTACAAGGCAAATATACTCAAGGTGGTTTGCCATTGCCTTCCTTGAGGTGGCGGCTCGTTGGTCGTTCTATTTATATAAATAAATATTTTTATTTAAATAAATAAAGCGACCGTACTGACTGGGGATCGAACCTAGTACCTTCCGCTCCGCAGATCGACACACTAACGCTGGAGCTACGGTCGGCCACAAAAAAATTATTTAAAACTATTATTTTGCATTATTGTGACATTTCTTAATGGAATATTAAAATCCGCACGCTTATTAAAAATCCGCCCGGTCTCAACCGGACATAGTGAAAATCCGGCCATGTCCGAATTAATCCGGACGTCTGGTAACCCTAACCTAGTGTTTGGAGATATTTTACATTATATTTATATTGTCAAATATCAGAATACTTGAACGAACAACTTTGTATTTTCAGTTTATTATTAGTATGATAAAAAAGGTGTCAAAGACTTCTGGGAATGAAAACTGATAATTTCAATCCCTAGAACGTCATTTATTTGGTCCGTCCTCTTCTTTATTTTTTAATGGCGCTTACTGCGAGCAGTTCTTAATAAGGCTGTAACTTATTTTTATATTGTTCTATAATTAACGTTAAATTTACAAGTTTTTACTTCTAGTAAATGATCTCTAGAGATTGATCTCGCCAAAATTATCATCGATTTTCATTCCCCAACCATTTTTGATGTCGTACATTTTCGATCATAGGGTATATTTATATACTTTCTCTCAATAAGCCTAAGCAGTCTTTCAAAGAAAACACCCAATAAATTGTCCAGAAATTTTACATAATTTGAACTATACATAATTTAAGTCTATCCTCGTTAGAACTCGCCGCTCTGACTAAGCAGGTACAAACATAAGACCGGGTTGTCGTTATTAGATTAACGAGATGAGAACATCTGTAATTTACTTGAAAAACGTTCACCAGGTTAATTAACCAATTATAAAGAACATCGTCTAACAAGGTCTGATAGAATCATTTAAAAGGAACAAGTGTTAATTAAAAATAAAAAGGTATGTAAAATTATTGACTCATAAATTACTACTGAAACTATTTAAGACACGCACTCTTTAGTGAATTAGAAACACTAAACACGTTCGATCTGATAAACTTACAATGTTGACAAAATGAAAAACGCCTCGTTAGGAACATGTGATCAAAAATATGTTTAGTCAAGCGTGCTTGCATGATGACAGACTAATTTTCATGAAAAATTAAATTAACAATGTTAAATATTAAAATTAAAGACCACTGATGTTAAACTTTTTTAATCGTAATAAGGTATTAATTTTAATGGTAATATTTTTCTCTAAATATTCCTTTCAATAAACCTTGTTCAAAATTTAAATAATAAAATAGCAACTTACTATATAAAATGCTTCACTATTTAGGTAAGAGTGACTAAAAAATAATTAAAATAATTAAAGAACTTTTATAAAATACTAGCGTGTACCAGCGACTTCTGTTCGCGTCGAATTAATCATTTGTAATGGTGATGATAAAGCAAAGCAAGAATTTCCATTAACATACAAACTGGATAAAATTTTCTCACATTTTGTCAGCATGAGAAAAAATAATATGGCGATATTATCATATAACTTGGTAATATTTGAGGGGTAGTTTCACCTCGTTGGAATTCTGACTTTCAAAAATCCGTTTGCCAAAAAATAAGCTTTTACGTCAAGCAGTTTAAGCAGAATCGTGATTAAGAAATTTTCCAACTTTTGGAACACCCTGTATGATTTTTAAAAATTTCAAAATATGTAAAAACCAGATAAATTATGCTTGTCCAAGCGTTTTCTCGAAAGACTAACTGTTTTTAAATAACAAATATTGTAATATTTGATGGGCGTTTTCACCCTCTTGGAATTTGAGATTCGAGAAACCCCTCCTTATCGAACTTCTACAGCCCACAGTCAATCCTTTGCCAAAAATCAGCTTTAAACGTCAAGCAGTTTAAGCAGAATCGTGATTACTCAATGGTCATATTTTATGAAACACCCTGTATAAATTTATAAAAATCTTAAAATATGTAAAACAACAAAATAAAATATACGTGTTTAAGAGTTTTTCCGAAAAACTCACCGGTTTTTAAATAAAAAATATTTAATATTTGGGGGATAGTTTCACCCCTTTAGAATTCTAGTTTCGAAAAATCCCTTCTTATCGAACTTTATCTTATCGCACTTTTGAAAATGTCCAGTATTTTTTCATAATATCATATCAATCTGAACTATACGTATTATAATTCAGATTGATTCTGAATCTGAATTATACGTATTACATATATTACGAATTATACGTATATCAATCTGAATTATACGTATTATAATTCAGATTGATTCAGATTTCCCCCAACCAAGAAATGTTTAACTGAAAGTCTGTATACCGTAAGGATATTTTAGCTGTTATAATATATATTCGCGGGGTTGACTGTACGACAAAGGGTATTATATGCTAGCATGCGACACCTGCGATTTTCACCTACAAACCCCTCCCGAACGTCGGTAAAAAATGAAATATATAGCCGTTTTTCATCACTGTCGAAAGTAAAATTACTTTTGAACCAGGAAAAGCCATCCTTCTCACTTTCCTCCTTACGTAGTCCTTTGGGGGATTGCGTACAATTTTAGTGCCTCTTGAATTTCCCAACCGCGATTTTACGGCCTATAAAACCAGAGTTTCCATATAATTACAGTGCCCTAATATTTTCTTTTTCTTGTTACTTATTTAACTGCCTATTTTATTATACTCAGATTATGCCCTATGATATTATGAATGTATAAGTCAACATTTAATGTCCTGCATAAAATTTATGTTTCATCATCAGCGTATATTAATAGAAAAGAAAGACTTGAAATATCCCGTTGGTATTTTTTCACTAACTTTAATACATTTAACCTTTTTTTAAGGTACTTTCCAGTAAAAAATACAGCCAGCAATAAAGTAGGTCACAAAATGAATTTAGCAAAAACTAAAGTAATGTACAATGAACTAGTAGACAGAAAATACATTCTAATAAATAATACAACACTGGAAATAGTAGAAGAATATATATATTTGGGACATCTAATACACAGCTCGGGAACTCCACTACCAAAAATCAACAGAAGAATTAAATTAGCATGGAATCCTTATGGAAGAAACTCAATCATATTGAAATCTAAAATGCCAGTTTGTCTAAAGAAGAAAACATTCAACCAATGTGTACTACCAGTCATGACCTATGTATGCGAAACCTGGACACTTAAACGGCCATTATAAGGAAACTACAGGTCGCACAAAGCTCAATGGAACGAAATATTTTGGGAATAACCAAGAAAGGCCGTAAAAGAATAGAGTGGATGCGGCAAAAGATCCGGGTAATGATGCCATCAACAGAATCAAATCCCCCAAGGTGAACGACAATGGGAGAGACACTTGGCAAGAAGGACGGACAACTCCTATATACAGAGAGAAATTAAGAGATCTAGAAGGAGACCAAACCTAAGATGGGACCCGCATAACCAAAAATCGACAAGAATGGACTAAATTACAAAGAGAGTATCTAAATATGTGAGGGAGACTATACCATAATTGGAAATGGTTGAATAAGCTAAAAATGATGATGTGATGATGACCTTCTAGTAAGGCTAGTATTGGTCACTATACACGTGTGTACCACACAGAGTTGTATATAAAAATGTATATAAGTATAAGATAATTTAAAGAATAAATTATTAATATATTTTAAAAATTTGTCTCTCATTTTAGATTAAGGACATATTTTAAATAATTCAGTGCCCATCATAGGACACACTTGTTACCACTGGCTGGGTATATTATCTTTAAGCACATAGTATTATTTATACACTGTGGATTTAACAACATTTAATGACATTAAATTTCAGTACGCAAAAATCTTCCTCGAAATTTGTTCAATAGTATAAATATTTCGCAAGTGATTTCAGTCCAGTCTTTAGTCTGAGAAGCGACAATTTTCCACATGTTACATACTTAGTAGAATAACTAAAGAACAATTATAAATTACAGTTCGATTCCAGAGATTCTTTACCTTCCACATCCTCCGAGATAATCCTAGCATTAAGTAATATGATGCATATATGACATAGTCAAAAGTCAAATCTGAAAGTAACAGAAATATTTCTTTCTTCTATAAATGCTCAAGGCAATATCAAGGAAGATAATTAGGATAATTAATACGACCTTAGAAAATCAGTTAATAAAGGGTTATACCGGCCAATTGGTGAACATGTGGCAAAACTAAGCATCCTCCAGCAGTTTGCCGAAGCTACAAAGACCCGAAAGAAGGGGAAACGGTCATGCATTACCTGTGTCGCTGTATAAAGGCTTAGAGGCTTGGAGGCTACAACTTCGTCGATCTTGAACATATTGCCAGGAAGAGCATACAGTGTCACCCGTTACCTCAATGCCACCGAATGGTTATAAATACTTAGCAATCCAACTTTACCATCCCTAGGGATAGAGTTGGTATCCAATTTTGAATGGTATCAAAATGGCAATTCTGTTAACTGGAGTTCGACAAGCGCTCGCACTCGCCAATTCTACCAAGCAACCAACCAACCAGGATCATTAATGATGATTGAAATATGTCATGACAAGCCAAAGACCGGTAGACAAAAGTTATAGAAAATTAAGTATTGGAATAGTGTCTTCTCATAATAAATAAATCCTTTCTGCAATGCCACTGAGAATGAACAACCTGAATAATCTGGCTTTAGACCGTTTTTCAAAGGCACAACTTTCCAATTTATCGCAAGTTGCGACGTTTCTATTACGAGGAGTTTTATAATCGGGCACAGAGAAATAAAAGGAAGAAATTAAGAAAACAGAAACATCAATTTCGCGAAACCCGAAAAAAGCACCACGATTCAAATTCTCGCAACGGCAGCTCGAGGGGATTATCTCGGTAGGCCGCGTCAGAGATTGATCGTCTCTTATCGTGAGGGTTGGGAGCATACTAACAAAAGTCTTTCTTCAGTATTTACTGCTACGGCAAAATCAAAAAATTCCCTCTATCTTACAATAATCTATTGAAACTCTCAAAGTCTACCACTTTGGCTTATCATGGTCAATCTTCGACAGTTGCTCCTGAACCGCACAATCATCCTCTTCGATAAGTTAGCGGCTGCGTAGAGCATTAGTGTATCATTACAATAAGATGAACAGAAATTAACATGAAATTAATATTCGCATCTGTATTCTCCAATGTTTAAAAATTGATAATAGATTAACCACTACGATCTCAGACCAAAAAGATTATTTTTTCACTGACAGTACTTAAGCTTATCTCGAAGCTTATCTATACCCCCATATATAATGATTTTAGCGAATGTGTACTGATGGGGAAATTAAAATAACTTTGGTTGCACATCATAATACGACCACCAGCAAACTTCATAAGACGACGCATGGTGTCATTGATGACGTGCATCGAAAGTTGTTTTAATTTCCATATATAAAATTTATTTACTGGCCGTGAAAAGTGCTGAATATTTTAACTATTAAATCTAATAGAGACTGATATAATTATTTCGAAATTATAATATAAACACGTAGTTTTCTAAATAAGAAATCTACTACTTTTAAGGAAAATAATAGGTTTGTTCCAACCCGCCGCAGAACCGTCACCGAACTATCACGCTCGTGCGCAGTAATTCAAATCTGTTCCAACCGAGATTTGACGGTTATCGGAATCATATACATATAACTTTATATACTCAGCCTAATCTCTAAAAAGTGAAGCCCAAACAGTGAAAGAGAAATATGGAATTCTGCATAAGTCTATTTCACCCGGATAGTCACTTAATTGCGCATGCCTTACCTGAAGAAGTTTTCATTGGTCCGTGTTTTTAAAGGGAAGTGGTTGACTGATGGTTGACTGACATTTCACCTAACCTTCAATTTTATTTATATTTTTATTATTTATAACACATTATCATGGAGTTGGAAAAATATCAAAAATAGTTGGAAACAATAAAATATAAATTTACGACTCTTTTTACGCAAATAAAAAGTAGTCCAAACAGAACTAAAACAACAGTCAATCGGAGTTTGGCGCAATCGCAGTTCAATCGATATCCGGGTGAAATAGACTTAAGCAGCATTAATATGGAGCTGAGTTATGTTGTCTTTTTCTTACGGCACGGAAACAGCACACGGGGTTAAATAGGGAACACTGAGTATATATATGATAGTATGAATATGTATATGATCGGAATCCGATTTGCGTACCAACCTACCTTGGGATCGTTTAGTTACGATTTCAGAACGGTAATTTCGGTACATGGTCCAAATTGAGAACTGTTTGGGTTGACTTGCGCATTAAAGCATATGGGCAGGGATTATCGATTTTTAACAGCTGTTTCTGGTCCGGCGCCCGGCTGATGCTTCTGTCTTGGTTATTTTACGAATTCGAATACGTGTGCGTTATGCTTTTGCTTGTGAGTTTGAAATTAGATCATCGTTTGGAAATTTTAATTCATTTTTATTTGTAAAATAATGTTCAAAGATTCTACCACTGTAATGAAATAACAGGAAAATACGCATAACAGGATCATAAAGAGAGGATAGGTAAGTGAGTTTGTGAGTATACAGTTGAAACAACACTTACCAGCAATTACTGGTTTCTGATTCTCCATTTCAAAATAATAATAATTATTATTTGCCAATTGCAGACAAAAATATTAGGGTTATATTATGAAATTCTAGAAAGCAAAAACAAAAACCGATCGATACACGCACGCTTGACACTTTTGACAGTCCATAAACAATCCACAAAGCGTTCCAACGTTGATACTTTTTGCACCGTCACGAAACTATTCGAAGTCCACGCCTGCTAACAAAGTGCAAGAAAACCGATTCGAGTATTACTCTTATATTTAGTACGATTTCGAAACGATCCCGAAATGCTGGTTGGAACAAACCTAATGTATTTTTTTGGTATTAAATATGACTATCAGTATCCACTGCGCATTGATTCTATTTATAGTATTCTATTTACTATACTGTACTTAGTAAATTGTACAATCACATATTTTGACACCAGAAAATACGCATTTAACCAAGGGTTGTCTCACTTGGGCAGAAAGTGTACATGTATTGCCAAAATATAATTTTACTGCCAAGCGACTACGAGGAAGGCCTATCTCCAAGAACAGTTAACCTAATAGGACTGCTCATTCAGCCTAAAGTGCCAGGTGTATGCGAAAACTAATCGCTTTGTGACATCATTGTAGTCCTTGTCATGGTTATTAGTCCTTATCCGGCAACCAATAATACACACACGTGCATTATTGGTCCATATTTTGCTTTAAAATAATTAATAAACAATATCGTCGGCACTTAGTAAGCACTTTGTCACAATCCACAACACAAAATGAACGTCTTTATACACTCTATAGCTCTAAAAAATTTAAAAACACCTTTTCACATTTAAAATTGAAAAAATAATTAACTCAAAATTTCTCAGCTGTTAAGTTTACCATAGGCAACTAATACACACTATCATGACAAGGACTACAATGACGTCGCAACTGAAGCGCGGGAAGAGGCGAACGTTCGTCTTATGAGGATGAGCAATCCTATTAGTTACCCTTCTTGGCCTATCTCTACCATACAAGTATAGTCGATTCACAACTCAGCGACTGCTAACAAAATGTACATGTAATTCCAACAGTGAGACACTCCTTGCATTTAATATAGAAGTTGTTTACATTAGTGGTCATTGCGCCACTTTGGACAGACAGCAGACTTTTACCGATTGTTACTGTCTATTTTGTTTTACTGCCTGCTTTACGCACGATGTCTGTTTTTACTCTTTTTTACTTTCTTTGCTGCTTTAAAGATGATTTACTGTTTTTATGCTGTCAGCTTTTATGCCTCTATAAATAGAGATCAAAAACTGTAAAACAGTAAAGCAGCAAAAGGAGAGAAAACAGTAAAACAGACATCAAAATTGTGTAGGTAAAAAGAACAGTAAAGCAGATAGTAAGATCAGTAAAAGTCTGCTGTCTGTTCAAAGTGGGGCATGACTACTTACATTTAAATTCTTGATAACGAACTTTAGGATAATGAGTGTTCAGATGTAGAATAATAGAATGTATGGTACAGAAAAAATATAGCTAATTATACCACAGCTTAAATGTAATATTATACTATTTTCTACATAATGCACATCTGATAAAATATCAGATGTGCATTATGTAGAAAATAGTATAATCCTGTGGTCAGAAAAAAATGGTATAGTGGTGAAATAAATGAGATAAGTATGGTGTTTGGCCATCCCTTGTTGTTGAGAAGGAAGCCTAGAACAAAATCCAAAACCAGAGTGAAAATTTAGACGATGGCTGTTGCTAGGATTACGTATCCAGACACGTCTGGAATCGTAATTGCAGAAAAGCGAGGATTTTTGGAAGAAAGCGTCCAGAGATTCGTGAAGATTAATGGTCAATACCTTCGCTTCTTTAATATCGGCATAGATGCTACCTGAAGATTTATAGAATTTCACCAAAATTTATTATCATTAAATTTAATTCTATTACTTAGGTATTATGCCG
Organism: Sitophilus oryzae; assembly: GCF_002938485.1. NCBI lineage: Eukaryota > Metazoa > Arthropoda > Insecta > Coleoptera > Curculionidae > Sitophilus > Sitophilus oryzae. Next base: position 3,956,062 of record NW_022146047.1, on the reverse strand, counting down.
GGTCCAGACTAACAACAACAGACAAAACAACGACAAGACAGAAATGTTCATGTTTTACGACAAAATTGCAACAAATCCATTTCTGCGACATTTTGTCCTTCAATTTTGCCTTTGTTTTAAAATTCGGTAAATGTCCCTGTCTCGAGTCGGTAAAGATCAAAATGTCTATGTTTTGTCTGTATATTTAAGTAAAGTTGTCGGCGCAGTGTGGATGGCGTGTGCTGCCAACAGTGGGAGACCAGTGAAATCACACATGGTTAATAAAATCCATCTGCAACAACCAAACTTTTGACTTTGTTGTACTTTTGTTCTTGCAGTGTGGACAGTTTTTCTCAAGTTTATCTGCTTGTTTTTGTCTAAATCGTGTTTTACTTTTATCATCTTGAATTGAACCTGGCATTCACGATCGGTATTCAGTCTAACCAAAACTTTCAGGTTTAATTGCAAATTAGGTGCTGGACTAGTCCGTTTTTGCTTTGGTTTTATGACGTTATTTATTAGGTATGGATAATAATTGTGATACATTCAATACAGCTAAATTTTGTAGCAGATTTTTATACCATGGATAAATTACATTCTAAACTGTATTTCTCATGTTCTGTTCTCTCACTGATCTAACATTAAATATCAATCTAGTAGTGGATAACAATTACTCAGCAAAATTAAAATGAGTTTGATGTCACTTGGAAATGCTCAACTAACAAAATCAATTTTTTGGCGATTGTTGGTGGCATCCTC
>NW_022146047.1:3768527-3953201 GCF_002938485.1 Sitophilus oryzae | reverse complement strand
TTCGTTGAAAACAAATGTGTTACATATTATTGTAGTATTAGTGGTTTATATTGAACAGCTTGGCATTTGCATTATATGGAAAATTTTAGTACTTTAATTTGTATTTTGCCATTCTTTCATTAGTATACAGACTTTTGTCAGCGGTTTACTCCATGTAGATAATCAAAAAGTTTTTTGAAAAATTTGCTTTTATGTCAGATCCATTTCTATGAAAAAATACATTAGATTTTTATTAAAGACGCTGGGTATTTAAAACATTGACTAATAAGCTTGTCCACTTTAAATAAGAGGTCACGAAATATCCTCCTTAGAGTGTTTGGGTTAAGGGTGTATAATAAGTAATCGTTGTATAATAAAAACCATAAAACATTTATTTGTGAGTAACATAATGCAATGGTTGGATATCTCTCCTTTATAATTATGTGACTAAAAATACACTAAAATAATTAGAAAAAAAAATCTTGTAATATTATTTATAATTACTCGAATTATTAATTTAATTGACCTTTTTAAAAAAAAAAAAAAAAAAAAAAAAAAATATATTATTAATTTTAACAGCATTAAGTAATAAACACTTTGTGCCCTCTTACATCGTAAGAGGTTACGAAATATACTCCTGTTACACCCCTTACAGAAAAAAGTATAAGGGTGTTAAATAAAATTGTATTAATCACTGCTTTTTAAAATTAAACTATTAAAATTAAAAAAAAAAAAAAAAAAAAAAAACAAACAATTGCATTGGTTAAAATAAGTATATTCAATACATATGTATGTGTTATAACATAATATAGCCACTTACTATTATACTTATATTATTAAAATAATATGTGTGTAACATATTTCTTTAAACGAATTAACCGTTGTACAACACATTTATATGCACAGCTATATATTTGTTTAACAAACCAATTAGGAAAATATCAAAAATCCTTACCGTTACAGGAGGTAATAAGATGATTAAACTTATATAATGACAACTACTTTTCGGATAACAAATTAATTTACTACTGTCAGCTACTGTCAGCTAGTTCACTTACTGTCTAGGTAGAATTACCTAGAATACCTACATCCTACCTATTATGTAGGTAGATTAAAGTTTATTTTGACGTTACCTCTCACTTCCGTGTCACAAGCTGAATTTATCAGGGATGGAAGTACAGTACATCATAGTACATGATATGGGGATCCTTATTCCGAAATTAGTACAAAATTAGACCGGGTAAAAGTGCACTATCATCAAAAATCGCATATATTAATACCAACCGTATAGAGAAAACAAATAACTTATTTTTTATTCCAGTACACAATAAAGTCTTCGTAGGAGTTAATTTTTTCATAATTATTTACAAAAACATTTTTTTTTATTTATTTTTATACAAATATACTTATTAAACAAGAATAATCATTTCAATCATGCGGAAATTTGGCTTTTAAAAAATAGATTTTTTTAATATAACTTCATTTAACGAAAACGAAGGCCTAAAATGAAAAAAGAAACATTTAAAAGTTTCGCTTATGTCTTGACAATGTATAAAAGCAAACCCCCTACTTATTTTTTATTAACTAATAAAATATAATCAATAACAATTAGCGATGTAATGGTTTTTGCGCGCGCTGGCCGACTGCCGCCGCTGCGCCGAGTTTCCTATACCCTTGTATATATGACGTCATGGAGTGGCAAATGTAGCATTTTAATTCGATTTGGGCTCCCTTATATAGGATAACAGAAACATTTTCAATGTTAAAATATCCCTTGCTTTCTGATTGATGAACTGCACCACCATTGAACAAAAATTAGTCAGCACCGAAAGTACCGAAGAAAAACGGGAAATCCTGGTTGTAAGAGACGCGGTACCGAAATTCCCGGTTCCGAAAAACAGCTCCGGTTCCGGAAACTCTAATACTTTATATCGATTTTATTATATCCTACATCGCTATTTTAGACTGTATATAATTCAATCGAGATGCTACATAATGCACTGCCTAAAGCCGATTGTTGATATACGTAGGTAGATACAATAATTTCTAATTACAGTTAATTAGGAATTCCACAGATGGTTCAATAGTTTTGTCGTGTCTATAGAGGCAAATAAACATCAGTTTGATAAATTGTATATGGTATCTGAAGCTGATTGCATGTTAATCACTTGGGAATATTTTAAATTTACTTTTATTAATCTAGTTTATAAATTCTTAATTATTTTTTTCTGACGTACCAGTCAACAGTAGATGGACAGGTAAGATGTTATGTGTAAACGGGGCTTGAAAAATAGATTTGAAAAAGTCTTTAAGAGTTTCGTTTAGCAAAAATTAAAATAAGCAACAAAAGAAATCGTAAATAAAAGATTTTTCCCTTGGTGCGACGATTTGTATATATTATGTAAACAGATGCAGTCCGCTATAGCAGCGGGGAGTTCTTTTGTGTATCTAGTTCTTTATTTCTTGCTTCTACCAAGGAGAGACTCTTTTTCTTTATGCACGCCACAGATAAAAGATAAGATGGGACTCCCTATCTTTGTCACGAGTCTGTGTTAGTAACAATATAAATAATGCAAGACAGAGTTAATCTCAGTTGGTTGTAAACTAGCGTTTTTTTTTCAAGAAGAATTCATTTCTGTGATTATCAGTGGCGCGAGGGGTGGTGATTAGCCCCCACAACCCACATCAAAACAACCTCCCATAAAGATTGGTGCGGGTCGTTTTATGGGTTTTAATTTTAACCTCAAATCAATATTCTCTTTTCTGAGACCCCCCCACCCCCCAAAAGACTTGAATCCCCCTAAAAGTCAGTGTATAGTAGAGATGAGCAACAAATCGCAAACTGCGATTCAATCGCAGCGATTTCAAAGTCGCAACCGCAACCTGCGATTGGCTCTCATAGTAAACTGCGACTGCGATTTCTTCTATTTGTGAGTTTTAATTTAGGCAACCAATATTACTAATTACTATACTTGCGATTTTGCTGCGATTTGCGATTGGCCTTTTGGTGTAAAGGTGTTTGATGAAGTCGACGTCCACTTCTATTTGCGAGTTTCAATTTAAGCAACCAATATTACTATAGTTGCAAGTGGCAATTTTGTTGCGAGTTGCGATTTTGCTTCGATTTACGATTGGCCTTTTGGTGTAGAGGTGTTTGATGGAGTCGACGTCCACTTCTATTTGCGAGTTTAAATTTAAGCAACCAATATGACTATAGTTGCGATTTTGTTGCGAGTTGCAATTTTGCTGCGATTTGCGATTTTGCTGCGATTGTGATTTTGTAAACTAAAACCGTGATAATCTTCTATCTTCGAGTATGAATTCTTAAGAGTTACGATTATGTTGCGAATGTAATTTTGTGGTCTATTGAAGCATTTTACATTTTATAGTATAGTAAACTGCGATTGATTGAATTTTTCTCTGATTTCATTTATTTATAGAGAAGGTATTATTTTCAAAGGCCAAGATGAATAATATACCGGGTAATTCTCAAGAGTGGTTCGCCCCTTTAACTTTTTTATTTTTTTCTGATAAAAAACGAGATTTGATATGTTAGCATATGACATAAATTAGGATTTATTGACGTATTCAAATCGTTTCGGTCACTTCATGTTTTACTGGAAATGGCTACAATTTTTGGTTTTTAAATGGCACCCTCGGATAGAAAATGACACTCTGAATAGAATGGCATATCATAACATATCAACTTTTGACATTTACTTAAAAAAAAAAACGTTTTTTAAATTTCATTTTATTATTATCAGTATTTTTTTTAATCAAGGATCCTTGGAAAAAAGTCTATTGTTTTTCGTGCGTTGTCCTGACCGAATAAAAGATGCCCAAATCGTATGTTTAATCATATCTCAGTGGTTTCAGATGGAAAGCAGGTGGCTCATTAGTATATTTAGAAAAAAATTTTTTTACGAATAATTTGGCACCACTATTTAATTTCAAACTTAAAAACTAAACAACTGATTTTCATTAACTTGTATAACTGTTAAGCTATAGGTACATACGCAGACAATTACGAGTATATCCTTAGTATAATATTTAAATTACAGTCGCACAAAGGTGTATTTTTTAGATCTAGCTGGCCAAAAGTGATTTCCGAAAATCACGCGTAGATAAAAAGAGACGGTTCTCAAGCAATGCCAGAGAGACCCCCCGCTCCGAACCCAGTGTTTATGGTGCCTCACTCCACCAAAAAATCGAATGCATCAATCGGTTTTCGGACGTTAAACAGCCGTAATTGTTTCGTACTGTTTTCTGTGTGAAAAACGTGACTTTTAGAAGTTTTGTATATTTTTGGTATATTCTCAGGACTAAAATCTCATGGATTCTGAAATGGCAGGTAATTTTACCTTTATTTCCATATTAGAGTTTTTGTTTATTATCGGTTTCTTATGCGTTTATTCCTTTACATTAAAAAATCCTGTACTTTTGTCTGTGTTATGAAAAAATATTATAACTGAAAGTGTTTTGTTGTACTTCAGGGTTCGTCCCGGTAATGATTTTTGTAGAGATGATAAATGAACAGTATTCCCTTCCTAAAAATCATATATTCAAGGTCCACTATGCTCCACCTATTGATTAATTAAATATTTAAAGCTTACTGTTTCGCGAAATGTAAAAAAAAATAATAATCTCCCGCTGATCTGCTGATACTTTTTATGGTCTGTGACATTCGAGTTATTAGTAATTTTGTATTTTCCTTTATTTTAGGACCATCTGGCATTAGGGCAATGACTCGTAGAGAAATATTTGACTTGATGAGTGCACAAAATCGCCTCGATATTAACGAGAAGTTAGAATTTGTCGAAAATCATTTTGCAACATTGGAGCCTTATAGCGACGAACAAATTAAGGAAATAAAGCATAAATTTTCATATGTGAAGTCCGAAATAAAGCGTCACTGGATTGCAGCAAAACAACGACCAGACTTACTCGGGAAAAATAATCAGACATGGCTAAAGGGAGTGTTTGAGCTGCCAAAGGTACAGACAAATCCAGGACGACCGAAAAAGTTATTTGAAGAGGCTAGCGGACGAACTAAAAGACGCAAGACTGAAGAACTTCGATTGTCTGATAGATAGTCCTAGTAAAATTATTTATGCATTTATCTTAGTACCTACCAAAATTATATTCTGTAAAGTAATAATATCACACATTTTTTTTAATATACGTAGATTCAACCAAAATATAGTATTTTGAAACGATTTTCAGTGATAAATAATTTTGGCCAGGTAGATCCAGCAAATACTCCTCTGTGAGCCGTAGCGATTTAAAAATGGCAATCGCAGTTTCATTTGCGATTGGATAATCGCAGTTTTCCTCATCTCTAGTGTACAGTTGCGCCACTGGTGATTATGGAATATCAGCCAATACAGCCGTCTCAGATACTGGCTGTTGTCAAAGCCCTGAGACTGTATGATGAGTTATAACTCGTTATAATTCAATGAAGAAGAACACAAAATAGATCTGTAAGGTCGCGGTGATTAACCCCCCTCCTAAACATTCTACATTCTAGTCTTTTGGAACCCGCCCAAATAGGTGTAGACTTTATTTAAGATATCTTATTTCAAAGACAAATAAATGCTCCAAATATTTCATACGTCTATAAAAGAGATGAAAATCGATAGAAGCAAGAAAATCTAATAAAATTTAAAGCAGCCGTAAACAGCTACTTTAAATCCAAATTTCCGCGACGATACGAAACTTGTGAAAGCGTGAAAAATTTCAATTTTATCGATGAATAATATTGCGAAATAAAAAGCTAAGAAGAGAATACTTCTTTTTCCCTGTTTTTCTCTTTTAGTTCAAGTGCGGATGCATAAGGAATCTCCTCTCCACTCACACTCGCACAAAAAGCAGGAGGAGGAAAAAGAAAATAAAAATGCGAAAAACTGCGACACAAAAGAATGGCGTCGGAAGCGTTCCGTTTTCTGTTTACATAATATACACAAATCGTCGACGCACACGACGACGCTGTTTTATTTATGATTCCTTTTGTTATTTGTCGCAATTTGCGCCAACAGCGGGCGGGCGTTTACCTTTTCCTTCCAGCAGAAAGCAGACGAGGCTGATTTTTCAATTGGGGAATAAGCGATGACGCGGATAAATATTCGACGAAATGTCACGATGTAGCTTGGAAAAATTTCTAGAGGAAGATACAAATTTTTCGAAAGAAAACAATTGCATTGTGTCAAAATATGAAAAAAGTTTTCTGCAATGGAACGTATAGGCTGCATGATTTGGAGAACTTTGCACGAAGAATGGAAAATGGAAACATAACAGCGGCGAAACATAACTTCCATTGATGCAGGTGATGCGTCGCCCTGCCACGCGTTTCCTTTGCAGGAAATTGGTTTAAAAAAAATGTTAAATTGTTAAATTTTAAAATTATTAAATTGACGAGAAAAATTATGAAATTAAAAATTTATAGAGAACCGAAAAAAAATAAATAAAAAAAAACAAGGTCTTATTAAACTGTGGAGTGTGCGTGCAAATAAGCCCTAGCTCTGCCGAAGAGATGGGGTGGGTTTTAAGCGCCACTGGCTTTGCACAGGATAAGCCAGAAAACCCCCAAGATATTCTTGGAATCTAACAAGACTTGTTATAAAAAAAATATTAGAAAGATCAAAATTAAGGGATGAATAAAACACTAAGATAAATTAATAGAGTATTGTATAATGATATTAAATAAAAAAAATGAACCAAATTTGATGACTTTATATATACTAAATTTAATTAAAAATTGAAAACCGAACCGTATGTACCTTGAACTCTTGAACCTTGAATCAATATAAGATAAAGAAAAGGTAAGTAAGAAAAGGAAAAAACAAATAGGGGAAGATAAAATTTTCAGTAACGTTTACTTGTCTCTGCTTCCGATCTGATCCAGCGACGTATTTGCCAAGCTGAGTGCTGTAGAGGGAAATCACTTCCAGAGAGACGTACTGCAAAAAGTCTGCCAGAAAAAGCAAGCCAGAAAAATCCTGGTGGAAAAATCCTGGTCTTAAAGGTCTGGTGGGAACAATCCTGGTCTTAAAAAAATCCTGGTCTTAAAAAATCCTGGTCTTAAAAAATCCTGGTGTAAAAAGCCCTAAAACCAAGAGCGGTATTAGGTTTACGAAATAAAAAGAAAGTTACCTGGAAGGGATAGATTGAAACAAAAGAAAGACAGCTATAATTAATTAAATAATCAAAACACGTTTCAACTGTAGAAATATAGAAAATATCATAAAAAGTTACCTTGCTGGGCTTCACAAAAAAATTTAGTTTTTTTTTCTAATAGATGGATGTTCAAATTGCTGGATTCAGAAAGCAGAAATTACTGGAACAGGTGGTGGTTTTAAGTTCCTCTTCCCAAGAAAATCGACGATGACAAAAAAATAAATCAAAAGGCTTTCCCTGTTAAGAAATAATTTGAATAGTACAAATCACACTAGACAAAATGGCGATCAAAAAAAACTTACCAGCCACGAGCAGATTAAAATCCCGTATAAAACGGCTCAGAGATACTTTTAAAAGGTAAGGTGCAACTCAAACAGCAAAAGTATCCCTTATAGTTCTAGTCAGTGATTATCCCCAACAAACGGGTAAAACAAGAAAATTCCAACAAATTACACTGACTAAAACACCTGCTTTGAAGCTGAAGGGAAAAATGGGAAACCTACATCGATCAGATAGAGTTCCGCTCCGAAGAAATTTGACTTATACTGCAAAGTTGCAATTTAATATTCTGGGAATTATGGGCATAACATAATTTTGGCGTTCCGTTACTTATTAACGCTAACTAAAACGGTAACGTTATTCAAGCACAAAATTATTCCTTATAAAATATAAAATATTATATATAGACTTTTTTACCACATTTTATGTTTTATTAAATTATTAGAAGTATAACATAGTCAAAACAAAAATAAAATTATGAATACATACATTTTAAACACCAACAATAGAGCACATAGTAAAAATATTATAGACTACTAATTAACTCTTACTTAAAAGATTATATTAGTGTATTAACAACTATAGTACGTACTTATTTATGATCAAACTATTTTTTTATTTGGTTCATAAATTTGTTATTTCCAAAATGTCAAAATGTCTTTAATAAAAAAGTTTAGTATCTAACACGAAAATGATGACCGACTGTAAATATCAAAATGCATAATCTAATAAAAACACAAACTACAAATCACTGAAATTTCCGACAAATCAGGAATATCTGAATTAATAATTATTTAAAAAACGATTTAAAAATAACTTGACGGATCACCAACATTTTGTCAACTAAACCAAAACAAGACCATAGCCGGTAGTCAACATAGAGTGTCATCATGTCATCTTCATATATAAATTAGAAACCTGTATTTAATGCTTTAATGCCTTTTGCGCCCTTAGTAGGGTGTAAAATCCTTGAAATCGCGCCTAATTTAATTTTGCAATCATCCTTCAGTTCTATGGTGTATTCAAAAAAAATAAAAATTATTGAAAATCGCGGTGATTAACTTCTCCCCTCCTCATCTTTGCCAACTATTTCAATAATTTTTTATAGTCCCGTATAACACAAAACTAAATGGTAAACTCAATTAACTGATAAAATCAAACTAAATAAAATTAACAACGGGCTTATTTACATTTTACTCGTATATATGTTGGTTCAAAATAAGTCAAAATATATCATTAGTCTATCTTTTAAACATATTATCTATACATGTATAAATTATGTTTTGTCATCGAAGATCCAAACAAACAATAACGTGCAATTACAGTTACAACGTACACATAATACAATGGCGCGCGCGACGGTGCATAATTCAGGACTGCCGCCAGCCATCGTCGCTAATATACGTGCCTACGTAGGCACAATAATATCTAATTATTATTAATTAGAAATTCCGTAAATGGTTCGATTGTTTCGTCTTGTCACGAGAGCCCGCTCAATTACAGCCTCGGCTCATAACACTCAAGAAGAGAGGGATTATATTGAATTTAAATGGCCAGGATTATGGCCATAACGCGGTTAAGTACAGTTCATAATAGATAAACTTTTAGTCACGTGATTAAGCTTAAGCGGCACATCAGCGTTGTTCACTTGTATATATTTTATTTTAATCAAAATATTTTAGGAAGAAAAAATAAAGTAATTATAAATATATAAACAATTATTATTTACAAAAACCCACCTGCTTAACAGCACTTAAAGGACATAAAGGACCATTACTACCGCTTTCCCGTTCAAAATATTCTAATAAAGTTGCGATCAGTTTATTACGGCTATTAAGCTATCTTGTACCGCTTCGCACTAAAAGAGGTTCTAAAAAGAACAACATGAAAAAGAAAGAAATAGTGAGGAAAATGTATAAAAAAGAAGAAAAAAGATTAAACGGCTCAGCCCTCAACAACTCGTAACCGTATACACCAGTGTACACCAGTGCTGACACGCACACTCACACACTCACACAACCACACAACCACACCTACACTAGTGCACACTGATGTAACTGCCTTCAGGCTTCATCAGTACGGTAAGGAATCAGGAAGCGAAGAAACCGATCCCAAAACACAAAAAACCAGGAAGCAAACGATGCAACGAGGCACCGTGTGCAACCCAGTAGATGGGGAAAAAAAATTGATGAAGAAACGAAAACAAAGATGGAAAATAAAAGGAGCAAACGGGAGCCTAAAGCCCTTTTATTTTCCAGACTCACTCAGTTTTTGCCAGTTTTGTGAAATAATTTGCGATGTAATGATGACACTTTTCTGACGTGCTGCGTTGCGTTTGGCGTTTCAGCTAAACATTGGAAGTTAAAAATGTTAAAATTGGCACACAACAGTTTGCAAAACGCCAATTTCAGATCGAGTTTTCCGTGTGTCAAACTGCATTTTCTAGGCTAGTCGTCTGCTAGTCGTAGAAAAACGCATTTAAAATTAATAGAATATCCTATAGCAACAGCTTGCGGTAATCAGTTGTATCCATAGAGAAAACCTAATGTTTAGCTTATAAAACAATCAACTTTTGATTTCTAACCAAAGAAAGGCCAAAATGACATTTGTCGCAAATTTTGGAATATAATTAGTGGAAAAGTTAAGTTTGTTAGAATGTAAAATGTTTAGGAGGGGAGTTAATCATCGCGACCCTACAGATCTATTGTAAGTTTGTTAACTTTTTCTATTAATTGAAAATGGCTACCACTAATTTTAACGTTCTGAATGCTTACACTGAAATTAAAGGAACAAACTTCTACGCTAATTGAAGCCACTAATTTATTCCACTAATTGCGAGGTTCTGAATGAAGCTTAATATTTCTAAATATCGTCTATACCCATAAAGGTCTGGTTTTTCGCCACTGGAAGAGGAATATACAAAATAAAAATGTTATTTTTGGCAAACACAAAAAAAGTGTCTTAAGTGAAAAAAAAATTAATTAAAAGACAATTAAATAAAATAGTTAGTATAAATTTGTCCTGTTTTCTATAATAAGTTATCACGAATTGGATACTACCGAAAATACGAATGTCGCGATGTCGGTTTGACCTGGATTTTCATTCGCTTTCGGTATTTATCTACGGTAAATATTGGGAATTTATTGGAAAAGTTGAAAATTCTATTAAATCTAATAATTCGTCGCTAAATACGAATTAGTAATTATCGATTTTAATCGGTAACCTTAAAATATATTATTATTATTAAATTCTGAGTCGACATTTTATATACTAGAAAGATATTGAGAAGAGAATAATATACAGGATAAGTCAAAGATAGAGTAAAGTTCTTCATCATCTACTATTCTGTAAATTACACAATTGCCTCTATTATTTTTAATATCAAATTGCCTACCCAGAACAAGCTGGATAAGTTCTGGGTTAATTTTATTTCATTGACGTTTTGAACGAGATGATTCATTACGCAAATACTGATGAAATAAATGATTCAACTATTCAGTAACAAGGCTCACCCACTAAGGTTCCGAATAGAGAATATATTTTTTTTATGATTTAATTACAAATGTTCTGTTACAAGGTTACAACGCTCAATAGAACGAAATATGCTGGAAATATCCAAGAAAGACCGTAAAACTAATATAGTGGATACGACAAAATACTCATGTAATAGCTGTCATCCACAGAATCAAATCCCTCAAGTAGCAATAGGCAGGACACCTGGCAAAAAGGACAGACAACAGATGGACCACAAAAATTACAGCATGGTACCCACGAGGAATCAAGAGACCTAGGGAAAGACCAAACATGAAATGGGACCATGATATTAGGAAATTAGCAGGGATAACTTGGGCCCGCATAGCCAACAATAGGCAACAATGCAATGGGCCTAACTACAAAGAGAGTATATAAATATGTGAGAGAGGCTACACCATAATTGGAAATGGTTGAATAAGCCGAAGATGATGATGAATTCATTTTTCACAGTTTCAAGAGACCTTAGACCTGAGCATACGACCGAGCTTTTAACTTCAACTCGATACATCCACGCGTTCCCGAGATAAAGGGTCAGCGAGACGGACAGACAACAAAATGATTCTATAAGAGCTTCGTTGTTTTGTTCGTTTCTTTTGAGGTACGGAACCCTAAAATATGCCTATTTGTTTCGAACCTTTTTTGCTATACCTTGTAGGTACATGTTTTATGTACATTCTTCATATTTTAAAAAAAATCTGTCAATACTGATTTCGTCGCTTCGTGGCATATAACCGACTTCTTCGCGACTCTATCTAAATAAAATCTCCCCGATTTCACCCCTATATCCACCTCAGCTCGTCTCAACTTCATCAATCACTATGGTACGAGCGAGAACAGGCTTCGTATTGTTCAATGGCGTCGGGGTTGGAAACTCGGCAAGGGAAACTCACGATTTCACCCGAGAGGAAATCCTGATGACTGATAAAATCGATGGTGTAGTGAGTGTGTCAGAAATATGCTGTTTCATACACACACTATAATTCGTGATAAACTGTTATATACATAATGATTTTTTTTTGGAGAAAAAAAATTGTAGAAAATTTTATATACTTTTGTTTACAATATTCGGATGTTTCTTTCTATTACCCCTGTAACTTCGTTGATGATAAAGCAAGAATCTTAATTTTTAATGACCCAGAGAACATACACTGGCTATATTGCCAATATATCTAATAAGTATACGTTATAGTTTTTGTGATTTATTGCTAATAAAAGATTTTTAATTTCGACAGTGACTCGCTCAAGAGAATAATCTACAATTTTATTACTAATTAACTCTAAACAATGCACTTAAGAATAAAGTATTTTAATTAGGGGGACAGGGTGGTCTGAACTGTATTCCGAAAACCTCGGCAGCACAGCCTGCTGATAAAAATAAGTAAAAATGTTCGTATAAATGTATGTCCTAAAATGCTTAGTTTCGGAAATACAGGGTGTAGAAGTTTCATTTTTGTTTCGATTTTTTCCAAATAATTTATGAGATCACGTCAATATTTGAATGAAATTTAGTGTCTGAAAGTTTTTTAACATGAGAAATTTGATTTTTATGTTCAATATGACTCCTACTTCCTACTTGTAGAGGGCGCCTAACCTTCACCAAACTAACCAGCGCGAGAAGACTAGTTTTTCTAGTTTTGTTTGTCAATCAACGTCATCTATATGTGTTTAATTTATAAAAGTTGTGTTATTATTTTGTATTTATACCCAAAAGGCAATGGAGGTAGGTAGTAGAGGTAAAGAAGGACCATTTAAATTTATCATGCGGTTATTTTTTCTTAAAGTTAGGAATATTGAACGAAATCATTAGAAACGAGACAAGAATTAGTCATGAAAATATAAATATCTTTATTAGATTCATTATTTATTAATAATTTATTTTTAATATCGAATAGTTACATATATGGCCACGGGCTTTAGGTAGTAAAGGTAGAGAAATTTCATAATAAAAATAGAGTGACTTTTTAGGGCCATTTAAACTTATCATGTGGATATTTTTTTCTTAAAGTTAGGAGCATTGAACGAAATCATGAGAAACGGGACAAGTATTAGTCATGGAAATATAAATATTGATTAAATTCATTTATTTATTATTGATTTATTTTAATATCGACCAGTTACCTATATGGCCACGGGCCTGCTATTCTTCGTCACTTCACAAGAGCAAGTTGATGTAACTAGAGAGTGAAGCAAGTAAAAATTGGGAGTATATCAAATAAAATTTGGAAACCATTGTATTGTATATTGTATCTATTAAAAAAAAATCAAGAAAAATATAAAATAAGTTCACTAAAACAAAATCTTCGGGTATATTTTGTAAATTTCTCTAAAACTCTTCCTTCTTACCTCCCCTTGCATGGAATTTAACTAACAAAAGGACCACTTCTTAAGAATTAGTAAATGTTCGTACCGAACTACCATCCAATGTAACCATCGCCTAAGCTTAGACCAACCAACGCAATTTAAAAAAAACGGCAATCATCAGCGTTTCGAAACCAGTCTAGGCACCCCCTTCATCAGCCTTTAGGGTTAAACGCGGATCCGTCTTTCTCTACAACCTCTTTCATGTCTCGTCGTCTCATCCATAATCATCCCCCACCCCCCTGTCCTCGGTTCTCTTTTGTTCTTCATAATGATCTGGCGACGGAAAACGCGGACCATCCCCCACCCCCTCTTTCTTGTCTCATGTTTTAACCCCACTCCCGCTTCCCTGTAAAACAGTTGAATGGGGAAGGTCTTTCAAGGAGTGGTGTCGACCTTTTGTTTTCCGCACGTCGCAGCCACGTCAGATTAGTTGAATGGGGGGTGAGAAGGGATGAAAGGGGTTCGGGTCTCACCCCCTCTCATTTTCTTCTTTTTGTACGCGGCGTATTAATTTTGTGTCGAGATCTTTTCAACCTCTTTCTTTCAGTCTCGCTCTATTCTTTGTAATGGTTTAGTAGCTGTAAGCGAGGTGAGATTGATAAAAGAGGTTTGTATATGTTACAGTAAAAGTTGGAAATCAGTGATTGTTAACAATTACTACTAACAGCTCACATTCACTGATTTGCTAAGACTACGCCAGTAAAAGTTCAACAGCTATTTTTAAAACCAACTTTTACTAGTGAATGCTAACATTCCCTGGACGATAGCAGTGAGTTTGAAAGACTTAGTTAATGCGGTTGCCACATGTTGTAAAATATAAGGATAAATAAGGATAAGTTGAATACCTAATAGCCAATATAAGGATAACATTAAATTGGGATAAACGTTGACAGATATCTGGCGTAAATTCGCTTTGTTTTTTGTGGTTATGTGTAATTGTTTTGTTATAGTTGTAAAAAGTATTTTCCCTATGGAAGAAATTTTCTGTGAAAAATTAAGACAAACACTCGCAAGAATGTAATAGTACTTGTTTTTCATTTTTTGCAATATAATGAAATCATAGCAAAAGTTAAGCATGCAAGAGAAAAATATATTAAGGAACCTGTGTGTGACTATGAACTTATTAAACGTTTTGATATGCTTAAAATAGCGGGTTTGAAAAAACGAACAACTCCCGTTGAAGAAAATTCGGGCATACTTTATTTTGTACACGATGAAGAACTTTATTAAAAAACATCAATAAGTAATCTTATGTTTATGATTTTTTTTATGTTTTGTACACTTCAAAATGTTTACTTCTTTTAATAATTTTAAAAGGTTATGTCGTTATTTTCTCTAATTTTTAATAAATATTCGTATAAATATTTTTTTTATATATTTTCATGATACATTTTTAACAGCAGCATTTCTTTTTAAACCGTTAGGCAGTAGCCGGACATCGGATAAAAAACAATACTCAATACAATTCAAATGAATCTCCGGCTCCGTTATATAGCCCGAAAGTGCACACAAAGAAATTTTATTGCATGTTTTTCAAATATTTTCTTATACACACACACACGTATAAAACTCAATCAGAATCTTCCGAAGGATCTTTTATTCGGAATAAATGGAAAACACTCTGGCAAATAAAAACGGAATTTTTTTAAACTCGACAGTACGTTTCTTTTAGAGGGAAAAAGGAGGCCATAGAAGCTGCGCGCGTGGCACCACATTTTTATCAAAAGCAGTGCTGCCATACTCTATGTTATTTACGTACGTATCTATAAGAAAGTGCTATTATTCAGCACTTCGCAGTTGAATCACACTGAATAGAACTGAACAAAATGGGTAGTAGGGTCAGGATGAATTGGTCCAGATCAATACGACCAGAATAAACACAATTCTGAGGCAATTCTTTTTCATCTTTAGGTGCCTCTTCTCAACGAAGATTGGCAATAACCACAGCGAATTCTTCTCGTCTTTCTACTATTCTCACGAGTGTTTTAACATTCATTCCTCTCCAATCTTTTATGTTTCTCATCCAAGTCTCTTTTGCCCAGGGTTGCCACCCGTTCCAATTTTGTCGGAATAGTCTCGATCTTAAGCGGGATTTTGTAACCATGACTTCAATACTTTCGCAATTAGCTTTTTCAAGGACCGATACGTTTGAGAAATGATAGAACCACCAGATTCTTAGGAGTTGTCTAAGGTGTCTCTGTTGCAACTTGTTTAATGCGTTCATGTGTCGGAGGTACGGCACCCAGGTTACGCTCCCATACCGTGCTGGCAACTGTTACTTTTGGGTCGGCATTTACATGTGTGGAAGTAAATCGCATAGGGATCTTATTAAGTCGGAGTGAGAGAAATGCGACCGACCGACGCGACGCGCGACGGTGTGCTGTTGCGGCGTTGCCGATACACCTTTCCCAAGTAAAGTAACGATCACGATCGCAAACCGCTTATTTTTAAAAGACTTTTTTTTCAAGAGATAACTAGATAAAATAATTAGACATGTTTCTGGGCATCTGAAATGGAATTATAAGGATATCGTTAGGGTGTCATTTTTTTATAACGAGAAAACGTCAGTAATCGCGATAATTTAAAAACTCAACTTTTCAACACATAACAGGCCATAACTCAAGAACCACTTTAGATATTGAAACTTTTTTCGAACACCCACTCAATTCCACTTATTTTTACCAAAAATGCAAGTGCTTCTAGCTTGCACTTAAAAAAATTCAAGCTATACGGAAAATTACAACGACTCGTTAATAAATAAACAAATCAAGTATCACGATGAACGCATGACGTACACCTTTCCCTAGAACTTTAAGTACTGACAGAGGCATTGATATTGATTGGGTCGACCGGTCAACTGCGACAAATCTGCTATATCCCCTTCCACGTCTCTTAGCAATGTGCACAGCACAGTTTCTCTATTTATTTCATACGTTTGGCAACGTGTTTACTATTCACTCTTTGTTCAGTACATTATAAACGCATTGTTCTCTTCTTACATACGGAAATCTCGACCCAAGACTAACCTTTGCCAGCCCTTAGTATAACATGGTGAGGATTATAATTGCTCGGTACACTGCAAGTTTCGTTTTTGTACTCAAGTCATGATTGTAGAAAACCCTGTCTTTTAATTTCCAAAATACTCTTGAGGCGTTGCTAATCCAGTGCTGAATTTCAGAGTCAATATTGGCCTTATCCGAAATCAAACTGCCGATGCCGAGGTAATTGAAGTCCGCCACATATTCCAAGAGTTCTTTTCCGATTTTTATAGCATTGTTGTGATCTTCCGGGGGAGTGCACATGATTTTGATTTTGTCGATGTTTAGCTTAAGGCCCATAAAGCCTCGTATGCCCAGGTATATGTGTTCAACGTCTCTCAAAATTTAATTGTTATAACGTGTTTGCAACTAGAGCAAACGCAACTAGAGTCATCAGCGTATTAAAGTTCTGTGATGAATTTTGTACGTGTTTTTGCCCTGAGTATTTTTATGTTGAACAGGCCGACGTCGTGTCTATATCTAATGCCCAATCCTCTTTCCTGCAGTTTGCTGTCCACTATAATGGAGAGCGCTGCCATGAATATGTTGAATAGGAGAGGCGCTAAGACACATCCCTGCCTAACTCCTGTATTTGTGAGGAAGGGATCGCTCAGTGATCCATGATGTGACACTCTTGACTTGTTGTTGTTGTGGATGCTTTTACACATTGTAAGAAATTTGTTGGGTGTTGGGTACTCCGAACTTTTTCATAATTGCCAAAAGCGCATCTCTGTTCACAGAGTCGAAGGCTTTTGTTAGATCGATGAATGCAACATAAAGTTTAGACTGCTGCTCTTTTACTTTTTCCTGTAGTTGACGAATGGAAAATATGGAATCGACGGTGCCGCGGTTGGTACGAAAACCCGTTTGCGATTCTAGAAGGGTTTTTTCTATATGGGTGCAGGTGGTTTGAATAGAGAGAGGAATGAACATTTTTCCAAATCTGACTTCAAAAAAATGTTGTTTTTTTCACATCAAGCTATGTAGGCGCATAAAATATATTATATGCTCTAATAGTCTAGTTGGGGCGAAAATATAAAATTTTATGTTGATTCAAACTATATTTGACAATAAGCTTCATTAATTTTAAATTAATTAACATTCGGGTTTATTTTTGATTAATGCCGTCTACCGGACAAACTAAGCACTTTTGTATAGAGGTAAATTGTGCCCAATGAACTTATTTAGATTCCAAAAATACCTAATAGTTCTATGTCCACGCAATATTGGGACACCCTGTATAGTTTTTTGAATGCGTTATAAGGATAATTTCCCTGGAAAATCGGCAAATCCAATCGACTGCCGGTACATGGAACGCGCCGCTGCAATTGCCTTGCCTCCTCCTCGCCCTTGCGTTGCCTAAAGGCAATTTCAGGACGCGTACTCAATTTCCTCATTAATTTTCCCCACAGATGATTACTTAATTTCTGTCTAATGGAAAGGCTGCAAGCGGCGCCATCGCACGGCCTCGCTAATAACTAATTGCCGAGCGGGCGGAGTGTCATTTTCTTTTAATCTGTGCCCGTCTGTAATTTCCTATAAAACGATTGCCGCGAATTTTGTGAACCAGGTCTTCCTGTATAGTTTTGACACTTTATTTTTCCTTTTCTGGTGACGTTTTGTCAATATTGTTATGGATTGCGTATATTCCTCAAGGGGCGTGCGGTAAAAAAAAATTTGGTACTTAAAAAATGTCTCTATACCTATTTTATAGACATTTTTTTATAGTATCTATGTTTTATAGTGTATATTTTTTATAGTATTTATCTCTATTTGTACAGGGTGTCCCATTTTGGTTGAAATCATAAGTTATCTCCGTTATTAGTCAAGATAGAAGGATGCGATTTGCACAAACCTGCGCCACTTTTTTGTCAAACGGAAGATGCTGTCAACAAAATTTTCATAGCCCTCTTCGTTTCTGAGCTACAGGGTCTTTTCGAAAGTTTTGCAATTTGGGACAGACCTCGTATCTCCGTTATTATGGATGATATCGAGAAGGTGAAAACTGATTCTTGTAGAACTTTTTACGTAGAATACAGCGGCGTAGTCTATTTTTCTACGAAAAAAATATTTTTGAAAACATGAACTAAACTTGTGTTTTTCCAAATGGAACACCCTATATATTTATAAATCATGTCTCCATGTTCGACATTGTGTTAGTTGCCACGATATATTTCATATTTCAAAAATCCCCCAAATCAGAAACCGAGAAAGGTCAAATCCAGGACTCAGGGAGGCCATCATATATGTGTCCATTGGTTCCAATTTTTCATTGATTTGACAAATAATAATTTAACAAAATTCTAATATTTTCGTTGTAAGTTAAGTTGTGAGTGGGAGTTCCATCTTAGGGCTGAAAGTATATTTCACGTAAATTAGCTAAAGGAATATTTAAAAGTTCCGATACGATAGCTTCCCAGTTCCAAGATTTACAAATAGCGGTAGAAAGTTAAGTTTCCCTAATATATAAAGAATTTATTATCTCAAAATAAAACAAGAGACAGATAGCAGTATAGTTTTAATAATTTTTTAGTTTCTTTTATTATCAATCATGGCCTACTAATAAATATGATCTTTTAATATATTTTTTTAAATATTGCAGTAAATATTGAAAATAAATATAGAGTGATATATATTTTTGAGAAGCTTATGGCAAGCCAGATCATATGATTTATAAAAATACAGATTGTTCAAAAATATCCTTTTCTCAGAATAACAGACTACGCCACTGTATTCTACGTAAAAAGTTCTACAATAAACAGTTTTCACCTCCTCGATGCCTTTAACATTAGCAGAGATACAGGGGATATCACAAATTGCAAAATTTTCAAGAAGACCCTGTAGCTCAGAAACGAAGAGGGCTATGAAAATTTTGTTTATGGCATCTTTTGTTTGACAAAAGTGGCACAGGTTTGTGCAAACCGCACCCTTCTATCTTCACGAATAACGGAGATACCGTATGACTTCAACTAAAATGGGACACCCTGTACATACTTATTTAAGAGCCTTGTATATTCGAAATCAACAATCGCTGTAAAAACGGTTTAAAACATCCTGTGCAATAATTTCGTGGGACATTTTCCTAAAACGTTATTTTTCAGTCAGAACCATGTCTCCTGAATATTCTGTTTTTTTGGCTCATGTCAACACATGCCTTGATTAATTTTTAAGAGCAAAATGAACTGCCAAAAACATTTTGCAATTTTTTCAATCATCTTTACTTTTTGATGTTATTCTTCATAATGACGAGGTGGCTTTGTTGATTATTGTTGTGAACGATTCAATATTTGTTAGTGTCGAAGATTGTGGAAAAGTCATTTCAGAATTGTCCAAGTCCCCAAAAATAAACAGACCAAAGGTATATATTGCCAAAGAATTAATTTATAATGTCTTACAGAAAAAAACATGTTTTTTTTATCTACATAATGCTGCAAATATTGCATTAATGCTTTTAATTAATGGCAAAGATTAAAAATCAATTTATTTCTAGAAATAAGAGATTCTTACACCTCGGAATCTCGTTTCTAATTTAAGGAAGGAACATAACAATGAGACGGGAAAAGCAGTCTAACTAGGGTTTGAATTTCCAGAGAAAGTAGTCGCCACTAAAAATAGGTGAAGATTTACCCGCAGATGACATTCATATGACAACAGAATATTATTGTCAATCAGATAGTGAAGAAGAACTAGAAGAAAGTGGTGGTGAATCATGTCATGAAGAAAATGAGTTTGAAGACTCCATTTAACGCATATTGCAAGTTATGTTTTTTTCTTTAATTTAGAACCAGATAACCTAATGGGTATTCTTTTTTTGACTAGGTTCGAAGCATTTTTCAAACCTTTTTAAAAACTATAATTTTTGAATAAAATTCATAGAAAATCCCCCCTTTTTAATATTTTTATACTATGATTGTTAGGTTGGGTTAGTTTTAAGTTATTTGCAAAAATATACCTTCATATTAGTAACATTTATAATACAGCCCAGAAAAAGCCACAGTTAAAATACCAGCAAAAATGTGAGTGTGTCATTGTCAAATCCAATGTCACATTTTATTTACAAAAATTTGAAGGTACCAAATTGAGTAATTTTGTATAAAATGATTAAGATTTTCGCAACTGCTGAAAGTTACTGAATATCCTCTTAACGCCTCGGCAAAAAAGTCTAAAACTTCATTCAGAACCTCGCAATTAGTGGAATAAATTAGTGGTTTCAATTATACTTTATACATTTTTGTTTACGATCATTCACAATATTTAAAAAACACAATTAAAATTAATAGAATATCCTAGCAACAGCTTGCGTTGTTTCCATAGAGAAAGCCCATATTTAGCTTATAAAACAATAAACTTTTGATTTCTAACCACAATTTCTCTTGACGGAAGATAATCAAAGACCAAATTGACATTTCTCGCAAATTTTGAAGTATAATTAGTGGAAAAGTCAAAAGTTTGATAACTTTTTCTACTAATTGAAAATGTCTACCTACCACTAATTTTAACGTTTTGAATGCTTACATTGAAATTAAAGGAACAAACTTCTGAATGAAGCTTAATACAATTTTTGCATAAACTCATCTGGGGAGATAATATTTGAACTTTTCAAAATTTACGTGGAATTTCCTGTCCCGTGTTCCGATGCACCACACGGTATACTCAATCAACGAATAACATTTTATAAGGTTTCCTTTTTTCCATAACACAAAATCAAATAACGACACATTCGAAGCCAGACAAGTTTTTTCCTTCTTACCGCAGGCTAAGAAACGTCAAGAAGTCACGAAGCGAACCGTCGCGTCGTAATAAAAAGGAATGGGCCGCGTAATTAAAAATCGAAACCCTTTTCGCTCGGTCCGTAAACAATTTCCGATCTAATACGAAGGAAAGTATTCCGGAGCGGATCCGGAGGCGCTCCCGGATTCGATTCCGGGCGTGATTTTCCATGGCGGTGCGTCCGCCGCCATTTCGCCCGGAATCGAATCACTTTCCGGGGAAATAGGCTTCGAAACGCATCAGACGGCGGAGGCCCGCAGCGGAGGGGGCTCAGGGCAGACACTTGTTTAACTGAGAAATTGCTGTTAATTTGGGGAATCGCGGAGGGACGCAAATTCCATTAGAGGGGGGCGTAGGGGGAGATAAGATTTGAAGCGGCGTCGGAGGCTGATTGCAATTTCCAAATTTTCCAGTTTTAATTCGATTTGGGTTCGGAAATGGGTTTGCGTTATCGCGTTATCGATAGATGAGTCTTTCGGCAGTTTATAATGTAATAGATTAGATGTTAAAATATGTCGATAGTCCAATTTTTTTATCACGAAAAACCGTACGG
Source organism: Sitophilus oryzae (assembly GCF_002938485.1). Lineage (NCBI taxonomy): Eukaryota > Metazoa > Arthropoda > Insecta > Coleoptera > Curculionidae > Sitophilus > Sitophilus oryzae. The sequence goes on along the minus strand of NW_022146047.1, from coordinate 3,931,514 downwards.
TAATCACCGTACGGTTGGCAACCCTGGTCTGCACCCACTTTACTATTCCTATACCCTGCACCAAGTTTTGCAGATCCTTGATATATGATATCTAGAGCAATATTTACTCTTTTACATCCAGAGCCTCGCAGTGACATATTATGTGCTCCGCTGTTTCAGGATCTTTATCGCAGAGTCTACAGCACAATCTTCCTTGATACAGGTATCAGCTTGATAAGGTAGCACTTGCCAGCCATATGGTCCTATCAAGAGACTTGTTGTAATCGGTACTTAATTCCTGCTAAGCATTGCCTTTCTAGTTTTAGAATTAGGTATTGGATAAAGGCCTTGCTATATGCCTGTGCCCTTGTCTGTTTCTGCAGCGGACATTCTGCTTTTCCCTGATCCAGATCAGCTAGAGTTGAGTAAAACTGAGATTCTCCAATCGCAGTTTTACTCAACAATAGTTTTTGCGATTTTATTATTTAAATATTGTACTAGTTTCACAGTTGTATAGCTGGCGTAAATATTGTAAGTTTCATTCAGACCTCGCAGTAGTAGCAGTGGAATAAATTAGTGGTTTCAATTACACTTTATACTTTTTAGTTTACGATCATTCAGATTGTCTGAACACACAATTACAATTAATAGAATATTCTAGCAACAGCTTGCGGTAGTCAGTTGTATCCATGGAGAAAGCCTAATGTTTAGCTTATAAAACAATAAACTTTCGATTTCTAACCACATTTTCTCTTGACGGATGCAGAGAGAAACTAATAACTAAAGTGAGAGGGCTTGTGGAATAGGGCATTTCGTAGACAAGTTTATTTTGTCACCGCGCATCCCAGACGCGCATAGCGTTTAGGCGGTCAAAAAAGGAAATTTTCAACTTTGCAAGTTAAATTGACAGGATTAATTAGATTGTCAGTAGCTTTTTCTATTTCTTAGTTCTAGAAGAAGATAACTAAAATCTGTTGATAATCGGAGCAAATCGGAGTAATAAATAATTGTTTTTGACTGAATGTGTCTGTTCTTTTAGCTTATCAGAAGAGAAGATTATTGTCATTATTGATTATTTCAGATTCCACGATTATTCGGGATTTTTGTAATTTTTGTTTTGTGGTTGAGACCCTGACAAAACGTTTCCTTTAAAGGTAAGTTTTATCTCGGTAACTATTTTAACATACCTAATAGTAATAGTGAGTGCACATAATAATCGTACATCCTTCTTCTTCTTCTTCTTTCTCAGCCTGGTTCCATCCAGTGTTGGATATAGGCCTCTTCTAGGTTTTTCCATGCTTCGCGATCTCTAGCCAATCTTATCCATTGTCTTCCCGCCACTGCCCTGACGTCATCGACCCATCTATTTTTTGGTCGGCCCACACTTCTTGTTGTTCCCCTAGGTCTCCATAGGATTACTTTTTGGGGCCATCGGTCTGGATCCTGTCTTGCCACATGTCCTATCCATTGCCACTTCAGACTTGCCACTCTTTTAACGACATCTATTAATTTTGTTTTTTGACGTATGTGGGTATTCCGTATTTTTCCCTAATGGTGACTCCCAACATGATTCTTTCCATGGCTCTTTGTGCTACTCGTAGTTGTTCTGCTGTTTTTCGGGTAATTGCCATAGTCTCTAAGCCATACGTAAGCACAGGTAGAATGCAGCTGTCGTAAGCCTTTTTCTTTAGGTTCATGAGCACCTTTTTATCCTTGAAAATATTGCTCATATTTCCAAATGCTACCCATGCCAAATGGATCCTGCGTTTGATCTCCGTATTTTGGTTTTCCTTGCCCAGCTTGATTTTATGACCTAAATATATATAATGGTCTACGTTTTCAATAATAACGTTGTCAACGGTAATGTTATGGATATTGTTGCTCATTATCTTGGTCTTCTTCAAGTTCATTTTAAGGTCAATTTTCTGGGATTGGTCATTTAGCTCATTTAGCATGGTGTTTAGTTCTTGAATGTCGGTGCTCAGCAAGACAATATCGTCTGCGAACCTCAGAGGGCTAAGGTGTACCCCATCGATGTTTAGACCTCTATTTTCCCATTCTAATTTCTTGAAGACATTTTCCAGTGCCAGTGTAAATAACTTGGGAGAGATAGTATCTCCTTGTCTCACGCCCTTGCCGAGTGGTATTTTTTCTGTTTTGAGGTCATCATCTAATTTAACTTGGAAGGTTGCACTATCATAAATGCACTATGATAGTGCAATCGTACATTGCTAATTTAATTTTTTTAATTTAAAACATCACATTCTTTTCTGATACCTATGGAAGAACTAGGTATTATACCTGGTATTATTTCCAGTAATACAAATTATTTTCTTTAACTGCTAGGTTCTTGTTATAGAATAAAGACTATCAAAAACATTGAATACCTACGGGATACCTACTGATACTCTGTGCGAGCTCCCAACCGTGCTTCCCTGTTCACTCCCAACCAAGTTAGATAAAAAAGATACTGAAGATGCCTTGAGTTGGAGTATGGAGTTAAATAAATTATTATGTTCCTACACAGTATTTTATTTATAGGTTTTAATGCTTTAAAGTCTAATAATAAATTTTCGTTGTCAACAAAATAATCTCAAAAACTACGAAGATTTCTTATTATAAACTTGAAAGATTAAGATTCGGTTCAAATATACAAATTTGTGGCGCCAGTATATAGGTATGAATGCAACCTACTATATCGATAATGCACTCATAGTTCGGGTTAGACGCCAAATGCCGCGCCACTAACACAGTCTTCAAAAATTAACGTTGATCGGTCTCTCTCACTTTAGTTATTAGTGTACTCTCTGGACAGATCATAATCAAAAGCCAAAATGACATCCGTTGCAAATTTTGAAGTATAATTAGTGGAAAAGTTAAAAGTTTGTTAACTTTTTTCACTAATTGAAAATGCCTCCCACTAATTTTCGCGTTCTGAATGCTTACATTCAAATTATGCACAAAATTCTGTGCTAATTGAAACCACCCCAATGTATTCCACTAATTCCGGGGTTCTGGTTTTTCGCGAAAAAAAAATCATAATCGTGTTTCTGGGGTCGAAATATGCTACTCCTAAAAATGGTAGCACTTATTTAACATTCGCCATGTATAACTACCTTCGTTTATGTTGTTTGTGCTTGTGTCGATAAAACAAGTTTGGACTACAAACTATTCCCGCAAATGTGAAATAGGAAAGTATTTTGGTTTATCGCGGAATTAGTGTTTTATATCACTAATATATTAGAAAGAACCGCACATTTGACAGTATATGTTCTGTTGTTTCTTTATTCCGTTACGAATTAGGGATATTGTCAAACCACTAACCCAAATTTAGATAATCTAACGCAAATTAAACTCACTATAGTGATACGATTATGCGGTTTTGACAGAAAGATAGTGTGGTAGTAAAATTTTATTAGGCCGTTAATTTAATAAATGGATGGGTGGATTAAATTAAAGGAGAATAATTATTGAGAGTTTTGCGCTGGGGGATAGGAAATGCGTTATTTAGGTTCAAATTGCGATAGATACGCTAAAAAGCGACCGACCAATTAAATAATTGACAAACTGCGGTTGGATGCAATTAATACTACGTAGAGAAATATATTAAGGCAAAGATAATCTATGCAGTGGTGTACCATGAATCAAAGAAAACAATCTTTTATTTTTTTAGTTAATTTTTCACAAATACATTTTTTTCAACAATATTTTGCAAATCTTGCCATCTTACCCGAATCACACTGTATACCTGAATAACTATGTGCCGAAATATTACAGCTATATGTGTACTGGTTATATTTAAACATCACAGAAAATAAAACACAGCGGGAAATCAATAAAACCAATATATCTTTCGGGAAAATCTAAATATTTCAAGAAGGAAATATTTTTCTCGTCGCCATTTATAGCTCTATTTATAAAACTGTGTAAATAAGCAGTATTGCAATAGACATCTTCTAGTTTTAAATATATACAGGGTCGCTTTTATGTATGGAAACGGTCGATTATTAGGTAAAATATTGGAGGTACCGCAAAAAGTTAAATATAAAAGTTATAGGATTTTTAAATATCTATTAGCAAGTAATAAATTTAAGTATACAGGGTCGTTCATAAAATCGTGGCACATCAAAGTTTCATTTTTTTTAATAGAACCCCCTGTATGTTATTACATATTTCAATTCTTCCTTCAATTCTAAGCAAAAATCGAAATACACAAAATGTACTTTAAACCAACCGTTTCCGAGTTATTGACTTTTGAAAATATGACTTAAACAATTCAATTTAATTAATTTCGATGTGTTTGGTTTGATTTAATGATGCCATTCTGCCGAAACTGTGATACTGTTCTAATGGTTTTTTAAATGCCGAATAGCTACTACTAGATTTAAGTATACAGGGTTGGTCATAAAGTTGTGGCACATCAAACTTTATTTCTTTTAATGAAACCCCCGTATATTTTTGCATATTTTAATTATTCTTCCTTCAATTTTAAGCAATAATCGTAATACATAATGTACATAAATTGAAGAATTGAAATGTTAAACGAAAATTTTGTAATTTCCAGACTTGATATAATCTCATCTTATAATATGTACAGGGTGGGTCAAATTCGACGCTTTTAAATGGAAACAACCTTTTCTATAGGAGATAAACAAAAACTAATATCGGTGTCTGGAGCTCAATTTTTGTCAAAAACATGATGGTGAAAACCGCATATCGATATCTGTTACCGTTTCGGAGTTACGGGGTGTTTTTCAAAAATATGTATTTTTAACAAATCGCTGTAACTTTTTTGCTATGGAAAATTTTGAATTTTTATGCAAACATTTCCAAAGCACATTTTTACGTAGAATTTAATGGTTTAAGTATAATTTTTTTAAAATTAATAATTTAAGAATTATCAACAGAAAATTTGATTTTTTATATGGGACACCCTGTATATTTTTAATTAGCTGAAAAGAATTTAAAATTACCTTTCCAAAAATATAGCACACTTGATATTTTGTTATAATCCCCTTCGAAATACAGATTTTTTAAAAGTTCGCCACTTTTAACTAGTAGGCTTTGGACCCCTCATTGATGATATGCCCTTAAGGGAACTCGAAAACATATTTTTCCAGCAAGACGACGCACCGCCTCTGAACGCTGAAGTTATCAGCAAATTTCTGCAGCCAATTTCAAGAATAATTGAATAGCTGACCAAGAACCCAGCCGTTGGCCGTCGAGGCCGCCTGACTTAGTGCCCATGGATCTAATCCTATGGATATATTTGCGGAAGAATAAAGGTTCCTTATTCTTCTGTATAATCTAGACAAGAATTAGAAATACTTAACAGTTATGAGAGGGTATCTTTCACCCCCACTGAGTTAATGAATTCCGCAAGAAATGTTCAAAAACTGCCCCGTCTTTACATAACAGAAGACGGTCGATATGTCGAACACCTGTAGCAAAATCTCATGTCCTGGTTTGCTATTTATTTTTATTGTTGTGAGATATAGTTTAAATGTGTTGATGTTGGTTAAATATATTTTAAATTGTTATAAAATTCTGCATCTCTCATAGCAAATATTATTTTCGTTTTAATTGATGCTCACAGCTAAAATTTTTTTTGCATTACAGCCGGTGTCGTTCAAAGCCTACTTATTTAAAGCGGGCGAATTTTTATATACTCTATATCTCGAAGAGGAATCGAGCAAAATATCAAGTGTGTTATATTTTTGGAAAGGTAATTTTAAATTCTTTTTAATAAATTAAAAATATACATGGTGTCCCATATAAAAAATCAATTTTTCTGTTGATAACTCTTAAATTATTAATTTTAAAAAAGTTATACTTAAACAATTAAATTCTACGTAAAAAGGTGCTTTGGAAATATTTTCATAGAAATGCAAAATTTTCCATAGCAAAAAAGTTACAGTGATTTGTTAAAAATGCACATTTTTGAAAAACACCCCGTAACTCCGAAACGGTAACAGATATTGATGTGCGGTTTTCACCATCATGTTTTTGATGAAAATTGAGCTCCAGACACCGATATTAGTTTTCGTCTATCTCCTATAGAAAAGGGTGTTTCCATTTAAAAGCGTCGAATTTGACCCACCCTGTACATCTATAAATGCTAACTTGAGAACTAATGTCAAATATCATTATTATATAAGTATATAATAAATATATATACCTATATAAGTATCATAGTTTCGGCAGAATGGCATCGTTAAATGAAACTGAACATAGGTATAGAAATTAATTAAATCAAATTGTTTAAGTGATATGTTCAAAAGTCAATAACTCGGAAACGGTTGGTACATTGTGTGCATTTTGATTATTTCTAAGAATTAATGAATTTGGAAGAATTAAAATACGCAATAATATACAGGGGTTTCTATTTAAAAAAAATTAAACTTGTATGTGCCACGACTTTATGACCGACCCTGTAAATTTAAATGTATTACTCGCTAATAGAAATTTAAAAATCCAATAACTTTTGTATTTAACTTTTTGCGGTACCTTCTATATTTTATCTAATAATCGATCGTTTCCATACATAACAGCGACCCTGTTTGTGACATTAATGCTGTAAATATATTATTGGAGTAGTAAGGTGAGTGTCCATTTTCATTTTATATTATTGCCCAAAATCTCTCTATCTCCATTGTATTTCATGGTTGTTACTTATAAAAGGTAGAGAGAATTCTGGCATCTTAATTCCAGTTAATAATGACCCAAGGGAATTATGACCCTATTTATGGTTAGCGTAACCAAGAAGATATAAGCTTATATTAATTCAGTCAGAAATAAAAACTATATTTTTTTGCTGCGGGAAATTTGGGAATCCTCTATTGATCTACTATGAAACCAGATATTGTTTTATTTATTTCTTTTACGTTACAGTTTATCAAGTCATTCAAATTGACTAAACTTTTTTCGCAAAAATACAGTAATAGTATTACTTTCTAAGAAATTAACCAAAACCTTGGGTAGCGTAAACGTAACAAAGTTGTCGCATAAAAATGACTCCCCCAAGGGGAAGCTTTCGAGTAAATGGAATTTTTTAAACGTTGACAAAACATTTAACAAAACTCGCGACAAACGTAAATGTTCCCCATTAATTTTAATGCGGTAGGAGCGCTTTTAAAATGCTTCAGCATTATTACATCTGCGTAATATGGCGCGACCGGGAAGTATATAAGGAATTAATTTTTGTTGGTGCAGGCGGAGGCTGGGAAATGACTCGAAACTTTCGCGAAGTTTCGGTTTCTGACAAATGACAAACATATTCGAGCCCCTACAAAGGAATAAAATATGTTGAAAGGTGTAGATAATGATTCTTTTTAATAAAACTGTTATGTCAAACATCCATCACTCTTTATTTTCTAATTTCTATATTTTTCTTTATTTCATTAAATTCTAAAAAGATGTATGTTGAAAATTAAGAGCGATCAATTCAGTAACCATCAATTCGAAGTTGGTCAAGCATGCCTAAAGAAGCTGAACAAATTAGGCAAAGAAAAGAAAGTCCTCCTACTCTAGGTTCCAGCCGACTAAGCGATAGAAAGGTAGTGAAATACCAAACGATCTAGCTAGAAAATGACGGCACACAGAAAAATCAAAAATGTTCTTTGATTTAAATAAGAATAATCTTCGGATTATAACAGGATTTTTAACAAGACACTGTGTCCTCAATGAACACGTCAATAGATTGAAGCTAAGAAACAACGGCGAATGCAGATTCTGTGGGGGAAATGAGAAAACACCAGAACACCTCATAATGACTGCGTCGAGAGTCGAGACGACGACCATGCGTGCCATAAAATTTAGTACTACTGACACAGATTATACAGATTATAATCTTTGTTTTTTCTTTATTGTTTTTCGTGGTTCGAATTTTCGGAATCGGGCACTAGTTAGGTGACTAGTTTGCGCACATAGCACGCCCCCTTATGGCCTCTAAAATTATGCACAGCGCCTGACCGGCACAGTTATTAGAGAGATATCGGAAAACCGAATAGCGTCATCCAGTATTTACGCGTACCTTATCATGGTTACGACTTTGGTTACGATATGCGCGAGTCTTTGGCGCGAGTCAATTTTTAACGCAACACCCGCTAATAACGTTACCGCCTGACGTAATTTGCGGATCTATTACACCAAGCGCTCTTTCTAAATCGGAGCCGGCCAGCGGGATCTTTTATTTTAGGTTATGTTTGAATTGTTTTGAATTATTGCTTTAGTTTTATTAGGTAATTTGATATTTAAGTAACTGGGATTAGTTTTAATTAAATAAATATGGCCCAAAATATGGATTCCACCTCTTCCAATACTAAAGAACCTATAAAGAGGCTTAGGTTTACAGCAGATGACGACTTAGCCCTTCTAAGAGAATTTGTTGCCCTAAACCCACTGGCAGACGTTGAACAATAAAGCACTGAAAATAAGCACTTTATTTAGCCCTTTAGTTTTAAAATACCTAGTAAACAAAACAAATTCAAAGTTAGGTTAAGTTTAAATAGCGGACGCGACGCGAACAGATTTTTTTCGATCCGATAACTATAAATGAAGAGAGTTAATACTACCTCACGTAAAGGAAATAACATCTGGCCTTATTAACATCCATGAACGCTATTCGGTTTAGCGATATCTCTCTATTACGCTGTTTATTGTTATTTTACGCGAGTTTATTTTTGCGCACAGGAAATTTGACTCGGTTGCACATCGTCATAAAAAACAATTTTCGTACCACGAATTAGGGACAAGATTTTTATCTGTATACTTATAGGAAACCTAATCTGTGCTACTGATATCGGAGATGGAGAACTAACCTCTGTAAAACCGTCTCAGATGCTGACCTTTGTCAAAGCCCTGGAACTGTCTGTATGATTATAACTCAAGACAGGGGGACACAATAGATCTACGAGGTCGCGGTGATTAACTCCCCCCTTCCATACGCTCTACAATCTACAATCGATCTGTCTATGATAATACTTATTATTAATAGTTAATTATTATATTACCAGAGATAATCACAAACACATTACCACAAGTCTGTGATATTACTAAACTCTCTATAATACTTATACAGGGTTGTTCACCACATACGACACGGAGTATGGTAGCTAAACGATTAGATTTTTGCAAATTGTATGTTTTGGGTTCGTTGAAGGACTATTAGAGCTACAATTTAAAAATATTTTTACAAGATATAGAGTGTCCCAAATAAATAAAAAATATCAAAGTTGTATTTTTTTAAACGGAATACCCTCTATATTATTACAGTTTTAGTTTCTACGATTAAAATAAAGGTAAATTTGACTAAGTCTTACCGTTTTTTTTAAACGGTAAGATTTAACTAAATCTTACCGTTTTTGAAATATTTAGGTTTTTTGCTAAATACAGTAATAATTTTCATTCTTTATTTCTCTAGGCGTATTTAAGTTTTTAAAACCAAATATTGTGCTAAAGTATTTCAATTGACTAAATTTTGTGTTGCAATAATAAAAATTATACTATCTTATACAGGGCGTCTAAAAAATTATTTTAAATAATTACTAGCTTTAAACGGCAATAAATTGTTTAATTTAAATGGAACACCCTGTATATTTTATGAGAATCAGATGCACAATTTAATTGTCTATCAAATTGTATTATACCATTTTTTTACCTATCTCTTCAAGTTTTCGTAGAAAATGCATTTTCTTATAATTTAGACATCATTTATCAGTATACCTATGGAATATTGACATTTCAGATTATTTTTAAAGATGTAGCAAATTTTTAAAGAGTACAGATACTAATATTGTCGATATAGTTCGTTTTTTGACGAAAGCTTATTTATATTTAGACGTTCATTTTCATAACTTATTACTATATTGATTTCTGATACAAATCCAGATTTATTTAGAATAATTTATTAACTAACACAGTTATGTATGTAATTAATTAATATTTGGGCCTAAATAATAGTGGTATATTTAATTAATGGTATACTCTTTTATAAAGATCTAAATAATTTTTTTACAAATGTAAACAAATAGGCCAGTAATATTACAAATAGGCCAGTAATATTATCGTTTTTAAAACCTGTACATTTTGTACATTTGTTGCTTCAAAAACAATCTAAAATGTCAATCTTCCAAGGGTATATTGATAAATGAGGTCTAAATTATAAGAAAATGTATTTTCTACGAAAACTTGAAGGGATGGGTAAAAAATGGTGTAATACAATTTGATAGGCAATCAAATTGTGCATCTGATTCTCATAAAATATACAGGGTGTTCCATTTAAATTAAACAAGTTTGCCGTTTAAAGCTAGTAATTGTTTAAAATAATTTTTTAGACACTCTGTATGAGGTAGTATTATTCTTATTATTGCAACACAATAATTGATCAATAAATAAACTTCAGTAAATATTTAGCATTAAAAACTTTTATACCTTTGGAGAAATGAAGCCTTAAAATTTTTACTGCAATTTTACAAAATTGAAAATATTTCAAAAACGGTAAGGTTTAAGTGTGATAAACCTTAATCAAATTTACCTTTATTTTAATCGTAGAAACTAAAAATATAATAATATACAGGGTGATCCATTTAAAAAAATACAACTTTGATATTTTTTATTTATTTGGGACACTCTGTATCTTGTAAAAATATCTTTAAATTGTAGCTCTAAAGGTCCTTCGACAAACCCAAAACCTACAATTTGTAAAAATCTAATCGTTTAGCTACAATACTCCGTGTCGTATGTGGTGAACAACCCTGTATAACTGCGAACAAAAAATAATAAAATGTGACTTTTCAATGACAGTGGCAAAATTAATAAACACTAGTTTATAGGTGTGCTGATGAGGATCAAAAGCAAAGATATGATTTTTAATTTTAAAATGTTATTAAATGTTACAGTCTTCTTCAAAAGTAAATATCTTCAACATAAAAGAAGCTATTAAGATGAATCAAAAAACAAATTATCGAGAAAAGATGCACCTTGACGATAAAATGGATTTTAAATTTCTTACTTTGTTAAACTATCCCACAGGGTTTTCAAACTTTCCCCAAAAAAATTTATAAATATCTGTATAATGAAAGAAACATTAGAGAAAATAAAAAAAATCTCGCCTAACCCACCTTTATCTTTCAATTATCCTATGCAAAAAAAAGAAAAAAAAGAGAAAAATATTCGATTGTTTGAACGAAAATTAAGCAAAAAATAAACCGGTGAACTTTTTAATGAAAAAGTTGAAAGCGACCTAAAAATAGATCAAATATCTATCTGTTATTGTTCCCACGAAAATGCCAACTGGTATAATTGGACGTAAATTAGATATGAAGACAAGAATTTTTTGGATTTTTTATTGAAATCAGAATTCTTAATTTTGAATCTATTGTTAGATTATTTCTGTGAATAAAGAATTATTTAAATTATGTTTTTATAACAATATCAAGGATACCAACTTAAGGATTAATAAAATATTTTGTTTGTATAATTATAAAAAGAAATTGTGACGTAATACTATTAGATTTTGTCAATGTTAAATATTTCTAGTACATTAAACTTGCGTTTCAGAAAATTGCTCCAAATGTTTAATTAGCCCTTCTATATCGATATTACGTTGCGTGTGAAGTTTCATTAATTTCCATTCGTGTGAAAATCGTTTAATGTGAAATTGACAAATTATGACGCTTAGAAATTAACAATAATTATATAATTTAGGATAAAAAAACAGAGTTAGAGTACACTCTATTATTAGACAGCCAGTCGATCATTTTTTCCCCAATATTAAGTAAGTTTTTTTTCTTATGCCCGAAACACTGCGACCTGGAAGTTTTTCCCTTTCTATATCTGTACCCACTCTCCTATCCCTGTACCCTGCACCAAGTTGTGCAGGTCCTTGATAGGATGGGAGCATAGTTCATCTGGTTCTAGCCTTGTTTTCCCAAATAGAAAGTGTCGCTTTCAATCCAGAGCCTCACAGTAATATAGTCTGTGTTTCAGGATCTCTATCGCAGAGTCTGCAGCAAAGACTTCCTTGATGTACGTTGAGCTTGTTCAGGAAGCACTTGACAGCCATATGTCCTGGCAAAACACATGCTGGAATCCGCACTTTATTCCTGCTAAACATTAGCAGTTCCTTTGTGGTTTTAGAATTAGGTCCATGGATGAAGGCCGCTATGCCTGTGCTCCGTTTGTTGCACTGAATCGATCATTTAGATGAAACTCTGCGTACAACCTCTTCTTCAAGTGCCGTCTCCTAACCGAGGTATCATCATGGCTATTTTGATTTTATTTGCGGCTGCTCTAAATAATCGATTCGAAGTCATTCCATACCATTCTCTGAGGTTCTTCAGCCAGGATGTTCGTCTTCTGCCCCGACTACGTCCTCCTTGGATTTTTCCATCCATAATATTATGGATTAATTGGTATTTAGGACGTCTTATAACATGTGCAAAATATTCTAATTTTTTTCTTTTATGGGTTTTATGTATTTCTTCTTCCTTGTTCATATGGCCTAACACCTCGATATTTATAACTCTATCGACCCAAGATATATGTAACAAGCGATTTCGAGCGACCTTTCGAGCCACCAGTTTGGTAATTTCGGCTATTTTAAGGGTCCACGCTTCGACAGCATACAATAAGGTCGAAAACAAGCAGCATCGGAGCATTCTTAAGAGGCCCATACATTATCAAACAAATTGCGCAACACAGGCTGTTGCGCAACGAGTTGCCAATGTATGGTGACGTTTGATGCGTTGCGCAATTGTTTGATAAGTTTCAAGAATGTTTGAATTCATTTGTGCAACAGGCGTTTGCGCAGCGCGTTGTGTAGTGTATGTGTGTGCTGCGCTTCGTTGTGCAATATTTTAGTTCTTTCATCCAAATTCTTTGTTTTCTTTTTCGTTTTTTGGTATCATTGACATCATCTAGGATATATACGATAATAATTGACGCAATGGCAATTGAGGACATGATTGTTTCTCAAACAATGCACAACTTTTAATAAAAAGTTTGATAAAAATTTTACTAAGTGCATGGGTGAGGCAGTTGTACAACGGAACGTTGCGCATCGCCTTGTTGCGCAACTTGTTTGATAGTGTATGGACCGCTGAATCAGTTGTGTATCGCAACGTTGCGCATCGCTTCGTTGCGCAATTTGTTTGATAATGTATGGGCCGCTTTATTCTTAAATCTAAGTTTATATCTGTACTGCAAAGAAATTTCTTTAGTTTCAAAAACGAATTTCTGGCTATCTCAATGCTGGACTTTATTTCTTGCAATTGTTCGGCAGTTTCATTTATTATTGTGCCCAAGTATTTGTAGTGTTGGACCTTTTATATTGGCGTGCTGTCTATTGATATTAAAAGTATTTGATTTTTAATAAGGTGATTAATTTCTCCTCCCCCATACAATCAACATCTACATCTCTACATAAAAAACTATTTTCTACGCGTAAAAAAACTATTTTTTACACTTTAAAAGCTATTTGTTACGCGTAATAAAATGTTTTTTTAATTTATTACTTTTTCAACATTTCAAACTACACTTTTTCAAACATGTTCTGCAAGTTTCACTTCAAATGTAGAGCACGCCACAATTTTTTTAATCTGATGTAAAATAATCTAACATTAACCTGAATAATAACGAAAAGCGACGTATATCTACGAAAAATAGAGCAAAAAGCTCTGAAAACCCATACAAACCTCGCTCGCGTTTGGTCAACCGTATATACGCCCGTAATCCGCTTTAAATCCCTTTTATTATTAAAGATATAATTCTAAAATGGCGAAGGAAAATAAATCATTTAAGGAAGGAATACGGCTTGACACCAACGCTGGGCGACTACCCCCGAGAAAAAAGCAACGGAAAAAGGATGAAAATAAAAATACCCCTCCAACCTTAATGTCAAGAATGTTTTTATTACTGGGGGTGTAAAAAGAGTCCTCGCACGACGGAAAATATACGAAGAGAAAAAAAGGAAAAAATCTTTTATATTAAAATGTATTTATAACGGAACTTAGACCATAATAATCACTAGACACCAGTTTAGTCGAAATATACGTTGTAACCAACATAAGTTATTGTGTTGGCGTCACTTGTGGGAAAATATTTTTATTAATTAATTAAAAACATGCTTTTACTAAAAGAACCTAAATAAAATACTAATTCGCCACAATAGACCAAAACAATTTACTTTTGTATTGGACGCTGCCGGATTATATAAACTTATCTATTACTAGCGTGTATCAGCCATTTCGTTAGCGTCGAATTAACCCTTTGTAATGGTGATCATAAAGCAAAGCAAGAATTTCCATTAACATACAAACTGGATAAAATTTTCTCACATTTATGTCAGCATGAGAAAAAACAATATGGCGATATTATTATATAACTTGATAATATTTGAGGGGTAGTTTCATCTCGTTGGAATTTGACTTTCAAAAAATCCGTTTGCCAAAAATAAGCTTTTTACGTCAAGCAGTTTAAGCAGAATCGTGGTTAATCAATAACCCAACTTTTTGAAACGCACTGTATGATTTTTTAAAAATTTTCAAAATATGTAAAAAAACGAAATAAATTGTTCAAACGTTTTCCCGAAAGACTAACCGTTTTTTAAATAACAAATATTGTAATATTTAAGGGGCGTTTTCACCCTCTTGGAATTTGAGATTCGAGAAACCCCTCCTTATCGAACCTCTACACCCCACAGTCAATCCGTTTACCAAATATCAGCTTTAAACATCAAGCAGTTTAAGCAGAATCGTGATTAATTAATGACCAGATTTTTCGAAACACCCTGTATACATTTTTAAAAAATTCTAAAATATGTAAAAAACAAAATAAAATATAGGTGTTTAAGCGTTTTTTCGGAAACTTGACCGTTTTTTAAATAAAAAATATTGTAATATTTGAGGGTTGGTTTCACCACCCTGGTGGAACTGGAATTTCGAAAAATCCCTTCTTATCGAACCTCCACACCCTAGAGTCAACCTGTATGCCAAAATTGAGCTTCTACGTTGAGTGGTTTAAGCAGGATCGTGATTAATCAGTGAGTCAGTCACTTAAGGATTTTATATATTAGTTAGTATAGATTTTTAGAAATATATTTTTTTAACAATTTTAATTTTGAAACTAACAAATTATTGAGCCTACCCTACATTATTTTTTACGCGTTTTAAATAAAACTAGAGAAGAACAACTTAGACCGTAATGATCACTACTAGACACCTGTTTTGCCAATATATACTTTGTAACCAACATAAATAGAGTTGACGTCAAATAAGATTTTTCTTAATTAACTAAATACAGACACTTTTACTTGCTTATCTAAATTAAACAATTTAATTAATAATTTTTCTCTGAAACTTTATATACCTACTTTTCTTTGTTGAAAATTTATTTTTTCTTTTTTTTTCAGTTTTTCCGGTCTGTGCCGAATGCATTATCCTAATGAATAAACCTCAGCGCTATCTAGCCGTTTTTTTTGGAAATGATTATAGGTTTGCGGAGATTAAAGGCTTTGGCCATACGCCACCGTATTTTAACCTAAAATCGCCAAAAAAAGAAATAGAAAGCAGTAGATATTCAGTATAAGAGCATATCAAATTGAAAAAGCTGCCTTAAATTATAGGACTAATTAAAATTTTTCTAGTTATATTACAATTTTTTTTCAAAATGATTTAATTCCCTGCCGCTTATTTAAATGGTATGTATATACAGGGTGTCCCAGGCTGAGCGTGCATTAGAAGTTTCTAGAGAATTACAACATCTAGATCGGAGATTTTTTGCACATTACTGTTTCACAACGAGATCTATCGATTAAAAATATTTTCAATATGGCGGCACTTCTAGAAATACCAAAAGTTAGCAAATCCCAAAAAAAAATATTTAAAATTTTTGGAGGAAAAAAACTGCCTGTCAAAAAATCTGTATAGCCCTTTGAACAAGAAGACTAAGGAAGAAGCATATCAAAAATCATAGGTCCACAGCGATGGGACGCAAATATGGCTGACTTAAATTCCAGTTTATCAGTGTCGTTCTAATTTAATTTAAAAAATCTAAAAATATGATGTAGGGTAGACGTGGGCTAAACAGTGATTAACTATACATATTTTATTATAATTAATCACTATTTAGCCTTTAAACAAAATTTATACAAACGGTGCAAGTGTGCATTAGTCTTCTTATTCAAAGGTATAGCCTAAACAACAAATTTAGTGATTACCACAGCCACTGCGACATAAAGAGAAGACATGTGGCTATCTATTTTGGAAAATTAAATTGTTCGAATGTCATATATAATATTGGCCGTAGCTAAAAATTATCATAAATCATTTTTAGCCGACCATACCAATAGGTATGGTAGGCTATTAGGATCGGCAAAAAAAAAGTTTTTTAATTTCACTCAAAATGAGTTACTTGGGTCATAAATGACCTAAATACAAAATATTTTCATGGTGTCTGTCTGTCTGTCTGTCCGTCTATCCGTCTGTCCGTCTGTAACACGATAACTCAAAAACCGCTGAACCGATTTTAACCAAATTTGGCACAAAAATACTGTGGCACCCCAGAATCTGGCCATTAGTTTTTGGTGGGGTTGGGGGGTTGGTAAGGAGGTATGGGAGGGGGTTAAACATTTTAAAAAATCGTAACTCCAAAATTACAGTAGCTAGCAAAACGCGGTTTTCAAATTAAGATTAGGAATAATATTTGCAACAAAATCCATACATATATAAAAGCTCAAAGGGTTTTTTTGTTACATCCATCCCGCCGAAATTGCTTTACCAATCTTGATGATTCTTTTTTTAGATGAAAAGTATATATGTCTAGATTTGTTATGAAGTATTTTTAAATTGTTGAATGGCTATTTCTTTGTGTAAATCGACTAAATATTAAAACATACCTGAAAAACACAATACCTCCAGAAATAAATTATTTGTCATTGTCAGTGGTTTGTCAGTTAGATTATATATCAAGTTTTTAGATATTTTAGGGATCAGTTCATACAGCCAGCTTTAGATACATAAATATTAGAACAAAGGTTCGTTTAAACGACATTAGTGAATTATCTACACAAAGCGATTTTAGGAAATTCATCCTCTTAGAGAGTAAAATTATGTCGGAACAATTTGTTGTATGAAATTCCTTACTATGTGGTCTAGAAGAATGAAATCCTACAAAAAGAATTAGAAGAGATTTTTGAAATTCATCAACCAAATGGGTAAAGTTAGTAAAAATTTATATAAAACTTGGTGACCTTGAATTATACACATAAAAATTGGCACAAAGGATCATTTAAAAGACATGAGTTAATTATTTGGATAAAGCGATTTTATGAAATTTATAATCTTGGGGAGTAGAATAGGGAATGAAAGTTTGCTGTACGAAAATGCATTACTATAACATCTAGCAGTATAAAATTTTATACAAGGGTTTATTTAGTGACACATCAATAATATAAACGAAATATTTCTTTTTCAATTATCTTTCAAGGAATAAAAAATAACTAGTATGGGCGGCTATACGTGCCTCCCGGCGCCAATTTTTTTTCAAATGCAAACCCACTTTTTTTATTTCGCTAGTGAAAAGGTTTTTTAATTCGTTACTTTTTGATTATACATGTTTGGGTATACCTAAAATAAATCGTTTTTAAGTTATTTAAGATTTAAAAGGTTATATTTTTTGTTTTTTAACCAGTAGGCTTATGACTTTAAACGTCAAGCGATGTAAAACTATATCTGGCCATGTCATATTGCCATTATAGTCTGTCCAACGAGAAGATCCTTGACAGTGATAGATGTGTCTGTCATTTTAATTTCAAAGTAGTTTATTTTATTTTACAAAGAAATAAGTTGGTACAACTGGAACGCATAGCAGGAAATTATTATATTTAAAATTTGACTGACAAGTGATTACTTCAAAATATTGTGAAAAAAACTGTACAAAACTGAAAAAATGTAATCGAGTTATTTTATTTAATAAAAAACGGTATGTGTTAAAACAAAACAAACAAGAACAAGACACCACATAAAAAAATATAAAAAAGAACTATTTCTCACTTTCAAGCTTTATGAAGCTTCCCGCATTTATGATTATATTTATCAATATAACTTATGTACAAATACAAATTTGTAATATTCCGCAGGAATAAATAAAACAACATAAATAAAACAAACTATTTTATTATTAATAACACTTACTAAATTTTATGAGTACCTTAAAGGTTGATTAATTAACTTTAATCTTAATTTTTTAAACCAGTACCTTTGGCATTATTTTTCTTGTGCAGTACTAAAATCCATTATTTACGTATCGTGTGATGTCGATATTTTACAGGTACTCCAGTTTTTAGTATGTGTTTAGTATGGTCCTTCTACCATATTCGAGATGCACTTATCTACGACGAGATGGTATACGAACTTTAATGATGGTAACTTTATTGGTATATATGACTTTTTGCCTGGGCAGCGAGTATTAACCATAAACTGTGCTCTGAGTCTGGGTCTACAGTTAATTTTCACTCTATTTTTCCTTCACTTGACTTCAAAAGACACAAAACACACGTCATAACACGAATCAAAATGCATTATCTTCCAAAACACAGGGTATTTGACAAAACTGACAAAAGTTGACACAAAATTATAACCTCTAATTTGGCAAGACTTTGACAAGCGTCAAAACTAAAGGCGAGTTCATACGCATCGGCGTCCGTTTGTCGTTCATCGTTCCGTCAAACCAATAAAATTGAAATACGATCTGTAATTTTTGAAATAAACCAATAAAACTGGTTAAAAACAACAAGAGACGACGTATGACGGATTTATATTTAAACCCATCCAGTTAACTTAAAAATTATTAGAAACTTTTTTTAGTAAAATAAATAGATTGGTATGGGACGTCATCTGCTTTTTTTCTGTCATCGTCTGTCGAAATCTTACCTGAGAAAAAAAACAGAGTATAGCTATCACTATTTGCC
This sequence comes from Sitophilus oryzae, assembly GCF_002938485.1. NCBI lineage: Eukaryota > Metazoa > Arthropoda > Insecta > Coleoptera > Curculionidae > Sitophilus > Sitophilus oryzae. Next base: position 3,912,568 of record NW_022146047.1, on the reverse strand, counting down.
GCGATATATATTGTTATAAATACCTACACTTTTACACAAAGTTTTACCAGCAGTATTTATAATATACGAAATTAAAATAATTATTTTTTTGACAGGAGGTAAATGGTCTGATGGTTTGGCACTTAATATCAAAGGAAGCTAGATAAAATCAAGAAAAATTACGCTTTACAACCAAATCTTAAATACCTTAAAAACGATTTATTGTAGGTATAGGAACATGGATAATCAAAAAGTAATGAATTGAAAACCCTTTTCACTAGTGATATAAAAAAAGTTGGTTTCCATTTGAAAAAAATGATTTATGATAATGTTTTAATCGCTCAATTTCATGACAGCTACGACCAATATTATATGACACCTAAAAATGTTCATGTACTTTAAAATTCAATATATTTTGTTCTAGTGGGCCGATTTAAATGTATTTTTGCAATGATTAGGTAAATTATTTGACTTTTTAGCCTTGACTTTTTTAAGTTAAAAATGTCCCCATCTGTCTATTATACGAGGAAAATCACAATGTTATTTTGGAGAAAGTTTGATACATTCTATGGAATTGTTTAACAAAGTAAGAAATTTAAAACCACTTTATCGTCAAGGACATCAAGTTGCATAGATTTACTTTTATTGAAGATATTCGCTTTTGAAGAAGACCGTAAATACAGCAATTTTATTAGAATTAAAAACATGCCTTTGCTTTTGTCTCCATCAACACACACCTATGAAATGGTGGGTATTGTTTCTGTAATGTCACTATCATTGGAAAAGACATAGTATTATTGTTCTTTGGCAATTATTACTCTAGCAGAGACGGTTTTAAGACCAGAGTAATTATATCGGCTATTGTCGCTTTAACTGAATATGGTAGATAAAACAAATAATTATTTGAAATATCATATTAAAAAATATCAACTTCATAAAAATAAAGTTTAAAAACTGAATTATCGTAAAGTTGACTTCAATAACGGTTCGAAAGATATTTAATAATTGTTACCGTATCTATAGAAAACATTTTAACTGCAGAAACTATATTAAATCAAAAGGTTTATCTCGAAAAAGCGCCATTATTGAGAAAATAGCCTGCAACTTTTAGAAAGTTAACAATGTAATTTAATTAGCCAACTTTCGCAAAGAGAGAGAGAGATTCCTAAAAAGAACAATCGGTAAGTTCATAATTGAAAATTATTTAACTTCTGTATTTAATACATTGAAAGGGCAAAGTAATAAAGTGAATTTTAACTTTAAGTAAGAAAGAAAGGAAACTTAGCTTGCAGAAAGAGAAGTTGCAGTAATTTAAAGAAACATTTAAGATTATCCGACAAGGATTCTAGTTTTATAACAATAATACAAGACGAGTCAATCTTGAGCAAAGATAATTCAATAAAATTCTTCTTTTTAGACATTGTGAATGATCGTAAACTCTAGTATAAAATATAATTATTGAAATCACTAATGTATGCCCTAATGTTGAGGTTCTGAATGAAGTATTAAGGGTGAATGGAGCTGATAGTTGATGACCAACAAATCTCTATTGGTAGGTACCAGAATTCAGAGTAACTCTTACCTAGGCTGCCAGGCAAACGAACAACATGAGAAAATGGAGAGAAGTATGAAGAGAACAACATCATCATCATCATTTAGCTTATTCCGTCCAATGCTGAACAAAAGTCTCTCTCAACTCTAGCAATTTCTTTCTATTTTGTGCCACTTGAATCCAGTTTCCAGCCATACACTCTCTTAATATCGTCTGTCCATCGACTAGGAGGTCGTCCTCTGCCTCTATAGTATAATAGGCCTCGCGTCTTGGTCTCCATTCCATAAGTCTCTTTGTCCACCGTCCATCCGTTATCCTAGCCACACGTCCTGCCCAATTCCATTTAAGATGTAAGACAGATATCACCGCATCCCTTTCTCCTTTTCGATTTCGTATGGTATGATTGGGTATTGTATCCCTAAATGTAATTCCCAACCTAGACCTTTCCATTTGCCGTTGTATGACCTGTATTCTATGTATGTATGTTCTTTTTTGTCAAAGTAAGTGTTTCAGCTCCATACGTGAGGACGCAGGCAAGACACACTGATTAAAGACCTTTCTTTAATCAGTGTGTCTCGTTTTTTGGATCCTGATCATCCAGTCCGGAGTTATTAACATTTATATAAAGATAGATCTAACCTTCCCCCACCAATATTTTAGCAGATAGGGGCAAATGGTTCTAAGAAAGAAAATCCAGAATTTACTGAAGATTATGAAGCTATTATTTATAGTACCCATTATCTAGGCAAAATTCCGTAATAAAATTCTATTTTCTTATTTTCCATAGCAGTTGCGCCCCCTAGCGGCCGTTTTAAAAACTTGAAAATAATTTCCAGCAATTTCTCATAGCCCCTTTAGTTACAATTTTTTTTCCGTAAGCCCTACGGCTAATACTTTCCGAGATACAGCCGAGAGCTATTCTTAGTGGGACACCCGGTACATTGACTTGTCGTTATTATTGCTGAGTATCGATGATCGATGCGACTCTCACTTAGTGTCTCTAGAAGCTTCCACTGGTCTACCAAATCGAAGGCCTTCTCAAAATCCACGAAGACAAGCATAAGTGGTCTATTATACTCAATGTATTTCTCTATAAGGCCCTTGAAAAAAGGCCCTGTTCGCTCGAAAGAAAAAAAATCTATTTTATTGGTCAATCGCTTGGGGACCCTGTCCAAAGCTAAAAATTTCCCTATCCGTATAAAATCCAATCTTCCAAGACGTTTGGTCAACGTGGAAGATTATGGCTAAAAACCCCAAAGATGAGAACAACACTTACAAATAAAACATAGAAACATGATCATGGCTCTTATTCTGTCAAGAGGACATGAAGAAGAAAAGGAGGGTTTTTTCGGTCTACCCTCGTTACATTATGAATCGACTGGAGTATGATGCATGCTTGTCATTAGCATAGAGCGTTACACTAGAGTGGTCGACGATAGTCTCGCTTGCGTATATACAGCTTTATCTCTTGTAACGACATGTAAGAGCGGCGCGGCGCGTATCGATAGCGCGTGCTGCCGCTAATGGCCGTTAATTAGCGGCAAATGTCAACGGCCAGATGGCGTTCTGGCCGCGACATTATCGGCGCCGCTGGACATGGTCATCGGACACTCGCAGACAAGCGGCCGCTATTACTAGGGCAGAGCTAATAATTATCGGCGAATAATTAGACATTAGCAAACAGGAGAGAGAGATCTATAATATAGTTCACACACAAATTGTTGAAAACACATAATTTTAAATATAGAGGGTGTTCCTTAATGACATCTAGTATCTAAGGGGGTGATCATTGGACCATAAATAAAATGAAGAGAATAATGTAGTATTGGTGTTCAATTCACCGGTAAAGGTTGCTAAAGGTAACTACAAACAGAACTTACTTTTTTAAAGTCTCAATGCTGATTTTCACTTATGTTTTAGATAATATTGTTAGAAATTAATAATCAATACTGCCAGACAGTTTCCTTCAGCGCTGAACAAGAAATAGCCATCTTATCCAATAGTCACGCTACATTAAAATCGATCAACTCAGTAAACATCAATTCGAAGTTGGTCAAAGAATGCCTAGAGAAGCTAAAAAATTAGGCAAAGAAAATAAAGTCCTCCTACTCTCGGTGTCAGCCCACCAAGGGATAGAAAAAATAAAATAGCAACGATCTAGCTAGAAAAGGAGCGAACACTCCACTAACCGGGAAGCTCAAGAACCGGGAAGACTCTATCCATAACCTCGAATGGAAATCCTCCAACGGTCTAAAACACTTGAAGAAATTTCTCACGACCGAGAAAAATCAAAGATTTTCCTTGATTTAAATAAGGGCAATTTTTGGATTGTTACGGGGTTTTTAACAGGACACTGTCTGCTCAATGAAGTGCTCAGTAGATTGAAACTAAAATGGGGAAATACCAGAACACCTCATCACTGAGTGCGCCAACACGACAACCATTAGTGCTATAAACTTTAGTACGACTGATATCGGAGTTAACTAATAGAACTAATCTCTGTAAAACCGTCTCAGATACTGGCTTTTATCAATGCCCTGAGATAATGACTTATAACTTAATAAATAGTTCAGTCATTGGGGATTTTTGCTTGGAAAAAAGTCCGGAAGTTTTGCAACTTTGCAGGTTTATAGGTTTTGGGGTCCCTAACTTTAAAATTCATAAAATGCACATTTCCAGACTTGCCGCCGGCGCCGCCATCTTGCCAAGATGGCGCCCAAAATCGGCATTTTGTGAATATCTCGAAAACTATGCGTTTTTCGCGAACATTTGAGGAGAGCAAAATTAAAGAGAATAAAATTTCATATAAAAAAGGTTATATGAAAATTTTCCTTAAAGTTAACCGTTTATGCACAAAATCCCTGGAAATTTTACAATTTTGCGTAACATATGATATATTATGTATAGTCGATTTTCCGAAATCAAATGTCGATTAGGGTTCACTAAAACTAGTTTTAGTTTAGTTTCTTCAATTTTGTTATAAAACAGTGGCGTACTTGTTTCCACACCACCCAAGAGGTTAAGTATATGGCGCGTTTATTTTAACGTGGTCTCCCCGGAGGCCTACTCTACTAGATAAATTAAAAACTTTTACTTATCTGCACAAGCCCGACGGATCTGGCTCATTGATGTCAAAGTCGATCGTGTCTGCTGGGCTGGGCTCATCAGGGTAGTCTCTCAATACGTCCAACTCTTCATCTTCAGCCGCCAGAGGGATATCTACAGGCAAGTCCAACTCCTCTTCATCGGATTCGTCGAGTGACACTTCAGTGACGTTGTCACAGGATTTCCCATTGCAGTATGCACAAATCATTGAACATTTTAATTTTGCTTTTCTGCATCCGCAGGCTTTACCATAGTTGTTGGTTTTGCATTTACAGGATAAAAATGCTAACAGGGATTTTGGAGCTGGATCTTTCAACCTTGTAACTCTATCTACAATATAGAGTAATGCCTGTTATTGTTTTCTTCCAACCCCATTCTTAGGCATCTTTGGTAAAACGCAACCAGACCAATGCTGAACCGTCCAGGAAGGGTTCATATTTTCATAGTTGTCGATTTTCGAAAGAAATCAGTACATTTATTTTATTTCGTATATTTTTCATTTTATTGATTTTATGGAAAGCACTGTTCCTAACCTAACCTAACCAAATCACAACCAAACCTAACCTGGTGGTAAGTTCGCAATGAATGCTGTCCAGCACGACAATTAATTATTCATAAATTAATGAGCGAATTAATGACACGCCACTGTTTCATGACAAAATTGAAGACACTAAACTAAAACTAGTTTTAGTGAACCCTAATCGACATTTGATTTTGGAAAATCGACTATACATAATATATCATATTTTACGCAAAATTGTAAAATTTCCAGGGATTTTGTGCCTAAACGGTTAACTTTAGGGAAAATTTTCATAAAACCTTTTTTATAGGAAATTTTATTCTCTTTAATTTTGCTCTCCACAATTTTTCGCGAAAAACGCATAGTTTTCGAGATATTCACAAAATACCGATTTTGGGCGCCATTTTAGCAAGATGGCGGCGCCGGCGGCTAGTCTGAAAATGTGCATTTTATGGATTTTAGTTAGGGACCCCAAAACCTATAAACCTGCAAAGTTTCAAAACTTCCGGACTTTTTTCCAAGCAGGCCCCTTTTTTGATCCCCAATGACTAAACTAAAAGGTTGGAGACAATAGATTTATAGATCGCGGTGATTAACTTCTCCATACAATCCCATACAATCTATAATCTTTAGAACTCCCAAAGAAATAAAGTAACTTTACTTATAATCTCAGTGTTGATTTTCATACAGGGTCGCTGATATGTATGGAAACGGTCGATTATTGGGTAAAATATACGAGGTACCGCAAAAAGTTAAATATAAGAGTTATAGGGTTTTTAAATGTCTATTAGCAAGTAATAAATTTAAGTATACAAGGTCGGTCATAAAGTCGTGGCACGTCATTCAATTAATTTCGATGTGTTCGGTTTTATTCAACGATGCGGGAATTGTGATACTTAATAATATTTGACATTAGTTTTCAAGTTAGCATTTATAGATGTATAAAATGAGATTATATCAAGTCTGGAAATTACAAAATCTACGTTTGACATTTCAAAACCAAAACTCGATATCTCGGAAACTATCTATTACAATTTTTGCTTAAAATTGAAGGAAGCATTGAAATACCCAGTAATATACAGGGGGTTCTATTTAAAAAAAATAATCTAAGGGGTTCCACGACTTTATGACCGACCCTGTATACTTAAATTTATTACAAAATGTTAGGCATTTAAAAACCCTATAACTTTTGTATTTAACTTTTTGCGGGACCTCGTATACTTTGCCCAGTAATCGACTGTTTCCATATACATATCAGCAACCCTGTATATAATATGCAAGGAAGTATTTCAACACATTTTATAAGCAGCTAGATCAATCGGATGGGCCAAACATTCCCCCAGAAACACTTTAAAGAGTCGCTATACGTTTGAGCACGAGGTCAATAATTCGTCCCCTTGAGCGCCTCATCACAGATTAGGTATTAGGTATACTATATGTATACAGATAAAAATCTTGTCCCCAATTTGTGGTACGAAAATTGTTTTTTATGACGATGAGCAAGCGAGTAAAATTTCCTGTGCGCAAAAATAAACTCGTGTTTAAACAGCGTAATAACTGGGCCGGTCAGGCGCTGTTCACCTGATGTAAGTGGGCGTGCTTGTGCGCAAACCAGTAACCTAACTAGTGCGCGACTCCGAAAATTGAAACCCCGAAAAACAATGCTTTAGACGATAAGTTTATAATCTGTATAATCTATGGTCTCATCCTCATCTTTCTTACGCTCAAGCGGGCTCAAGACGATGAAAGTTTGATATAACTATTATCATTCACATGAGACATTATGTACAATATTTACCACTTTCAAACAAACCAAAGACAATAAAAATTTCGACAAAAAAAATTATTATGTAAAAAAGCACGCGTATTAATTGTATCAATTAAATCCGCAGTCGTTTCTACCTGTAACGGGCGCAGTGTTGAATAATTCATGAATAATACGGAACAATAACATATTAAATTTTAATTCACAGACGTTGTGCATAATCTACGTGATTAATGAATGAAGAAATCCGACCTGGTGTTGTTGCTTGCATGGTCAACGCGAGTATTAGCGAAAGTGTGACGTAACAGTGAACGGTCTGGGCCCATTCATTCATGTTTTTTTTCTCTTTCGCTTTGGAACAAGGTTAGTGATCGGCAACAGAGCAGCGGTTTGGCTGCGAAATGAATGAAGGAAAAGTTAAGCGACAGGTTCCGTAGTGTAGCGGTTATCACGTCTGCTTTACACGCAGAAGGTCCCCGGTTCGATCCCGGGCGGAACCAAAACTTTTTTTTACAATTTTCTCCGACAGTTTGATTAATTCCTACATAAAATACTAGTCTAAGTAGTAAAAAGTCTACGGCCGCAGAGAAAGCGACTAAAGCGTTTTTGTTGGGCTACACAGAAAAATCAATAAAATATTTTCAACGATATTCTTATTATTGGAAAAATTTTACTTTTTAGGTGAAAAACTGTCTATTTGTGCTGAGGTTCGCAAGCGAAATCGACCCTTATCAACCAACTACGGTAGCGCCCTCTCTTCGAGACCTCTTGAACCTCGAGGCGATTCATATCACCGAAATCGAAAAATCCGAACAATTACTTAAAGAATTACTGTGGAATTACTTTAAACTCAAATCTGTCTCCATGACAACAATTTTTACTGTATAAAAATACTACCTTAGAATTTATCTCGTAATTACCTTAGAATTTATCCCGATTTTTTTTTTCTAGCCATTTTTAAAATACCTTTTAGAAGAGATTTGTTCAGATAATGTGTTGGCTCACTGCCTTTTCCTGTTATCTTCTGGAGTCTCTAAGTGGTAGCGGTGATATGACGCTTCTTTCCAACACTGCATTTTTTTCGCTAATATCTTCGAGCACTAGGGCTAGGAGGATGATCCCTCCGGCTTTCTTTTCGCGCTTTACCGATCCGACGACGGTATCCGAAATCCGACGGGTACCCTTATCTGAGACGACCTAATCACCGAATCGATCCTCAAAACCGACGCATTTACGAAACGATAGTTTCAAAGGTCAAAATCAAGTCAATAGTCGTCAGTAAGTCAGAAATACGCCTTTACGGCCTAAGAACGCTAGATTAAACTCATCGCCACTTCTGATGTAAACGTGAGATTAATATATTTAACAGAAATTGCTATTTTAAATATAATTCTCACTATCTTGACCGACAAATGTCTTCTCTGGGTCAAAATCAACAATTCCCGACATTCAACTGTTTCCAAAGCCTACGACTCCGCTACTCGCAAACATCAGCGGATACGGGGGGCAGGCAAGGCGCGCGGCCTGACAATGACTGCCTATCATAAGAAATAAGAATCATAAGCGTCGATAACAAAATCTTAAATAACTTAAAAACGAGTTATTTTAGGTATAGGAACATGTATTATCAAAAAGTAACGAATTAAAAAACCTTTTCAGTAGTGAAATAAAAAAGTGGGTTTCCATTTGAAAAAAAATGATTTATAATAATTTATTAATCGCTCAATTTCATGAGAGCTACGGCCAATATTATAGGACATTCGAATAATTTAATTCTTGAAATAGACAGCCACATGTCTTCTCTTTATGCCACAGTGGCTGTGATAATCACTAAATTTGTTGTTTAGGCTATGAAACATTTTTTGACAGGCAGTTTTTTTTCCTCCAAAAATTTTAAATATATGTTTTTTTTCTCAAAAACGGTTAATGTTAGGTATACAGGGTTGTTCACCACATACGACACGGAGTATTGTAGCTTAACGATTAGATTTTTACAAATTGTAAGTTTTGGGTTCGTTGAAGGACTATTAGAGCTACAAATTAAAAATATTTTTACAAGATACAGAGTGTCCCAAATAAATAAAAAATATCAAAGTTGTATTTTTTTAAATCGAACACCCTATATATTATTACATTTTAGTTTCTACGATTAAAATAAAGGTAAATTTGATTAAGGTTTATTACACTTAAACCTTACCCTTTTTGAAATATTTTCAATTTTGTGAAATTGCAGTATAAATTTAAGGCTTCATTTCTCCGAGGATATCAAAGTTTTTAATACTAAATATTTACTGAAGTTTATTTATTGATCAGTTATTGTGTTATTCAGTTGTTATATTATTGTGCAATAATAAAAATTATACTACCTTATGCAGAGTGTCTAAAAATTTATTTTAAATAATTACTAGCTTTAAACGGCAATAACTTATTTAATTTAAATAGAACACCCTGTATATTTTATGAGAATCAGATGCACAATTTAATTCTCTATCAAATTGCATTATACCACTTCTTACCTATTCCTTCAAGTTTTCGTAGAAAATGCATTTTCTTATAATTTAGACCTCATTTATAAATATACCCATGGAATATTGATATTTTAGATTGTTTTTAAAACAACAAATGTACAAAATGTACAGGCTAGTAATACTATCGTTTTTAGTAAAACGATAATATTACTAGCCCATTTGTATGCAAAAAGAAAACTATTTAAATCTTTATAAAAGAGTATACCATTAATTAAATATTCCACCAGTATTTCCGTCCAAATATAATTAACTACATACTTAATTGTGTTCGTTAATAAATTATTCTAAATAAATGTGGATTTGAATCAGAAATCAATATATCAATAAGTTATGAAATGAACGTCTCTGTTGTTATAAATAAGCATTTGTCAAAAAATTAAATATCATTTTTAAGGTGTTACTTTTTACCACACTGTCTAATACACATACATAATTCAGTTTTTTAGTATTTGGAGCAATTATTATTAATCAACGCAAACAGTCAATTAATGTAGTTTGAATACTGGAATCATATTAACTGGTCCTCTTTAACAAATATTTTAACAGTTTTTTATTTATTTTTTAATGAAATGAACAAACTATATCGACTATATTAGTATTTGTACTCTTTAAAAATTTGGTACATCTTTAAAAATAATCTAAAATGTCAGTATTCCATGGGTATATTGATAAATGAGTTCTAAGTTACAAGAAAATGCATTTTCTACGGAAACTTGAAGAGATAGGTAAAAAATAGTATAATACAATTTGATAGACAATTAAATTGTGCATCTGATTCTCATAAAATATACAGGGTGTTCCATTTAAATTAAACAAGTTATTGCCGTTTATAGCTAGTAATTATTTAAAATAAATTTTTAGACACTCTGTATAAGGTAGTAAAGTTTTTATTATTGCAACACAATAACTGATCAATAAATAAACTTTAATAAATATTTAGTATTAAACATTGATACCCCCGGAGAAATGAAGCCTTAAAATTTATACTGCAATTTCACAAAATTGAAAATATTTCAAAAACGGAGAGGTTTAGGTGTAATAAACCTTAATCAGAACACGACCTTTATTTTAATCGTAGAAACTAAAAATGTAATAATATAGGGTTTTCCACCCCAAAAATACAATTTGATATTTTTTATTTATTTGGGACACTCTGTATCTTGTAAAAATATTTTTAAATTGTAGCTCTAATAGTCCTTCAACGAACCCAAAACTTACAATTTGTAAAAATCTAGTCGTTTAGTTACAATACTCCGTGTCGTATGTGGTGAACAACCCTGTAGAGTGTTTGATATCAAAATTCATAAAATTTTACCGAAAATTTAAGTATGTAATAAAAAATGAGGGTAACCATTTAAAATAAGATTGTTTGTGTCAACTTCCGGTATTTCCGGAAGTGCCGCCATATTGAAAATATTTTTAATCGATAGATGTCGATGTGAAACTATGATGTGCAAAAAATCTACGAGCTAGATGTTGTAGTTCTCTAGAAACTTCTAATGCACGCTCAGCCTGGGACACCCTGTATATAGAAATCAACAAACTAATAAAACAATTGACATATAAGAAACACCGCAATTTCGACCATCAATCCATCAGGATCTGCTGGTCTCGTCTAGCGTCTTGTTCGCGTGTAAGGCCCTTAAATTTACGACAATGTACGCTGTATACGTGTATTCGCCGCATTTTGCTAAAGGTTAACTCGCTTGTGCAGGTCCCCCAAGTATTAAAGTGTCAAGTTAGTCGGCTTGGCCAAATATATTTTCTCCTCGGGAAAAGCGGGAGAGACAAAACAACACCGAAAGGATTGAAGTAAGATGGAGAATATGAGAAGACAGAGATAGTAGGGGAATTAACACACAGTGGAGTTTAAATTGGCTGTTGATATGTAAATAAATCTCTGTACCGTGTGGGTCATCAGAACACGGGAAATAGGAAATCCCATGTAAAATTCAAAAAAGACAGATATATCCCCACAGATAGTTTTATGCAAAAGTTGTATTAGACTTTTTTGAAGAGGCGTTAAACTTGTACTTTTGTCTAGAATTTCGTTTCATTTGGAATAGTCATTTAAAAGTTATTTGCAAAAATCTACTTTCAAATTAATTAATGTAAAATTTATAATACGGCCCAGAGAATGCTACAATTAAAACACCAGCAAAAATGTGATTGTGCACTCAGAAAAAAAATGCATTGTAAAATGCACAATAAATCACGTTAAAATAATTAACTCGTTCTATGGAATTCGATTTACCTAATTATTTGTTTCATAAATGATTACTGATAATATAATATTGTTTTATATACATACAAAAAGCGAGGCCCCATCGACAGGTCAGATTTTGATGCCAGACGAGACTTCTAGGGTATTAAGATATTCTTTGATACATAATAAAAATTAAAGCATTCGAAATAAAGTGAATACTGTTTTATCGGATATCTAATATTTAGTCCTTTTAAAGTAATTATTACTCTATATGTTTCAAAAGAACCACGTTTAAAATAAACTGGCATTGCCTTATTATTTTTGAAAAGTGTTGCTTGTCTATTTATTTCAATAAGACGTCCTTATAATAAATTTATTTTAAGCACGAGAGTATTTTATTTCTATAAGAATTGCTAACATTTCTGTTAGGCTTTTGTCACGTGATTAATATTTTCCAATAGAGTCATGCATTTGAGGTGGACATCGAAAGATGGTGTTTGGCGGTATTGACGGGATAAGCCCGATCAGCCACACGTTGTTGTATGATTTTTGTCGCGGTCCATTATATTCATTTATAGTATATGACAGTTGTTAGTGACAAAAAGGAGAATTGTATCGTTTACAGGTAATGTGTTGTTTAATTAGTTGTTTAGAATGATCAAACGTTAATATTATTTCAGTAGCATTATGGCGGCCAAAGGTTTTCTTGAAGAGTGATGGAAACGACCGACGGACGCCGGTCGAAATGATGCATTGAATTTAACGCTGAACGAATTCAACAATTCAAATTTGCAAAGTATGTAATATTTCGCTAGATCATGAGAATTCAAATGTATAGGAATACGAAGGCAAGCTAGCAAAATTGTTAAAAAGGTGGAACTTACTACAGCTCGTACCAGTATAAAAGGTAAAAAAATATATTGATGAACATTACAGAATGTACAGGGTGAGTCAACAATAGAGTAAGGTCATTATGTCCTTTGTTTTGAGATTTACAAAAAAATATTAAATATAAAAGTTATAGGGAAGGTTAAGATACATATTTTAAAATTATTGTAGAATATACAGAGTGCTTCAAAAAAGTGTTGCGGATATAACATGTTTTTTTAAATGCAACACCCTATTTTTTATTTTATTTTTTAAATTCTACATAAAAATCTACAACTTTTTTATCTAATAATATTTTTTTTATAATATACAGGGTCCGGCAGTAGTGCGTCGGGCCATCTGTAGCTCCTAGAATAATAAACTTCACAATTTTGTTTTAAGTGCAAACCTAGTATCTACCTAAGTATATACTAGGATGTATTTCAAGAAAATATTTCAACTTTTATAGGGTGGCTCAAAAATGTGATCGGTATGTTTTTTTTTAAATGGAAGACCCTGTATATTATTGCATTTTTGGCTTTCTTTTGGACCACTTTACATAATATATTATATATGAGTAAATATATTTCGATAATATCAGAGATATTAATAAATAAATAAAAAATATATTTTTTCGACCTTCCTTATTTTTTTTTTACTTTATAAAGCACCCAGTATATTCTACAATAATTTAAAACGTGTATCTTAACCTTCCCTATAACTTTTGTATTTAACATTTATTTGTAAACCTCCAAACAATTATTAGAGATAATGGACTTTACTCTATCGTTAACTCATCCTGTACAGAACAGAAATTTGTACAGGGTGGAAAATTTAATGTATTACCCAACTACAATATTTTTTCGCGAAAGAATGAGTGATTGACTTTCGAGTTTTTCAAGAAATTTAAGAACCCCACTTTTTTAAATTCAACATAGCGCGGTTTTCTCATCTATAGTGGCGTTAGGAACCTAAAAAATACTGTTTTTTGCAATTATACGATTCAGAAAACCTGCAAATCCTGTATACCCTGTATAGAAAAATTTCTGTTTCAGGTTAACTCCAGTTTTAAGATGGAGAAAAGTATATCATATATTTATAACTAAACGTTGCTTTCTTTTTTAGAATCTCTGTGCCCTTTGAAGGAATCAAATAAAGACAGATCAATTCCAGGACATTACAAAAACCATTCGTCACTAGACAAAATTCACCAGGATACCCTTATATCTATTATTTTATTTTTATTTTGGACATTCAATACAATTATATTTATCTACTTATCACCAAAAGATTAATTCCGAAATAAAGTTATTTTCCTAATAAATTTGATATTTATTTCATTTAAATTGTTAGTACTGATCCTATTCGATTAAAATCAACTCAAGCTTTAAACAAAGTGACATATTAATAAATCATTAAGCATTGCATTTGAAAATATAAATAGAAAAGCTTGAAATTAAAGGAATGTATTTGAAAAACAAAAGGAAAATACTAATAAACAAATGTATATTTCTTTAAATCAAATAGGCAGCATTTTTATTCTAAATGTGATATACCACTAACAATGACAATGATCACGTATGTTTTATATATACGAGTATATGCATAAAATCAATAGATATCTTATTAATTCAATTATGACCATTAATGAGGCTAAAACATGTTTGATTTTATTTGATTCATTAGCATTATTTTTGATTTTACAACGTTTTTTCTCTCAGTGTGTCATTGTCAAATTCGATGATCCATTTTGTCTACAAAAACATGCCTAAGAAATATGGAGTCTAAAAGGAGGAGGCGAATCGAACGCAAAAATTTTGGGCCCAGATTTCATGATATAAATGAAGTTCGAAAATCGCCGTTAGGGGCGCATGTGCGATAGTGATACTAAAAATACACAGCTTCTTATGTTAAGAATAACTATTTTGTTATAAATTATAGAGCCAAGTTAATATTTAGGAATATTTTTACCAGATTTAGCTCTTAGAAACGTGTTTTTTTCTAATTGAGCAATGTGCGTGGCTAAAATTGTGAATACAAAACCCTAAATTTGAGTTTGAAAAGTTAGTTAGGTTATATTAGATGCCGGTTTAATATATCCTTTTCCTAAGTTGATATTATAAAAATGTTTTATTATGTGGTTCTCTTTAGTGCATACACGACCGAAGAAACATATAAGCTGCTAAAATAAATCTTCCCTAGAACTGTTGTACAAAAAAGATAGAAGTTCCAGCAACAAATTTATCACCAGTTCAACCTTTGATTTGATGTAAACAGTAATTGTTTCTTGATGAGAAATGCGAATGAAATAGTTTATGGTGTGATTGTGTTAGTGATTTATTAATAGTTTTGTTGATGCAGTTTAAAGGTTCATAGTTTTTCATTAAAACATTTGAAATTGACATTTTACATGCAGTTTAGTGTGATACCATTTTAATAAACATTAAAAACTTTCGAACTAGTAGTGGTTTAATGGCAATTGACAGAAACTGAATAACGAAAATTAAAAGTATTTTATCAGAAATAACTTAATCATCAATGGAAAGTGAAGACGAATGTTACCATTGCACCCTTTGATCGGTGTTATCTATCCCATAACTTTTTATAGCTGAAACTAGAGAGTAGGTATATTAAGCTGAAACGTTTCCTGTGCTCAATAGCGTTTTTTCTTTAGATTTTCTGAATTGTAAGTTTTAATGTCATTAGCAAAGTTTTGCAAATTGTCACTGTTTCGTAGACAATTAAATTCAAGATATATTATATTCAATGTCACCTAATAATTGTAAAGATTGTTCTATTGATATTCACTTTATTAATATAAAATAGGTTTATAAATAAAACATTAATGAATAAATAATGTACTCAGTTTATTTCAAAAGCACAAAAATACAGAGTTGTGAATATGTATATACGCTGACTTATTTCATCATATATTTATTTATTTAGCAATATTAATACATTACAACTTTTGTTTCTATTAACTAATTCCACTAAATTTAATAAATGAAATATACAATATATAAATTTAATATACAATTTAGCACTTAGATATTAAATATCTGTATGTACTTTGCCAAAAAATAAAACAGAAACATCATATTATATCAAGAACACAAAAAATTACAATTTAAAAAAAATGCATTCTAAAAAAATACCTAGCTACAATATACCGAGGAGATAATATTTTACTTTTTCAAAATTTACATGGGATTTCCTATGTTCCGTTTTCCGATGCATCACACGGTATATCGCACATCCAATTGAATACTGCCATGCATAACTGCAATTTCTCCGGAAAAAGGAGTACAGTTGAATATTTTATTGTGGTGATTTATATTAAATTATGGCTGTATTTCCTTTGAGCGAGACATAAGAAAATGTTAACTGAGCGATGTTGCCAATTGAGTACCTACATATCAATGATACTTACTTATCTATTTAAAGACTCCACTATGGGCCAAGAAATTTCTAGAATGGTGAAGAAATTCATATTATAGTCATAATATAGTTGAAGTCGGTTAGTTAGTTTACAAGTAATAATCTTCTGTATACTCCAGTCCTGGCATTTACTGACTTGCTCATAAATCAATTTGTATCTATTGAAGGGCTTCTCTATGATTAGTAGTAGTGGGAACTATCGAATAAATACTATCGAAACATTCGATAGTTGCAATTCATTCGAATAATTCGATAGTTAGTAAGAAAACATTCGTCGAAAACTATTCGAATAAAAATTATCGACGCATCGTCATCTGCCCTGAAATATTGTATTCTAGTAATTCGGCTGCAAAAACCATTCATTTATAAAATTAATTTATTCGTCAGGATCGATTATATTAAAATATAACTTGGATTTTAGTTGTCACCCAGCGACGTAGGTTTCCTTCCTAGAAACCCGACAGTGGTCGGTGGCAGTGGTATGAAAGAAGCCGGCATCTTTGATTCTTTACGGAGTCAGATAAAGATAAGGACACATTATTTTTTTATTAAGGTGTTAGTATTTATACAGAAAATACATTATGAAGGGCGCTGTTGCCATATATTGGTATTAATTGGTATTACCATATAAAAGTAAATAATTGAAAGGGATGGAGCTACGGAAAATCACACAAATTTTCGGAAAAATTTTGACCACCTGCGACGCACACAATCGTCAATTTAAAAAAAACTACTATTTCAGTATTTTAAATATTTTAATAAACGCAAAAATAGCACAGTATTTACAAGGCGAAGTTATAAAAATTTGGAAGAAATAATAATGCACTGACGCACACAAGAATCAAACGAATACTAAATATTTCATTTATCAAAAGCATTCGATAGTCGTGGCTCAACGATAACCATTTAGTCGCACGGCGAGGTTGTCACATATGCTTTAGTATACAAATGAATGAATGATTTTATTCGAATAAAACCATTGGAAAGCTGGAATCATTCATTTAGTAACCATTCGATAGTCTAATTCATTCGATAGCTCCCATCGCTAATGATTAGTTATTTTACTGATGTAAAATGTCCTTCAGGATATCACCTTTGTGTGCGTATACCACCTCTTCTATCCTCTTTTTTGGATTATTCTTCTCGGCGAGCCGCGAAAATCGATAGCAGTCGCCGCGAGCCTCGGCTAGAAAGGGAGAGAGATTGGAGAGGCCACTGCCTGCACAATCCTGCCGGCGGCTGCGGCTGATGTGGCGGCTGTGGCGGTCCCGACACTCCTGCTCTGCGAAAATCGTGCAGCAGGAACCGATCGCCCACGCGTTGGAACGCCTAGAGTTGCCTATACGCGGTGGGGATGGCCCGTGTATGGGAATAATCTGAATTTTGATTGATATTACTCGTAGTCTACTAATTAAAATATTAATGTCACGTCTACCAACCCATATCTCCTGCAACAGCTTAAATTTCTTGTGCCAAGGTTGGAGTCAATGGACAATGTCACATTTTATTTGCCTTTTTCTAATATCGCGCTAAGATCTTAACATTCTATTTAAAAATTTCATAAATTATATTGTATCAAATATATGTATCAACGTATAATTATTATTGTATCAACTATTGTATAAATTATTTAATTTTCAGTTTTTTTTCAATTTTTGCTATGATTTTTTTACATACTTTTTCATAGACAATCGGTTATTGGCTGTTTTTATTTGGCTCTATAATTGGAATTTCTTATTAAATATAATAGCTCTAAAAACCTAAAAGGCTCATGGCTTGATTGGTTATCTTTCGCCGTTTGTTTCTGTCTTTCGCCTTTATTCTCCACCCATCCACTCTTATCCTTCTCAAGTCCTCTTCAACATCCTTTTTCCATGTGGTTTTAGGGTTTTCCACCTATTTCACGTTTCATTATCATACTAGGCATTAGGCATTCTTGCTTCAGCCATTCTTTCAATGTATCCCACCTAACCATCTCAGTCTTTGTGCTCTTGCTACTCCCGTTATACTCGGTGCCCGATATAGTTGCTTTAATTCTTCGTTTGTTCTTCTGGTCCATATGTTGTCTATATTCTTTCCTCCAAAAAGCTTCCTCAGTATTTTTCTTTCCCAAATCTCTAGCCTCAAACTTTCCGTTACATTGAACGTCCACGTTTCATATGCATACAGCACTATTGGACGTATCACTGTTTGGTAGATTCTGATTTTTAAACTTCTAGAGATGTACTTACTGTTAATAATTTTCTGTAGTGCGCTAACACATTTATTTCTTGCCATTATTCTTGCAACAATTCCCTGAGTTACATTTGGTTTCCTTAGAAATACTAGTTCCCTAGATATGTGAATGTATCTACTTCCTCAAATTTGTATCATTTATTCTCTCAGAATATATTTGTAGACATCTTCCCTTCTCAAAATCCCTATCTGACCACTCCATAAACTTCATTTTCTTCTCATTAAACACTAAGCCTACTTTTTGCGCTTAATCTTTCTTAGTCTTTTTGTAGTATCTCTGTTGATTCCCGCAACTTTTATAACTTTTTCTAATACTACAATAAACAGTACTGGAGATAGTTGACCCCCCTGTCTTAATCCGTCCCTGATATATGATAGATTAATTATTATAACATTTTGCTTTACCTTGAAACATTTTGTCGACGCAAACAAATCGTACAAAGTCGTTGCGTCTAGACCGCACTTTATTTAAAACGTTATGTGTAGACGTGGCTTAAGATTCACAATAATCTCATTAGTATTAATTTTTAAATTTACTTTCAATTTAAATTATTTTATGATTTTATTTTCTCAAGACAGTTTGTTCATTTCTTGACTGGCAATTTTTCAGAACATTTATTACAAATAAATAAATTAATATATTATTATACTTACATGCTTGTTTTAAATTTTAAATGTTCTGTTATATTCTATATTCTTCTATATTCTCTCTAAACTTTGAATTTCAATAGAACTCACCTGAAACATAAGAGAAAGAAAATTATTAAAATAAAATCTCTATGGCAATATTTTAAATGAATATTTAACAACTAGGTAATTGTTAATGAGTCTATAAATAAATTATCAGCTACGTTATATCATAGAAGGAAAAATTTCAACTATAAATAGACCTAATTAAAAATAAATGGAGGTCATAAACAACAGCGGGGAATAGTTTTTTGGTCTAGATATTATACGAGGATAAATCTGGGTTAAGACCAAAAATAAAATAAAAATAAAGAGAATAAGTCAATGGAGAATAAAATAAATCAATAAAAAGATTAAGGAACAAGAACCATATGATTGTCATCCCCAGCCGTCTTTGAGGCCGTTTTTTTTTTCGATCACACGGTACTAAAACTAAACAATCATAGCTACAAATAATTTATTTTAATAATATTCTAACGCAGATTTATAAATTAAAAAACTTTTTACCGTACGTAGACATATAATAAAAGAAAAATATAGGCTATATTTTAAACAGATAACCTTGATAATTAATAAGTGTAAATGTTTAATTAACGGGTAACTTGCATAAAAAAAAGGTAAGCGTAATCGGATATAGGATACAGGTGTAAAAAGCGATAATTAATTCAAAAGTAAAATATTTATCTAAGCCCGATCGTGCAGATTGTGCCTACCCTCGGGAAAGGGTGTAATAATATTCAATACAGTCCAAAAAATCCCTTGTTAAACATACAACACGCTTTTAAAATACTTTTATTTTATTAAAATATTAAAATAATAATAGTGTTATTATTGTGTTAATAACAAAATCGACAGATAAAACAAACACACCAAAAATTTTTTAGATTTGAAATTCAATATATTTTGTTCTTGGGCTGATTTTGATAATTTTTTAAGCAATTTGTAGCTGAATTATTTGACTTTTTAGCCTCTTTTTAGATTAAAAACTAGTAATAAGTTAAGTCCTCATCTGTGTATTATACGAGGTGAAACACAATGTTATTATTTTAGCGAAAGTTTGAAACACCCTGTGGAGTATCTAGTTTAAGATAGTGAGAGAGATACAACTTTACCATTAAAGTGCATCTTTTTTCAATAGTTTGTTTTTTGATTCATCTAAATAACTTTATTTTTGTTGGAGATATTCGCTTTCAAAGAAGACAGTAAGAATTAATAACAATTTTAGCATTAAAACATGTCTTTTTGATTATTACACCTGTGAAATAGTGTTTATTGTTTTTCTAATGTTACTGTCATTGAAAAGTCATATTATTATTGTTTGTTGGCGATTACACTAGCACAGAAATCGTTTTAATTCCAGAAGTTATATCAGCTATTACATTACTTGAACATGGCAGAGATGAACTTCTAGAAAATCGTCCCTGCTAAAGTAACTGTCAACAAACAATACATAATAATATGACTTTTAATTTACAGTGACATCACAAATACAACAACAACTATTTCATGGGTGTGTTGATAAGGCGTTCATGAATACCAACAGCATAGGCATGCTTTTAATGTTTAAATTACTGTAAATCATTGCTGTGTTCTGTTGTGTTTCTTTCCGAGTTTCACTAAAATAACAACATTTTGTTTACCCTCATATTATAAACAGATGGGAACCTATATTTTTAATTGAAAATAACGCTGAAATAGTCCAATAATTTAGCTACAGATTGCTTAAAAAATCATCAAAATCGGCCCACTAGAACAAAATAGATTTAACCTTAAAATACATGAAAATTTTACTTCATGTTGGTCAGTGTATTTTTTGATTGCATTTTCCATTTGGTATGAAAAATACACCGGTTCTTGTATTATAATTATTATGGTATTATTAAAAAAAAATAAAGATAGATGACATGATTTAATATCATTATTATAATTTGATGTTTTTCTAAGCGGCCTCAGCTGGACTTTATACGCTGACACGAAAACCAACGCAAATAATAATAAATAACTTTTCTAGGGGCCTCGATATTTTAACAGTCTTAATAGTCTTTAATTGATAAATAGTGTTCTAGTGTACCGACTGACGTTTATCGCGCATTGGACCAAAATATTCCGTTAACAAGCCAAACTCTTCCAGAACATAATCAGCACCAAGTTTACAGTCGTTTTCAGATAACAACAAGCAACCTTAAAAGCGATCAACTCAGTAACCATCAATTCAAAGTTGGTCAAAGAATGTCTAAAGAAGCTCACCAAATAGGCAAAGAAAATAAAGTTCCACTACTTTGGGTGTCAGCCTACTGAGCCTACCAAGGGATAGAAGGAATGAAAAAGCAAACGATCTAGCTAGAAAAGGCTCGAATACTCCACTAACTGGACCAGAACCGTTCTGTTTCCCAAGTGTAAACCAACTTAAAACAGAACTCAAGAATCTGGACTCCATCCGTAAACAGTCTAAGACACTCGAAGAAATTTTTCAGGGCCTACAACCGAGAAAAATTAAAGATTTTAATTGATTTAAGTAAGGACAGTCTTCGAATTGTCAGGGGTTTTTTAACAGAACACTCTCTCTTCAACTCTGCAATGAATATATCAGTAGATTGAAGTTAAGAAACAACGGCGAATGCAGATTCTGGGGAGAAAAATTGGGAAACACCAGAACACCTCATTACTGAGTGCGCCGAGACGACATCCATTTTTTTTTCGTGCCATAACTACCTAACATACTTTGGTACGACTGATATCGGAGATGGAGAACTAACCTCTTTAAAGCTGTCTCGGATCCTAGCTTTTGTCAAAGCCTTGAAGTATGATGAGTTATAACTCAAGAAAGAGAAGCACAATAGATCTATAAGGTCGCGGTGATTAACTTCCCCCAGAGATGCCAACTCATGGGAAATTTCCCGATTCGCGGGAAATTTCGAGATCCAGAGAAAAAAGAGAAATTTTAACCGAAAACACCATATTCGTTGGAAATTCTAAATTCATGCATTATTCGCAAAAATTATCGTATATGCATTTCTCACCAAAGTGCATGAGTAAATTTAAACTAGCATTACCGCAAATAAAAACAACTTTTCGGTTGGTATCAAAAATTATTCTTGTACCCTCCCCTCGAATACATTTTGTATAAGAAATATAATTTATATTTTTATTTATATTTGTATAAATTTGATTTATATTTGTATAAATTTGATTTATATTTGTATAAAAAAGTATAATTAAAAATAAAGTAAAAAATTAAAAATTTTATACATAAAATTTTTTTAACAATTAACTAAAAGTAAAAAAATATAGGTATATTTTAAATGAGTGCAAATATTTATAGAGATGGTATATTTCGATCCCAGATCCCAGGACCAGGAACACGCCTATGATTTTTTTGCACAAAAAAACTGATATATATATACCTATTTTGAAATTGGTTTGGAACATGTTTAAATTTTCAGTTAAAAATCATAATATCTGTATTGTGTTGACGACACTACAGTATATCCCCGGATTCTATTTACAAGAGAAAAAACTTTTTTATTATAGACATTTTGAAAAAAATGCATTCTTTATAAAAAAGTTAAAAAGTTTGCTTGTTCTAAAATGATTAATCTGTTTTATACTTCGTATCGTTTTAGAGAAAATAAAAAAAAACTATGGTTGAATTTTTTGTCTAAAAGTACTAAAAATCAAAAATCGTTTCTATATGGTAATATAATTTAGATTGCATTCTTTAATAAATGGTTATTGTTAATTTTGATTAACGTAATATTCTTTGCTGTTGTTAAATTGTTACCGTTGTTAAATTACGTTAACTAAAATTGTATCAATAAAAATCTATCAGAGTATGAAAAGAGAATGAATGGAGTTTTGATTTTTGAAAAAACTACGGTTGTTCACCGCATACGACACGGAGTATTGTAGCTAAACGATTAGATTTTTACAAATTGTAAGTTTTGAGTTCGTTGAAGGACTATTAGAGCTACAATTTAAAAATATTTTTACAAGATACAGAGTGTCCCAAATAAATAAAAAATATCAAAGTTGTATTTTTTTAAATGGAACACCCTGTATATTATTACATTTTTAGTTTCTACGATTAAAATAAAGGTAAATTTGATAAAGGTTTATTACACTTAAACCTTACTTTAAGGCTTCATTTCTCTAAGGGTATCAAAGTTTTTAATACTAAATATTTACTGAAATTTATTTATTGATCAGTTATTGTGTTGCAATAATAAAACTTATACTACCTTATACAGAGTGTCTAAAATTTCATTATAAATAATTACTAGCTTTAAACGGCAATAACTTATTTAATTTAAACGGAACACCCTGTATATTTTATGAGAATTAGATGCACAATTTAAGTGTCTATCAAATTGTATTATACCATTTTTTACCTATCTCTTCAAGTTTCCGTAGAAAATACATTTTCTTGTAATTTATTCATTTATCAATATACCCATGGAATACTGATATTTTAGATTATTTTTAAAGATGTACCAAATTTTTAAAGAGTACAGATACTAATATTGTCGATATAGTTTGTTTATTTCATTAAAAAATAAAAAAACTGTTTAAATATTTGTTAAAGAGGACCAATAATTAATATGATTCCAGTATTCAAACTACATTAATTGACTGTTTGTATTGATTAATAATAATTGCTCCAAATACTAAAAACTGAATTTTGTATGTGTATTAGACAGTGTGGTATAAAGTAACACCTTGAAAATGATATTTCATTTTTTTTGACAAATGCTTATTTATAACAACAGAGACATTCATTTTCATAACTTATTATTATATTGATTTCTGATTCAAATCCACATTTATTTAAAATAATTTATTAACGAAAATAATTAAGTATGAAATTAATTAGTATTTGGGCGGAAATAATGGTGGTATATTTAATTAATGTATACTCTTATAAAGATTTAAATAGTTTCCTTTTTGCATACAAATGGGCTAGTAATATTATCATTTTGCTAAAAACGATAATATTACTAGCCTGTACATTTTGTACATTTGTTACTTTAAAAACAATCTAAAATGTCAATATTCCATGGGTATATTGATAAATGAGGTCTAAATTATAAGAAAATGCATTTTCTACGAAAACTTGAAGGGATAGGTAAAAAGTGGTATAATACAATTCGATAGACAACTAAATTGTGCATCTTATTCTTTTAAAATATACAGAGCATTCCATTTAAATTAAACAAGTTTTTGCCGTTTAAAGCTAGAAATTATTTAAAATAAATTTGTAGACACTCTGTATGAGGTAGTATTATTTTTATTATTGCAACAGAATAACTGATCAATAAATAAACTTCAGTAAATATTTAGTATTAAAAACTTTGACACTCTTGGAGAAATGAAGCCTAAAATTTTTAGTGCAATTTCAAAAAAATTGAGAATATTTTAAAAAAGGTAAGGTTTAAGTGTGGTAAACCTTAATCAAATTTACCTTTATTTTAATCGTAGAAACTGAAAATGTAATAATAATGATATTTTATAATAACTTTGATATTTTATATTTATTTGGTTTGGTTTGTTGGACACTCTGTATCTTGTAAAAATATTTTTAAATTGTAGCTCTAATAGTCCTTCAACGAACCCAAAGCTTACAATTTGTAAAAATCTAATCATTTAGCTACAATACTCCGTGTCGTATGTGGTGAACAACCCTGTATATTTTCATGTTTTTTTTTTACAAGTACAAATTTTTATAAAGAATGCATTTCTCTCAAAATGTCAATAATAAAAAAGGTTTTCCTCTAGTAAAGACAATCCGGGGACATACTGTATATTGGATTTGAGTACTCGTGGGAATTATTAGAAAAAACAACGAAATTTTGAGCGTCTTCGTGGGAAATTCTATTTCAGGAAGTTGGCCGACACTGACTTCCTTCCTACCCATACAACCTACTTCTACATAATTTCAGTTAAATTGGTATTCTGTCGCAAGTACATTTTAACGAGAGTTATACCTAAATCTCGAAAGACTAATAAAACTACTATTTTTCTCAAAGCAAAAACAAGTTTTGTCTCGATTCCCTATAACCTCAACCCACAGCACAGACGTTCAGTTTGAACTGTATCTATTTATAGTATCGCTAATTATTTACTTAATGAAATAGAACTGTGTTGAGTATAAATTAGCGTTCTAACGCAGTTGTGCCGGTCTTCAATGGCTTCTCTGTTGTCCAAGGGATTTGGCATGGACGCCATACAGCCGCAATCCTGTTCAATGATGTTACCTCGAATTGTGGAACGAGAACATCGCGATAAGTGGAATAAATCGGATTTGCGACGCGTATTTAGGCCCAGTCAACGACTAAGAATGTTATCTGAATGTTATTTTAGGTGGGTCCCTATACAGGGTGTTCCTTAATCTTAATGGCATGGTAATATTTAAGGGGGTGATTCTTGGGCATATTCTAAGAAAAACACTTCATATGAATATATGTCCTACACATCTTAACTTTTGAGACACAGGGTTTAATCCAGTAAAATTGTATCGCCGTATAGAGAGTGAAAAAAAAATTACGGGCAAGCTGATTTTTTCAGAGTTTGTCAGCGACTGTCTTCTGAGTGTAAAATTAACAAAATCGGAAATTTTCCCCTTGCGGTTTTTGAGCAATAGGGGTGTTTTTTTTTAACTGTACTACAACAAAATAATTAAACGCCAATTGTACACAAGAACATTCTCTATAAATTGCCTAATGAATTTTTTTATAAGTTTATTATTCCCGGACTTAGCGGCCGTTTCATGAGCCCTTTGGGGTGGTTTTCAAAAAGCTTGTTTTACAGCAAATTGACCCGTATGAAAGTTGTTCATAATAAATGGACAAGCAATTTTTCCTCATGAATTTTTTTTGTAGCTTGATTATTTTTGGAGATAACATCCAGTTCTTCTAGCGTTCAGAATGTTCTTATGTACAATTTGCGTCTAATTATTTTGTTGTAGTACGGTTTTAAAAAAACCACCCCTATTGTTCAAAAACCCCAAGGGGAAAATTTCCGATTTTGTTTATTTTACACTCAGAAGACAGTCGCTGACAAACTCAGCTTACCCGTAATTTTTTTTTTTTCAAATGACAATTTTATTGGGTTAGTTGTAAAATTTTGTATACCCCGCTGGCAAGTGAACCTTTATGTCGACGTTTACATGTATAGGAGTGAGTCGTTATGGCAATCTAGTAAGTCGGAGTGAACAAAAATACGAAGTATTTATTACATAACTACTTAATATGACGCTAGATTCCATGCGCTTGGGAAAATACTCGCCATCTGTCTTTATTCAGTACATCTTATTTTACTAAGCGTGTTGACCGTACTCTTCGTACACATGAAAACCGGCACCCAAGAAAAGAAATGCCGACCCTTAGTATACATTTTTTATAATAACTCTGTTTCTAGGTGTTTTTTTCCCATGAGAGATTCGATTTCGATGTCAGTATTCGGTATGACTCTTATTACAAGTAAGGGAGCGCCACCTACATGTTTTTTTCCGTTTTGAAGAGTAATAACTTTTTGTCTGTACCTGCGTTACAATACTGAGACAAAATACATATGTCTCCTGTCAAAAGTCGCTACGAGCAAGAGTTCTCAAGATATTAGAAATCGAAATAATCAAAACATGTCATCTATGACAAAAAATAAACATGTAGATAGTTATTTGAAATGATAAATTTGCGAACTTTTTATTTTTTTAAATTAATCATAAACTTTCTAGATAAATTTATGATAAAATATTTTCTGTTGAACCTTTTGCCCAAAAACGGCACAACAACGGGCACCTTAAAATATTGATGTATTTTAAAGTTTAATATATTTTGTTTTAGTTACCCGATTTTGATGATTTTTTAAGCAATATGTTGCTAAATTATTTGACTTTTTAATGTGTCTCTCTAAATTAAAAATGAAAGTTTCCATCTGTCAATTATACAGAAGAAAACAAAATGTTGATATTTTGGTGAAAGTTTGAAACACCCTGTGAAATATTTTAACAAAGCAAGGAATTTAAAAATAATTTTATCGTCTAGGTACGTCTTTTCTCGATAGTTTGTTTTTTGATTCATCTCAATAGCTTTATTTTTATCGGAGATATTCGCTTTTGAATAAGACAGTAACGATTTACAGCAATTTTAGCATTTTTTGATTTTGGATCCTCATCAACACATTTATAAAACATTGGTCGTGTTCATCAGGACAAGTTGATCAGTGAGCGATGTGCCATCGATTGGTTGTCCTGCTGAACGCGCTTTTTAGCATCCCTTAGACAAGGACACAAATCGAGAGGATTAGTCAACCGAGAACAATAAACAAAATGATTTGTTCTCGTTTTCCAAAACATTTTATAACATTTGGCGTATGTGACGTTTAATCCATCATGCATCGGTAGCGTAGCATATTTTAAATCTGATGGAAAAAATGGCGACTGATCCCAGAGCGCTCACAACTAATCGGCGCGTTCAGCAGAAAATTAGTGATCGCTGCAGTAGCGCTACGTCCTGATGAACGCGACCATTGTTTATTGTTTTTGTAATGTTACTGTCATTGAAAAGTCATATGATTATGGTTTATTGGCGTTTCCTCTAGTAGAGATGGTTTTAAGTTTGGTTGAAGTATCGGCTATTGCTGCTTTAATTGATCATGGTAGAAATCAACAAAAAACATATCTGCTAGAGTAACTGCTGAACACACAATAATAAAATGATTTTTCAAAGACAGTGACGTTGCAGAAATCATAAACGCTATTTTATAGGTTTGCTGACTAGGACTAAAAGCAAAGGCATGGCTTTAATGTAAAAAATTCGAAAAAATGTTTGTGTTTTCTTCAAAAGCGAATGAAAAAAAAAGAAAGATGAATCAAAAAATAAACTATCGAGAAAATATACACCTAGATGACAAAATTACTTTTAAATTCCTTGCTTATTATCGTACTCCACAGGATGTTTTAAATTTTCACCAAAATATCAACGTTTTGTTCTTCCTCGTATAATTGACAGAAGACAACTTTCATTTTTAATTTAGAAAGAGACATGAAACAATTAAATAATTTAGTTACAAATTGCTTAAAAATTCATCAAAATCGGTCCACTAGAACACAATATATAAAACTTTAAAATACATGAAAATTTTAAGATGCCAGTTTTTCCTTCCGGTGCGCGGTGAGTATATTTCAGTCTAATAACTATCTAGTCAACACATTAATTTAGTTGCTCATAGCGATTTTCCCTATAAGTGCACAGAAAACGCATTTAATCAATTCTCAAATTATATACAAGCAAAAAAGAAAGATACAAAGCGACTACATGGTAAAACAATTCCTTTTGTACTAAAACCTCCGCAGAGCAACATTTCGAAAATTTGATCTAGCGCCAAAACGGCTCGAAACTTTCGGTTATCGTCCGGCGAGCTCTACCAAAACTTTACAACGCTCGTCTTGCGGCAGAAGCATAAAATAAATGTCCCAAATATCGTCGTTAATTTTCTTTCAACTACACACGTATCAGCGACACAGAACGTACAACGTAAACAAGCGGCAGCGCATTTAAAATAACTTGGCGGAAAATTATTGGAACGTCTGTCGGTGAGTGCTAGTGAGGGGCCGGACGTATCGATATTTAGAAAATATCGATAGTCGTAAAATATCGATATCGATGCTAGTAGAATATCGATATCAAATAGTAACCAATCACGATTGAATGAAAATACTAAAAAAGGAGACAATTACTATTTTTAGATTTTTACATTAAAGATGTCATTGAATTACCTTGTGAGTTTGTATTATTTCTTGTTTATATTTTCTAACTCTCAAGACTAAAACTCTAACTTCTTAGGGAACACCCTATATCTTTGCATTTTCGCATTTATTTACTTCTTGTAAATCGTATCTATGTGTATAACTTTGTGACGGATTTAATTTTTGGAAAGTATGTGTTTTTCGCTGCTAGAAGAAAATCTACAAAATACTAAAGTTATTTTTCGTAAACACTACTGGCCTTGAACCTAAACGGAAACCAGTTTGTCGGTGGCTTTTTCTAGTAAAATAAAAATACTAGTTGAAGCCTGGCGCATCCACCACGACATCAGGAAAAAAAAATACTTTTTTATTTTTTTTTAATTAAATGAAAACAAAAAATCCGGCGACGAGAAGAGCCAATTAGCTATCTTTTAGTAAAAAAGCAACTTTCTAGAGCAAGTCGTTACTTCAGTAGAGACGGCACAGATAAACATTAACATTTTATAATATGTAGATAGTCTTATTCTTTGTCCGTTAGGCAAATTTATTTTACTAATAAAGCCACAAACAAGCTGGTTTCGGTTTGGATTCAACGCAGTGGTGTATACAAAATATATTTTTTCATTTAACATCTAACACTAAAACAGTGATGCCAACACGTAGGAAGTTTCCAAATTCGTGGAAATTCGAGGAATTTTTAATGAAAAACGCCATATTTGTGGGAAATTCTAAATTCGTGTAGTATTCGTAAAAAATAGCTATTAGTCCAGTCAGTAGTAATTTTTTATATGTTGTTAAGGTTTGGGTCTTGACAAAAAAACAAGTTTTCGACCTTGGGGTGGAACCGCTCGAGCCGCCATCTTGGATAGAAGGTACAGTGACGAAAAGTTGAACATATTTTCCAAAAAATAGAAAAACTGCCCAATTTTGTCATTTTTCCGAAATTCTCACTATTTTTTACATAGGTATAAACAGCAGCGGCTGGTGAGGTAGTGCCACGGTGCCACGGAGCGAAAAAATATGTTATAACCTTCATATGTCTCATTGAAATATAACGCACAACATAAAAAACTAAAAAATAAGGTAGTGCCATGCCATGGCGATTTATTAGCGAAAAAATATGTTATTACCTTCATATGTCTCATTGAAATATAACGCACAACATAAAAAAACTAAAAAATAAGGTAGTGACATGGCGATTTATTAGCGTTTTCTTTTCTTTGATGGTCCGGGTCGGTTATTAATAACGTTTTGAGTATTGTCTTCGGTGTTATCGTAATCGGTGCTTATGGGAATATATTGCTCTTCCATTGTTAAATCTTGGTCATCTTCGTCCTCAATGTCGATGTGAACCTCCGGGACATTTTTGCATGACTGACCACTGCAGAAGCCATATACAACGGAACACTTCAACCCAGCTTTCCCGCAACCACATGCTGCGTCGCATCCTTTTCTACAAGTGCATGAAATTAATTTCAATAAGTTGTTGGGTGCTCCTTTTTTTTGTCATGGTGAGTGGAACAAGCCCATTGCTGCCCAGTTTCCAGCCCCAGTCTTCAGATTTCTTCTCGATTCCATACCATTTCTGGACTTAATGATATGTCCTAAAAGAATGATACCGCGCAGCATCCTTCGTTGGTGGCAATGAAGCAAGATTGGATTTACTTTTTGTGGTTGATCTAGCAAAACGTTGGTAGCGGATTTCTTCTAAGGTGTCTTCTTCCAAGTTGCCACAATACAAAGCAACGAAAAAGCATGCTCTAGCATAATATGCGGGTCCTCTGGTGTTGCATCCTGATGTTTAAAAATACCAATGGTGTCACTGAGTCCTGCTGTTTTCTGGAGAAGCAAACAAAACTTCATTTTTCCTTGGTTGAAGATTGACGATGTCGTGTCACAGCCACTAAAAGCATGGAGAAACAGAATGTTCTCAGCTACTTTTTCATGTTTTAAACTATTAGCTGAATATATTCTTTCAGCAATTTTGCCTTTTTCTGGTTTGCGGAGGTAGATGTTTACTTGAGACGGTGCCAATGCTGTCAGCAAAACGAGAAGGTTAACGTCTTAGCCAACTACGAAAACAGCATCAAATTTTGGGCACAAGGAAATTGCTGTTCTAACAATCAACACATCAGCATCTTCTTTCCGCCTGGTTGACAGTAATAGCAGCCTCCTCCATTTTTTTGGTGAGCATCGAACAGGGGCGGATACAGGAATTTATTTTAGGGAGGGGGGCCAAAATAAAAAGTAATGTAGAATATGCTTTTTAGGGTACCATTTTTAACCCGAAAGCCTAATATTTAACACAATTTACAGGTTTTAGGGGGGGGCCCGGGCCCCATGGGCCCCCCTTTATATCCGCCACTGGCATCGAAATTAAACGGCCTTTATTGTTTTCGTTCGCTAAAAATAATTCCTGGGAAACTTGAACGGGCATTGTTTCATCGAAGAGAGCATCCGCAGATATATGATTCTTCGATCGGCGAAGTCTTTCTGCGGCCTTGGTATTCCTTTTGGCTCCATCACTCGGATATCCATCAAAAACAACGACTGCATGTGAACCGTAGTGATTTCGTACATATCACGATGTCCCGTTATACTTAATATATCGAAAAAATATCGATATCTAACTTTTATTCCAACATTTTGATCGTAAGATTAACCGCTGCGGATATATTTTGAAAAATAAAGTTTTTTGTATCTTTAATTCAATATGGCGGCTCGAGCAGTCGCACCCCAAGGTCGAAAACTTGGATTTTTCATCAAGACCTAAACCTTAACAACATATTAAAAAATTACTACTACACCACCTTTTGTATGGCAGAGGCCTATAATGGCCCCCCACTGATTGGAACTATATTGTACATATTATACATTTCTCAGCAAAGTGAGTAAATTCAAAATTCAAACTAGCATTATCGCAACTAAATACACATTTTCGGTTTGCATCACGTATTATTCATGTACTCCCTCCCCTCGAATATATGCTGATCCCAAGAACACGCCTATGAGTTTTTTGTGCGAAAAGAAAATTGAAAAGTATGTTTCGAAATTTGTTTGGAAAATTTTCAGAATTAAGAAACAGAATATGTGGGAGTTTTTAGAAAAAATGGGAAATGTTCAGAAAGTTGGCAACACTGTGCTAAAACCACAAAGGAGCTGCTAATGCTTAACATGAATAAAGTGCGGATTGCAACAAGCCTCTTGACAGGACATATATGGCTGTCAAGTGCTTCCTGAAGAAGCTCAACCTGTGTCAAGGAAGTTTTCACTGCAGACTCTGCGATAAAGATCCTGAAATAGCGATTCTAGAATAATATATCACTATAAGACTTTCTGTTTGGGATAACAAGGCTAGAACCTGAGAAACTCCAGTCCTATCAAGGATCTGTACAAGTTAATGCAGGGTAGAGGAGATAGGAGAGTGGTTGCAGACATAGAAATAGGTCTTACATATCACAGTGTCTCCGGCATAGGAGATCCCATTAATTTTGAGAAAAAAATCTACTACTCAAAAATTAACCTTAAACCTGGACACCCTGAAACAAAAAAAAATTACGCATTTTTTTTTAAAAATACGATATCGATATAAGTACATTTTCGACCCATCTCTACTAATCTGTCACGTAAGTCTGCTTTCTGTTCTACATGTCTACACAACGTAAGGATTATTCCGAACGGTTAACCACAAGTTTTCGGGAGAAAACACTAAAAATCTGCCTGACGGCTGTTGTTTCTACAACGCACAGACCGTTGTCATGTCAGTGGACGAGACAAACACGTTTTTCGTCGAAAAAGACAAATATAATCTGACAGTAATTGGATGGAGGCAGGACGGGCGCTTGTTTTACGCTTGATGTAATAATCTGGTCGAGATTTTGTATGCTTTAATGTAATATTTTTTATTCAGTTGCCCAGAACATTGTAGATGATTTCAACAAAAGAAAGGCAACCAAATATTTTAATTTCAAAATTGTATGTGCTTATTTTTTTTTGCCTGTTATACAGGGTGTCTGGTAAAACACACTGTACTTATTTATTAACACGCTCTAATCCATTTTTACTTTAAAAAGGTAAGTATTATTTTTTAAGTTTTTTTTTAAATTAAATAACTGGTTTATTTTTACACCCTGTACATTATTAAACTGATTTTCTAAAAAGTCACGACAGGAAAAAATAAAATTGATTTTCAAAAAAATCCGTTTTTTTTTCCTAAAAAACTCATCAATCATCTTGGTGAACATCTCAAAGCGCAACTTTGACCTGGCTCGTACCTCGAATTTGTAGCACCCTGTATATTCCGTGTGCTCTTACAAAATAAAAAGAAACATCCGGTATCTCTATACAGTTGTTAAAAAAACATTTTCTACAGAGCTCAACAAAAATATGTTTAAATTGCTAATGGAATATTGCTAGAGTATAAAAATATATGTGAAAATATTACTTTTTTATGATTACCACGTAATTTTTTAAATGTTTGCTTGCCGATTCATAATAATTGTTTCTATTAAGTGAACGGTCGAACTGGCCATATAACCAGGCCCGGGCCCCACCCTTCGCGGGCCCCCCCCCCTGTCTTAGGGCCTACATGTAAAATAGTTCATTATTTATTCTTAAATACACGGAAAATATAAATTGAAACAAACCCCACAATTGTAAAAACACTGCTACATTTTGCATTTAAAATGGTACTATGCATCACGTTGTAGCTTTTATTTCTATTACAAGATCTTTAAAATAGTTAAATATGCTTGATTTTATACGAAAATAGCGAACAAGTGTGGTGGTAATTCTCACAATGTGTGTCAGAGAATATTCAGATTGTACTCGTTGAAATTTAAATGAAAATCATTATTAAAAATTGTAGCACTACTAACTATATTTTTTTTACTGCTATTTATTTTTGATACAATTTGCTGTTACTACGCACTATTGTAAACTGAGTTGGGGAAGAATAATAACTTAGATAATATAACAATTGCGTGTCTTATGTTTGCAAAAATCTAAGTACAATCTGTGGTGCAATGTTCTAGTTTTTTACTAAATGTTATTTTCCGTGTAGAAATGAAACAGAAAAAAGTGACGGTAATATTCTGAGGTTATCCCCAAAACCTTTTTTGGATTAACTATGTTTACATTTGCATTGCATTACGGATAGTTCCCTGATAACAAATTAATATAGTCCAGTCCGACCCTGATTAAATGTATACAAGGTGCTTCAAAAAACATGTGCCATCTCTCGTGGGGAGATTACTCACGTAAAAATAAGATTTATTTTTCATATTAACATAAGTCCGATTCTGCTTTATTTCGTAGCTACAGGGTGTTAATATCTTATTATTTTTTCGATTTATTATAATATTCTTCCAAGTACTTTTAGCGTTTCGAATGAAATTTTGAGGATAAAAATTACTATAAATGCGACATATTTTAAAGCTAAAATAGTGTCGACATATTCACCAGGGACGTGCATATGTGTTATCACTGGAATATTTTTCTAAAAAAAGCATGTACGCCACTGATTTCTTTTCTCTTGTTAGCGAAATAGTGTAAGCAGTTTAATGCCGATTACAAGTTGTCTCTTGATATTTTGCCGATTTCGGCCTCCTTGATGAGATAAACACAATTTTATTAATTTGCCTTAATCCAAGTCTAATAGCAACCTTTAAAAAATTTTAATATCATTAACATGCGAAAGTTTTAGATAAGTACTCACTGATTCCTCATCAAAAAATATAAATAAAAGTTCCTATTAACATAGGTATGGAAATGCATAGTTTTAGAGTTACAGGATGTTAAAAATTTGTAAAATTAGGTTTTTTGTAATTATCTTAAATACCATTATTTTTTTATTTGAAATTGCTGTAGGTTGAACTAATAGTAATAATTAACTAATGGTAATAATATTTAATAATAAATTAGGCAAAATATATGACTGAATTCGACTAAATAATGACTGAATTCGACAAAATATCAAGAGATAACTTTTAATCGGCATTAAACGGCCTACACAATTTTGATATCAAAAGAAAAAAAGTCAGTGGCGCACATGATTTTTTTTGAAAAATATCTCAGTGATAACCCATATACACGACACACGACCCTGATGAATTTATCGACACTTTTTAGCATTAAAATATGTAGCACTTATAGTAACGTTTACCTTCAAAATTTCATTCGAATCACTAAAAGTACTTGGAAGAAAATTATAATAAATCGAAAAAAAATAATTAAGACTAACACTCTGTAGCTACGAAACAAAGCAGAATCGGACCTATGTTGATATGAAAAATAAATCTTATTTTTACGTGAGGAATCTCCCCACGAGAGATGGCACATGTTTTTTGAAACACCCTGTATATATTTTTAACTCATATAAAATCATAAAAGTATAGGGAGATACCAAAACAGTTTCGGCTTGTAAAAATCGGCAGATTATGATATTCCCATGATTCTTAAAATAATTTCCTTCAAAATAAACAAATAAATAACAAAATAATCACGCTCGAGAATGTCCAGGTGGCGTTTTTTGCAACTATGTGACTCCCATTTCCTTATGCATGTCTGTATAAATTACTCACATATGGCGGGGGTACTTTTTTAAAGGGTACGGCAAGGTATCCCCCCGTATTTAATTAAGCCGCGCTTGAGTAAATCCCAAAATTCCCGCTTCTGCTCCACTACTATTAAGAACATAATTTCATTAAAGAATAAACCAGAGAACGCGATACACTATACACTAATTAAAAAATACGAAATGCCTCGTTAAAAACATATTAGTGTGCGACTTTTTCTTTATTTTCCAGTAATACTGAACCGTGCTGTGTTTGAAACAGCACAAATCGCTGACCCGAAGAGATTAAAAAAGGGTGCACGGTCGCTGCTAGAGGACTTTAATAATTGAACGAAAAATAAAGGGCCTTATTTTGTATAATAGTTCTTTAACTTTTTAAGTCTCTCGTTTTTTTACTCGTAAAGCTGCTTAGCGCGATGTGGAAGCCTGATGCTGGATGGTAATTTAAACGTCAGCGTCTGGTAGGTGAAAAAATTGTAGGGATGAGAATATGAACATAAAGTATCGATATTAAAAAAATATTTCGGATTCAAAACGGCTAAGGAATGACAATCGATGATAATTTTGGCGAGGTCAATCTTTAAACGTCATTTACTAAGAATTGACATAAAATTTGTCAAAAATGAGCACTAATTATAGATAGATTAAAAAAAATAGAACGTTTCCAGACACAAAAATCTATTTCTAAAAAATTATTTTTTCCCTATTAACTTAAATTTTTACTCGATATAAAAATAAATTGCTTACAACCTTTCTGAGGCCGCCTGGCAGTAAACGCCATTAAAATATAAAAGAGAGTACGGGCCCAGTAAATGACGTATAGAGCTTGACCTCGCCAAAATGATCATCGATGGTCATTCCCGGGCCGTTTTTTGACGCCGCTTTTTTTCGATAGTATGGTACAAACCAGATGGAAATAGAAAAAAGATGGT
The DNA here is from genome assembly GCF_002938485.1 of Sitophilus oryzae. Taxonomy (NCBI): domain Eukaryota; kingdom Metazoa; phylum Arthropoda; class Insecta; order Coleoptera; family Curculionidae; genus Sitophilus; species Sitophilus oryzae. The sequence goes on along the minus strand of NW_022146047.1, from coordinate 3,876,438 downwards.
TGCCAGTTATTACCCTTTAATTTTGAAACTAAAAGAATTTGAATATTGTGTCAGAACTCAAAATTGGCCAAGATATTGGAACAAACTAATCAAATGATTGTACTGTCATTGATCCTCGAAAATTACACAAAATTTCAATTTGATCTGACGTTTTAAAGTGATTGAAAATACTGTTCCAAAATTCCTTTGCATAGTTACATATAAGTTTAAGTTTATGTTGCCGAAATAGATTTATTTTCATCATTGGCACATATAACTGTTTATGCGGATGATACGTCAATAGTCAATTACCTATACTATCCGATTCTGAAGATAGTGTTTTGAAAATAAAATTTAAAGATTTTTTACAAAATTTGCATTCGTGCTTTAGTGACAACTCATTATTTTTTAACACTGAAAAAACAACATAGGTACCTAAAATTTCATAATCGTCAAAAAAACTGTGAAAAATTAAAATATTAATAATATTAAAATATTGCCAAAATTAAATTCTACATTTTCCTTTAGAAATCTCGAATAAAGTATGTAAAAAAATACCGAGGGTGCCATTTAAAAATCAAACGTTGTAGTCATTTCCGGTAAAAGCCGGAAAGCCGAGAAGAATTGAAAACGTCAATCAATCCTAATTTATGTCATATACTAACGTACCAAATATCGTTTTTTTATCTGAAAAAATATAAAGTTATAGGGATGAGCCTCTTTTGAGACGCACCCGGTATATATTTTTTATTTATTTATTAATATCTCTGAAACTATTGAAATATATTTACTCATATCTTAGGATTATGTAAACTGATCTGAAAGGAAGCCAAAAATGCAATAATATACAGGGTGTTCCATTTAAAAAAAAATATCCCGATCCGCTTACACTTTCTTGTGCCATCTTGTAGAAGTTAAAACATTTCTTTAAAAAACATTCTAGTACATACTTTTGGTTTACACTTAAACAAAATTCTTAAGTGTTTTATTCTAGGAGCTACAGATGCCCGACGCACTATTGCCGGACTCTGTATAAACTCTGACTCTGCAGGGCAATAAGTTTCTTAGGGCAATAATAATCTTGTGATATATGCCTAGTAAAAATATAGAATACAGGAAAAGCACGTGATAACCACCAGCCGTCCAGTGCTCTCCTGTAAAATTAGTAAGATGGCGCTTATCACGTTTTCTCCTGAACCCTTCATATGGCTTTACCTACTGCTATTTGGCCATCCCCTTGAATTATTTACTACTGGAATTTATTTAAAAAAATAAATGAAATCTTTATTCGCAGAAAACAACATGAAAGAGAATTAGCATAAAAATCAAAATTCGCTAACCTTTCTTCGCAAAAATGAAAACGAAATTTTCTGTCGCCAGTGTTTTTTGTCATGTATGAGTGATGATCTGTTGTTTTAAAATTGTTATTAGATTATGGACATTATGGACATTCGTCATAGTTTATGGTAAAGCACAACTAACAATATTAATTTTTTCATTCCACTCCGGTTCTATACTCTTTTTTACGTTTTAGGTCTTTTCTTCCTGATCCATTTCTCAAAAGAAACCGTACGTTGGCTTAATTAAAAAATATCACTATACAACTGAATTAAAAAGGAGTACTGATCGCCGGTTGCTCGATATTCCTTTGATCTTTACCGACATTTGGCCGAAAGGATTTAAACTCGCGCGGGTCGTGCCGCCAACTTTTGGTTATCCCATCTTTTTAATAATTTCAGAAATCTGACTCGCCGACTCTGGCCGGAAACACAGGCCGCCAGCTCTGCACCAGTTTGGTGTGGTCCGGGAAAAAATACCGACGACAGAAATTAACATGGATCCATGAACCCGCCGAATTCTACCCGCAGAGAGGAGTCGCGCGAGTTGGCGGCTGGCTTGTTGGCGAGAGCCGCCGACTTTGCACAGTTTTTTGTAGTCCCGGCATCAGAGATATTATATCTAAACAACAATTATTAAGAAATATATATACTCATACGTCGAATCAAGATTACGATATTGTATGACATAATACTGTGGAGAACATCCACTAGGATTCGGGAGGTTTTCACACTCCAAAAAAAATACTTAGGTGTATTGCTTGTGCTTCTCCGAGGCAAACTTGTCGAGATTTATTTAGAGAACATAAATTACTAACTTTGATGAGTATCTTTATTCAAGAGCTGTGTATATTTGTTTGAATTATTATGGAAAATGTATAATAAATTTTTAAAATCATACCTAGGAAAAAAAAAGATATTGTTTATATCAGTAATCTATGTTTCGTTCTCACATAGATGCGCACGTAAAAGGTATATTTTTTTTATTTAATGCTGTTTAGTTATGGGGCCATAGTGATATACTATTGTATAGATTATTTCCTTTGTTATTATTATTGTAATTATTTCAGTTTTTGTGTCTTTGCAATTTTTTATATTGTAATTTAGAAATAAATATGTAATTATTAAGTAAATATTAAATATTATTATTAAGTGTTAAAAACAAATAAATAAAAACATTTAAAAAGTGTTACAAACAAAATTCTTGTACGCCACTGCCTAGAAGCTGTTCTTGATTTGTCCTATTCAAAAAAAACAGGGACGCAAGTGTCTGCTGCAGGAAACGTGTATTTTTTACCAGAAGATTACGTTTTATTTAAAAGAGCGAAAGATTGTGTAATATGTAGGAAATAAATCCCTGTTTTTTCCGCCCTCACTATGTATGTCATGCGATTATATTGTCTATGCCTCAGGCTATGGGGACTTTTATTGTTGGTGTAGGTGGTTGATTTCCAGACTTTTTTTAATATTACGTCCTTTTAATATACAAGAAAATTGTGATAGTATTATTTAAAAGTCTTGTAGAATACCGGGTGTTTCCCAAAAGTTGCTCACTATTTTTACAGATAAAAAAGAGATTTGGTATGTTAGTATATGAAATAGGTAAATTAGTATTGATTGACCTATTCAATAATTGTATTCGTTCATATTCTGTTTTTAAATAGCACCCTCAGTATTTTTTACTTTGCTCGATAGAAAATGACACTCTAAATAGAATGACATATCATACAGCTTTTGACATTTTTGCATAAAAAATAGTATTTTAAATTTCAATCTAGAGTGTGTTAAACCATGACTGTGTTAAAAACACTAATTTTTATCAAGGAACCTTGGAAAAATAGATTTGACAGTCTAATGTTTTTAGTGTCTTGTCCTAACCGGTTAATAGATGCCCAAATCGTATTTTTAATTATATCTCAATTTTTCCAAATGAAACGAGGGTAGCTCATTAAAAACACTTTTTACGAATAATTTGATACCACACACTTGGTATTTCAAGTCAAATTGTCGTTACGAACCGCATGTTACAATCTCAAATAAACTATATAATTACACTAAATATATATATATATATATATATATATATATATATATATATATATATATATATATATATATATATATATATATATATATATATATATATATATATATATATATATATATATATATATATATATATATATATATATATATATATATATATATATATATATATATATACATATATTATACAACTAAATGTCAGAAGTTGACATATATATGATATGTCATTCTATTCAGAGTGTCATTTTCTATCGAACAGAGAAAAAAAACAGAGGGTGTCATTTAAAAATCAAAAGTTGTAGCCATTTCCGGTGAAACAGGGAGTGACCGAAAACAATTGAATACGCCAATCAATCTTAATTTATGTCATATACTAAGGTACCAAATCTTGTTTTAATAACTGAAAAAATAAAAAAGTTATAGGGTTAAGCCACTTTTGAAAAACACCCGGTGAATAGGAGAAAAAATAAATATAGTTTAAAATAAATTATTATGATTTGACAAAATATAGTATACCTATTGTCAGCAACTGGCCTGTTTAGACTGTGAGCAAATTAAAAACCTATTATCAGCAAGTGAACAATAACTGAAAAAGTGAATGTATTTTTGTCTAAAACTGCTTAATAGAATATTGAAATTATAACTTTGAATTGCCAGAATATAGGCAAGTTCTATCTATCTTTACTTAAATTTAAATTTGAATGCGACTTACTCATCAACATCTAATTTCGAATGGCTTCATCTGTTCAACAGCTTCATAAGGAACTCTTGTAACTTGTATATTTTATAATCCTCTTTCACTATAAATCGGTCGAGGTAGCACTTCAATCACTTTAAAAGGACCTTTGAATACTAGTTTTTGCTGTCGTTAATGCTTGGTAGGATTGCAATTTTAGTTTTTGCACCCATTTGAAATAATCCCACTGATTGTTTTTTGAAAATGCAGCCCTGAAACATTCTGCATTTTGGAGCGTCTTTACATTTTACGCTTTTTTGACTTACAAGAAAAAGACAAGTGCCATAAGTACAAGAATTCACTGCACACACTAGACAAAAGTTCTGGTATAAATAAGGATCTCTCAAATAATAATATTGTTTAAAGGAAAATAAGAATTTTAATAGCAACAACTGATTTCTACCACGGATTCTTGCTGAATAATAAACATTTTTCGTATTCTTACGTAACGCAGTTTTTGTAGACTGACTCAGACAGATCCTAATATTAGGAGAACCTTCGACTATAAGATAATAGATGCGTAATTCTACAGGACCACTAACACGCATTGTTTCAAATTCCTAGTAGTCACCCTCAAAAATGTATTTACACCTCATTATTTCGCTAATACTCACATCGACGTATCGTTAACATTTCGAACTAAAGGATAAGCACCTTTCTTACGTAAAAGAGTCCTAGTTTTTTGTGTTATTTATATCCATTAAGATAAAAAAGTTTTGTGAGAAACTATAAGTATACCCTCTACTACTCTCTACCCTAATGGAAAGTGCCCTTTTAGATCTGTTTAGAACTGGATTTGTACACTATCGGTATTCCCTTTGGAATTAAAATGTGTTTTAAGAATACCAAATATCAAGGAAAACGGTTTACCAATGTTCCTAAAAATAAACAAAATAAAATAGATGTTATTTTTTATTTACCCTTTCAAGGCCCGTATTTTCCTGGACAACATCTTAGAACATATACGTTCATAGGAACTTTTTGTTTTAATTTTATCTGTAATCTCACCCATTGAAGTTTAGTAGGTATTATATACTGTTATTGTCGACCAGAGGCGCATATACAGGGTGTCCCAGAACTAAGTGCAAGTATTTTAACTGGTAGTATATATAGATCAACCCCAGAAACACCCCTATGAGGTTTTTTCACATTTAAAAAATTCGGAATTTTTTTAAAAAAAATTTGTAGTTTTTTTTTAATTTTTAGTTAAAAAACATAATTTCTTCATAATATGGCAACATAGGTAGTAGATTAAATTTAAAAGAAAGAATCCAGAAAAGATCCAGCGGTTCTCAAAATTTTAGCAAAAAATATTTTTTTTTGGAAATTTTCGACTTATTTGAAAAACGATAAAGGGAAAATATGTTTCTTTTATCGAGATCTACCACCCCATAAAATACTTGCACTTATTTCTGAGACACGCTGTATAATATTACATACCCACGGAGGGGTAATGGGTATATAATAAGAGTAATTACCCAACCCAGGAAGAATATTAAATATAAATAAAAGATAAAATAAAAATATCAAAATAGACAATACAGATCAATCCAAATTTTTCCACAGTCACAAAAGCTACCTTTTAGCAAAAATTTATTTTAAATCTAGTTATTTACTAAAATATTATCACTACCTCTCTCAGCCTAAATCTCTAGATTTAGTTACTGTTGTTTACACCCCATATGTTGCCTGATATTTTGGCAATTCGCTTTAATAAAACTCGTATTTTACAAAATTTATATATTTTAGTCGATCTTAGTTTAAAACAGAAAAGAGAAAAAATAAATTACCTATTGTAGATTTAAAAAATCCCACGCAAGATTGCGTAATTTCATTTAATTAACGTATGTTTACAGTAATTGGCCAATTTTAATGTCGTCTGTCCCGATTACCTCCTTCAAAATATCCAGGAAATTCAAATTATGAATTGACGCTAGTAAAAAACAGAAATTTGGCAAAAAGTTGCGTAAATGAAAATCATGTCATATTTAAGTCTTTAATAATATCTTATTTTAAATTATTATATTGTAAAACACTTTTAGTTAGAAAGAATATTTTATTAATTAACATTTAATTAAATAAAATTTTAAATTTAAAAACTATTTGACCTGTTTTCGTATTTCTACGGGTAATTTATCTATTTGCTCAACTGGTTCCGTAGTGTAGCGGTTATCACGTCTGCTTTACACGCAGAAGGTCCCCGGTTCGATCCCGGGCGGAACCAAAACTTTTTTATTTTTTTTAATTCAGATTATTGTCCACAATCTTTTTATTACAGTCATCTAATTTTTCTCCCTTGATTAATTTTTCACTTTCAATAAAAAATTAATAAATGTGTCCATATCCACTAACTCCTAATAAGCCGGTGCGTAATAAGTAAATGATGTGTAAATCTTGATAAAATTCTTTATCTTTGCGTAATATTATCAGATTTAACGCTCTGTTCCGCAAACAAACAATATCGTAAACGACGAAATATATATATGTATACAGTACGTCTGTCCGTTCTGTGGCTACGGGTTATCCGTGAGAGGGGAAACGATATTCTCTCGATGTTTTTCGTAAAAAATTAGACGACGCGTCCCATCAATAAAAATTCGACAAATTTGCAAGTAGCCAATAAAATGAGTGGGCGGAGCGATTTGCGGTGACGTACTCGTCAAGTCGACGTATAAAATATATTGCTGTTTATTTAAATGTTATTATTTAGTGGTCATTTTTTAGAACTAAAGTAATTTTTAGCTATGTAGAATGAATAAGATATAAGTTAGAATGTGACAACAACAAAACAAAACAAAATATTTCCACCAACTACTTTCAGTATTGACACAAATTGGAAATTGATAATTAAATCGAACGGCTGAATAGAATAATTATTATTACGTATTTTTTCCCAACTCTTTTAGTGAAAATAATTCACGAAAAATACACGAACATTCTAAACTTAAACTGGCTTTTATCACAATCATGCGAACGCAACATGAATGTGGAAAATTTTCAACAAAATCGAAAAATAGTTTAGAACATACTTAAGCGAGGTTCAGACGCAACGACTTGTCGTACACAAAACGTTGCAAAACCCCATTTCTTGAGTTATAACTCACCACACTGTCTCAGGGCTTTGGTCACAGACAGTATCTGAGACTGTTTTACAGGGGTTAGTTCTCCATCTTTGATATAAGTCGTACAAATGTTTATGGAACCAATGACTGTCGTCTCGATGCACTCAGTGATGTAGTGTTATGGTTTTTCTCCCATTTTCCCCACAGAATCTACATTCACCATTATTTCTTAGCTTTAATCCACTGACTGGGGTGTTCATTGAGGAAACAGTGTCCCGTTAAAAATCCCGTGACAATCCCAAGATTGTTCTTACTTAAATCAACGAAAATCTTTTCTGCAAGCAAATCGTACGATAAGTCGTTGCGTGTGGACCGCACTTTAGACATTGATTAATTTACATAAAATACAGTAATATTAACTAAATACGTATAGTACATAATATAAACATACTGACTGTATATACAGAGCATATACATAAACTGTGGTAATAATAATGACACAATTGCGAACGAAAAGCGAGGTAATGGGAAAAACAATTGTTTATTGTTAATAGACGGAAGTCGTTAGAAAGGAGAGGACAATAAAAATTGCTTCTCTCTATACGGCTACGAAAAAAAAACAAATGCATTGTTTCACTTCTTATGTAAGCGTTTTTATGCAGAGCAATGCTAAAATATGGAGATGATCGCCACCAAGTTCTCACAGTATCTATGTCTTTCGATAATGATAATGAAATCGTGTTACAGAAAAACCTCAATTCGATGGTTTTATGTGAAATACATCTCTAATTCTAAATGTTGCCTTGTATAAATGATCGCACATTTGCCAGGTTGTTGCCAGGTTGTTCTGTCGTTTCTTCTTCAGATTGACAAAATTTGCATATTGCTTCATCCGTCAATCGCATTAGCTTTAGATGCCTATTCAGCTTATAATGCCCTGTTAGTAGAGCCACTACAGCTTTGACTGTTTTTCTGTCTTTGCTTATAGGTTTGATTTCGGAAAAGGCCAATATCGACTCTGAAATTCAGCACAGGATTAGCAGCGCCTCAAAAGCATTCTGGAAATTAAAAGACGGGGTTTTCTACAATCATAACTTGAGCACAAAAACGAAACTTGCAGTGTACCGAGCAATAATAATCCCCATCATGTTATATGGAAGCGAAACCTGGGTGCCATACCGCCGACACATGAACGCATTAAACAAGTTGCAACAGAGACACCTTAGACAACTCTTAACAATCAAATGGTTCCACCATGTCTCAAACGTATCGGTCCTTGAAGTCGTTTCATTGAAGTTATAATTACAAAAGCCTGTTTAAGATGGTCTGGTCACGTATGCAGAATGCTAGAAAACCGCCTACCAAAATCTTTGCTTTACGGTGAGCTTGTAGACGGTAAGAGGAAACAGAGTGGGCAACTCAACAGGTACAAGGATATTTTCCACGAAAACTTAAAAGGGATACAACATGCAAAATGAGTGGCAAGAAGCAGCGAACAATAGAACGCAATGGAGAATAATTGTAAAATCAGTTAACAGCGCCAACCATAAACTAAAGAAGCAACAAAGCAATGAGATTTTTGAATGTCCGGCAGTGGCGTATCCAAGTGGGGGCAACACGGGTCCAGACACGACGCGCGCCGGTCCTATTCATATTTTAAACAATAATTTAAATACCAGCTTCGCAGATATTTTTACAGAAGCAAACAGAAACATGAACGAATTGTTTGGACAGGAAATAAAAAAAACCGAATAACTAGTAGACAAAAAAACAGGCCGATTTTAAAACTGAAACTGCTCAAAATTATTAAACCATTATCCTAAGAAAAATATTTGTTATTTATTTATACCTACTATTTATCATAGTACCTAGCTGTAATTAGGTAGGTACTTACTTGTTAATGTAAAAAAATATATATTTAGGTATAATACTGAGTTATTGACCCCCCCAGGCATGAATCCTGGATACGCCACTGATGTCCGGAGTGCGGAAGAGAGATAACATCACGTATATTGGGGTTTTTCAATCATAGAAAAGCTCATGAATGAAAACGCCTTGCGTAACCATCTTCTGATGCGTGTCAAATACTCGTCAGCAAGTAATGGCAGTATGTATGTATCAGGTCTACAGTGCGATGAATTTTGGCGAATGTTCTATACAGGGTGACAATTTGAAAACGAACCCCGTATTTAATATTACCTCTACCGATGATAGTATGAAAATTTGGCGAAATACGTCAATTTACATATCAAGAGAGACAATTTTTGAGGCATTTGTTGTCGTGTTACTTTCAACCCTTTGACCCCCACGGAACCTACCCCTAAAATTTTAAATGGCAACCCCTATTTCTTTTACCATTTTTGTGTTCCTTATAAAATTCTCAAAAAAATAATACAGTTTATGTAGAATTCTATAAGAAACACAAAAATGGTAAAAGAAATGGGGGCACCTATTTAAAATTTTAGGGGTAGGTGCCCTGGGGGTCAAGGAGTTGAAAGTAACACGACAACAAATGCCTCAAAAATTATCCCCCTTGATATGTAAATTGACGTGTTTCGCCAAATTTTCATACTATCATCGGTAGAGACAATATTAAATTCTGTTCGTTTTCAAATTGTCACCCTGTATACTATAAACTTTTTCGCCTGTCTCTGGCCTGGTGAATTTCTCCACCATTTTAGAGATTTATTGACAACCCAACCGTTTTGTGGTCATTCTTGTGACTGCTATAAGTACTAAATATAGATATTATGTTTCAAATAAAAACTAATACATTTTTTAGAAGAATTCAAAGAATATCAAAATTTACTGTAAGTAAATTAAGTGTTACGTATTTGCCATTTGCCAAGATTTTTTCTGTATATTTCAATTTGCAATTATAAAAATTTCTGTCCTTACGGCAGTCTTTCAATTTGTCTCTTTGTCACAGTAGATGATATTATATTTAAATAACCAGCAGCCACCGTTACAAATAAAAATTTAAATTTTTAACGTACAGGCACATCATAAAAACACCATTTATCACGATCTCACTTTACATACTGGTAGACGAATATATTTAAGGTAATTGCTATCGATTGTGACAGATATTCGCTCGATAAATTAATAAATTATTTATTAGACTAGCCGTACTCGTGTATTCTCCATGTATTTTTACCGATATCCGTATGAAATATGTATTCGAATTTGTATAATTTAATTTACTTTTCTCTAAACCGGTTTAAACCGGCTTATTGAACCCTTATTCAAATAATAATTATGTAATGTTCAATAAAAATATGAAGACTTACATACATTATTTTTTATTTGAGAAGAATAGCATTTTACAGCTTTTAAAGCATTTTAACTGCTCAACCGCCTACACTGAATAATTAATTCTCCTTCATTCGCTACAGAGTGGTCTTGCAGACATGTCAATTAAATTACAAAATTTAACCCTCAACTGGCGTGGTAAATTTCTATAACGTTTATGGCGTGCTGGGGTCCGACGGACTCCAATTTTTTTTTCAGTTTAAAATGCATGATGAAGAGATTTTATAAAAAGCTTGTTATTTTAACACTGTTTACAATATATCCAAACTTGTGAATAAACAATTTCATTAATTTTCAACAAATTAATAAGAACGGACACAAAAATAAAGTAAAACGCATTTTTTAGGAATTTTTGACAACAGAAATATAACTTGGCTAAGAAACCCATAGAAATTTAAAACATATATATTTTATGATTTTACTGTATTATTAAAAGTATAAACAACTGAAATGTGAAGCTAAAGTAATACACATAAATTATTTTCAACAAAACTGCAAACCTTGAATGTGCATAACTTTTTCAAATACAGTTCATGCTAATATATAGGATCTGCATTTGCCGCACATGGATCGTGCACATTTGATTCATGAGATTTTTGTTTTTTGTCATTTCTTCCTTGACATATGGTTGCTATACACCACATCTCTTTCTTTTCTGGTATTGATTATTCAATTTTCTCTCTTCTATAAGTAAGATATTCAGAATCGGAGTTATGGTTACTCTTCGGAGAAAAATCAATGTCTCGATGGTCTTCATCTCATTTAACCCTCAACTGGTAACATGAAATTTTAGTACGCTACAAGTAACACACGTCTGAGAGATGACGGGATGAATTTCAAATGTTTAAATGGTAATTTTTGTATGAAAAAGTCTTAAAAAACAACAACTATAAAACATGAATGTGTCTCATAACATTTCATATATTTTCGTACATTTGTAAGCCGTTTGTCTTCTTTTTTCGTAAAGCCAATACCTGCAGATCTTTCTCTTTGGAAGCTTGTCCAATATATCTCTTGGGCCTGATACTGGTTGCTCCACATCTTCCAAAATATCCCTTATAATTTTCTCTCAGACGCGTGTTACCAGTTGAGGGTTAAGCCTCTTTAAGTTCACCAAACCACTCAATTAATACTTCCTCAAATTTAGCGTCCCAGTGAGACACACTTTTTACACTACCCACCATCCTAATAATGAAACATTCTTGGCGTGGTGGTGCCACACAGACCCCTACGAAACTTTAGCCACCGCTGGTAGGAACAATACTTGATAAAATCAAGTGCGCCTTTAACAATTGCACATTGGTACCCTAACTTAAAGGTAAATGGCGCGGGGAGGCCCAATTGTTTTTTTTACAGAGGTTTAAATAGTGCCTGGGGTCCGCTGGACCCCACAACGCCAGTTAAGGGTTAATAGAAAATAAAATGTTTTTGTATCACTCTATACTTCTGTGAGTTTACCTGAGTTAGTTAAGAATATACCGGGTGGTGCATCGTCGTTGGAATCAGGAAATCCCATGCAAATTTTGATCTATTCAAATATTGGCTCCCCTATTGATTTTACAGCGAAGTAATAAACATTGGCGTAACTACAGGGGTGCCCGGGAGTGCCGGACCCCCCCTAGGTACTGCTGGGCAGAGACAAATCCTGAATTATGACTCTTGGCTACGTATTAATTTTAATTTGCTTGTGATGTAGTTAAAATGACGTTTTCTAGTTTTGTTTAGTTAATTTTATTTTGTTGTGTTCAAAAAATGTGCCAATTTTCATTTTTTTAAGAACATTTGTAGGTATTTAAGTAATCTACGGGAACACGGTTTGATAACCAAGTCTATGATATTTATTGATAGAGAAATTCATGTAAACGTTTTATTCAAAAAATGTGTTTTTTAAAATTGCCACTGAGGTAAACCTCAGCCCCCCCCCCCATTTTTCACATATTTTTATACTCGCAGCAATAGAAACAAACTTTTCTTGAGCACTGTAGACAAATGTTTTTTTTTCAAATTGTACAGAGATACATTCAAATATTCCTTTTTATTTTGTAAAAGCAAAGACTTTTCATTTCGAGTCACTCCTCTTTAGTTGTTTCATAAACTACAGTATCTCTCAATATTCACCCTTTTCTTGGTATTTTTTGGTTGAGCAACATATTTTCCATCATTATGCCGGCCACACACGTTACGGTCTACCGGAGAGGTCTGCCTGTGCAGGTGTACCTGCACAGGTTTACCGCGTGTGTGGGACATATCGGGTATGCCGGAGAGCTCTTCAGTTCGTTTCAAGATGGACATGGAATGGGTTGAAAACGACCAGGCACTTGCGTTAATAGGCCTTGCATTATTAATAAAAAGTTCGGAAAATGTGAGAAAGAAATTTCAATTCAGTTTCAGAACAATTTCTTTCAGTTTTTCTATAAGCAATTTATAAGCAGCATCTTTTTTGTCTCGATCGTGGTATTCTTTACATTTTACTTTCTAAAGGCATGGATGAGATCTACATATTTCGATGAAATCTGCCAGAACTCTCTTTGAATTTGGTGGCGCCATATTATTTCCGCAAGATATAAGTTCGTACCACGTGGGTAAACAGTACACTACACTTTGCCACCGACAGCAGAGAATGAAAGAACAACTGATGCGACCTGAGCAGGCGACTGGCGAACATGCACACACGCACAGGTTTATCGTAAGGTGCTTCTTTAAAAATTGATTTTTAATGTTGCGCCGGTCGCCTGCACAGGCTAAAAAAACTGCACAGGTCTGTTCCAATGCACGCTCCGGTCTAACTGTGCAGGTACACCTGCACAGTCAGAGCTCTCCGGTAGACCGTAACGTGTGTGGCCGGCATTAGATTTGTAATAGCTAGATGTTTAAGTAAATAGACTTGTATAGCTTTGATGTATACTATACGCATTTGTGGTGCTAACGTCAACCATTAGTCATTAGTGAGTGAGTTACTGGCGAAGTTAAAGAAGTTTGACTAGAAAAAAATCATAATTCTTGAATTATTGTTGGTACATTCATATACAAATAAAATCAGAAGAGACCGCTTCGATTAATTCCCGTTTTATACCCTTTTCTCGACTGGAAAGTCAGTAACCGTTAGCGGTTAGACAGCTAACTTTTAATTCATAAGGATATTTCAAGAGATTTTTCCTTTTCCTTTGTTTATAAGCTTAAAGCTACCTAAAATTTGAAGTTTGTAACTCTTCTAGAAGTACCTTAGAATTTTGATGATCTGTCAGAGAGTCAATGTCGAAATTAAAGATATTTGACAAGCGATAATTCATAAACTATGGGGTATAATTACTAAATATTTTGATAATCTAGCCAGCTATAGTATGTCCTCATGCATGTATAGTGAAAATTGTTATTCTTGTTTTATCCACAACGAAGTTACAGGGTGGTCAAAAGTGCCGCTAATACCTTCGAGAAAGGGATGCGGGACGGCTGTGCTGACTTGGCACAATGGCTGATATAAAATTATCAAATTATACAGTAAAAAACTAGTTCTCCAATGTAGTAACACCCAAAAACTGTAATTTCGAGTACGTCATGTTTATAACTCTAAACCGAAAACAAAAGATGAACGTATTTTATTTTTTGTTCTGTATAGGTACATATTATGCATGCGAAAAGTAAATGCAAAATAGTAAATGCAAAATAGTAAATGCAAACCAAACCATTGTTCGAATAATAGCAACAAATCACACGTAATATGTGGGTGATGGTGTAAAATTCGCCGTCAAGTAAGCTAGAGAGAGAAAGAGAAATATAATGCGAGAATAGAATTTTCAGATAAAATAAGTAGTGGGAATTAAATGAGGTGGGTTTTTAATTTTTTTTATTTAGCTGTTTTCAGTACTATAGTAGAGATTCTATAGAGAGAATAGAAGGCTATACTGGGTGGTGTATCAGCATTGGAAACATAGAAAATCCCATGTAATTTTTTCTGTCCAAATATTGGCTCTCCTATTGATTTTACAGCGAAGTCGTAACTAGGTTAAACCGTTAAAAATAACTAGGTTTATAAAGGTATGCTGAATACACGTGCTTAATTTGAACAATTAACAAGGCGATTTTAGCTAATCCGAAATCAATAGGTAAAAACTCTAATCACGCACCGCAAGCACACATAAGGTTTGTTAGTAGTTGCTGCAAACATCATACCTACAAGTAAAATTTCAGCACAGGGGCGGCAAAATATAAGTATGTCCGAAACCAGTAGTAAAAACTCTAATCACCATGCAAACATACAATAAAATAGTAAAATTTAGATAGAAGACGCTACCTAGAGCGTGCGGCAGTCATTTTTAAGGAACATCGAAAATGTAAACACTGCTTTGCAGAGGCCAACGCTTTCGATCGCGGAGGCATCTAAATTGCTGAATTCATTACAGAGTTTCTTAGCTGAGTTTAGAGACAAAGTCGACGATTGCTTTAAAGAAGCAAAGATCCTTGCAGAGGCAAGCAATATTGAGTCTGTTCCCCCAGAAAAACGGACAATAAAAGTAATAAGATTTTTCGATGAAAACGCTGATGACGACATTGGTACATTAACCCAAGAACAACAACTCAAAATTCAAATTTTTGAATCACGGGATAAAATAAATGAGCAATTTTCCTGGAGGTTTAATGCTATGGAAGGTGTTATCGAAGATTTTTATTTCCTTTCTGGAAAGTCACTGGCATCATTACCACTAGAAGAAATAAAAAAAAAAACATGCTGCAGATTTAGCAATTAAATATGCTAACGACTTGGATGCAACAGAGCTGTATCTTGAACTGGAAAATTTCAAGAACCACTCAAGCTTGTTGCTTCCAAACTTGAGAGCAGCTAGCTGTTTAGATATTCTTAATATGCTAGAAAAATATTGCTTAATTCCGAATTATCCGAACTTGCAGACCGCGCTGCGAATATTTCTGACCATGCCAATCACTGTGTCCTGTGAGCGGTCGTTTAGTAAACTTAAATTAATTAAAAATTTTAGGCGTTCAACTATGAAACAGGAGAGACTGACTGACTTGGGAATATTAAGTATAGAGTATGAAATAGCCGAAAAAATTAACTTTAATAAAGTGATAGATGAAATGGCTTCTGTAAAGGCTAGAAAAGTGAAATTTTAAGCGCGCAATTTCGTGCATTATTTTGTAGTAAGCAGGTATTTTCGTGATCTTCGCAGGGTTTTTCAGACTGCCTAAGTACTAAATATGTTCTTTTGGTTCCGTTTTGTTTTTATTTATGTTTTAAGTAATATAATATAACGTTTGAAATATTTTTTCATATTTTTTTTTTCTGAGGGGGGGGTCTACACATATTTGAATTGTGGGGGCTCCAAATTTTGTCTTTGCCCACGACGTATTTTGCCCTAGATCCGCCACTGCATAGTCACTAGGTTCCTTAATATCTTTTTCTCTTGCATGCTTAACTTTTGCTATGACTTCATTATATGGCAAAAATGAAAAACAAGCACTATTACATTCTTGCGAGTGTCTAGTTTACCTTATTTTTTACAGAAAATTTCTTCCACAGGGAAAATACGCCACGCAGCACTTTTTACAAGGTTAACAGGATAACAAACAGTTATACATAACAACAAAAAATAAAACGAATTTACGCCAGTTGTCAACATTGCCAACGTTTAACCCAATTTAATGTTATCCTTATATTGCCTATTATTCAACTTATCCTTATTTATCCTTATAATTTACAGCATGTAATGTGGCAACCGCGCTAACTGAATTTTTCAAACTCAATGCTATCGTCCAGGGAATACTAGCATTCAATTCACTAGTAAAAGTTGGTTTCAAAAATAGATGTTGAACTTTTACTGGCGTAGTCTTAGCAAAAAAGTGAATGTGAGCTTTTACTGGTAACTGTTAACAATCACTGATTTCAACTTTTACTGTAAATACACTACTACTGTTAGTGTTCCCGAAATGCATTTTATAATTTAAAACTACTTCGATTTTGGCAAAAGCCTTAAAGTATAGGCAATACAGTTTGACATTCACAAAATCATAGGCCGATAGCTGAAGGTATGTCGGCATTTGCCTGGTTTTGCATTGTTACCTGTTCAGTTTCAATTTAAAAAAAGATGCAGTTTTTCTTAACTGTTAAAATTGTTGTTCAAAATTATTCAAATTTGGCACGTGTAGCTATAACATTCGCAAACCTATAAAAACATATTTACGACTTCGCTGAAAAATCAACAGGGGAGCCAATATTTGGACAGTTCAAAATTTGCATGGGGTTTCCTATGTTTCCAATATCTATACACTACCCGGTATAAGCAAATGCAATAAGTTGATAAGGTTGATAAAAATTTATAAAAAAGTTGTTGAATAGAGACAAGATAACTCATTTGGTTTTACATGAGATCTCACAGCTTTTTGTAGTGGATGAACTGGTGTTCAAGACTTTGGGCATTTTTGTTTTTGATAGGCATTTTTGTTTTGAACTATTTCAGTTTAAAATTTAACACATTTTCTGCGAATTTAAATATTGAGCACTTAAGAAAAAATCTTACTAGTAGACGTATTTAAACAATACTTTATAGACAAAAACAAATCAAAATGAGAAAAAAAAATTGTCGTAAAGGCTAATATTAATATAGATGTATTTATCTTAACCATAAAATTTTATTGGCAATAACAGTATATTAAAAGTCGATGTTTCTTAGATTTATTCCTTTTAAGAGAGCACTAAAAGTTTTATATACTTTTGTTTTATCACTGCCAAACCTTGAGTGTATTCTAAAATAATATTTGGGTTGGCAGAATTGATTTACTTTAATATTTTCCTAATTCCAGATTTAAAATCTACACTAATATATAAAAATCCTTAAGTGACTCACTGATTAATCACGATCCTGCTCAAACCACTCAACATAAGCAGCTCAATTTTGGCATACAGGTTGATTCTAGGGTGTAGAGGTTCGATATGAAGGGATTTTTCGAAATTCCAGTTCCAAGGGGGTGAAACCACCCCTCAAATATTACAATATTTTTTATTTAAAAAAATGTCAAGTTTCCGCAAAAACGCTTAAACACGTATATTTTCTTTTGTTTTTTACATTTTTTAAAATTTTTTAAAAATGTATACAGGGTGTTTCGAAAAATCTGGTCATCGATTAATCACGATCCTGCTTAAAGCGCTTGACGTAAAAAGCTGATTTTTGGAAAACGGATTGATTTTAGAGTGTAGAGGTTCGATAAGAAGGAATTTTTCGAAAGTCTAACTCTAAGGGGGTGAAACCACCCCTCAAATATTAGTATATTTTTTATTTAAAAACCGGTGAGTTTTTCGGAAAAACTCTTAAACACGTATATTTTATTTTGCTGTTCTACATATTTTAAGATTTTTAAAAAAATTATACAGGGTGTTTCATAAAATATGACCATTGAGTAATCACGATTCTGCTTAAACTGCTTAACGTTTAAAGTTGATTTTTGGCAAACAGATTGACTGTGGGGTGTAGAGGTTCGATAAGAAGAGGTTTCTCGAATCTCAAATTTCAAAAGGGTGAAAACGCCCCTCAAATATTACAATATTTGTTATTTAAAAAACGGTTAGTCTTTCGGGAAAATTTGCTTGGACACTCACACTTTATTTTGTTTTTTTTTACATATTTTGAAATTTTTTAAAAAATCATACAGGGTGTTCCAAAAAGTTGGGTAATTGATTAACCACGATTCTGCTTAAACTGTTTGACGTAAAAAGCTTGTTTTTGGCAAACGGATTTTTCGAAAGTCAAATTCCAATGAGATGAGACTACCCCTCAAATATTACCAAGTTATATGTATAATAATATCGCCATATTGTTTTTTCTCATGCTGACATAAATGTGAGAAAATTTTATCCATTCTGTATGTTAATGGAAATTCTTGCTTTGCTTTTTCATCACCATTACAAATGATTAATTGGACGCGAACGAAGTCGCGGGTACACGCTAGTTTGATATAAAACAATTAAAATAGAATAAAATAATATGACACGAAATTAACTATTTTTTTTTTAATTAATAAATATGTTCAAGTCAAAAAATATCAAAGCTAGATAAATTAGAACACGAAAAACCCAAAAACCGATAGTAATAAGCTTATTCTAAACTTCAGAAAAGCCAAGTGGTTTAAAAGAAAACGAAAGTCATCTTGAGCAGCTGTTTTCTAGTTCCCAAATTCCGCATAATCACCGAAAAAGGGAGAAAAATAGAAGCTAGACCTTCTTGTAAACGATACTATGACTTTCCGATACCCTAATTTACTTCGTGCGGTCTGAAACAGGATACTTTTTTGTCCACCCCTTATAGGGACGGGCTGGATGTATCGATGTATGAAGATATCGATAGTGTGCCTTAAAAATGTGGTTTTTATTATTAAGAACATAAAACGATAATGTGAGTTTCGGATAGCCTAATTTACTTCATGCGGTCTGAAACAGGATACTTTTTTGTCCACCCCTTATAGGGATGGGCTTGATGTATCGATATATGAAAATATCGATTCTGTACAAAAAAAAATGTGAAATTTATTAAACGTTTAACGATACTGTGACTTTCGGATACCCTAATTTACTTCATGTGGTCTGAAACAGGATATGTTTTTGTCCACCCCATATGATGGATTAGAAAATATGAAATTTATCAAATATATAAATTTTAATATGAGAATCACTGCATGTAAACGTTGTAGCTACTCAACATCAAGTGTATTTTAACATAAATCCTCAGTAATTCGACCTAAAGCATCTAATTTAAACGAACATATGTTTTAAAACGTTTTCAGTGTAGTAAAATGAGTGGAGCTTACTGAAAAAGGGGTATGATCACGTAAACATCAACTTGAAGTATGTCTTATGTTTGTTTAGCTTTTCCAAATCACTTCACATGTTCGTGGAATGAATAATGTTAAGAAAATCTGATTTAACTCCAACAAATATTCTTGTCGGAGCGTTTAACCATCAGTGAATCAGTGAATGTTTTGGCCGAACAGTTGGCTATTCTGATTTTTATCGTTTGATTGGCAATAAATTTAAGAAAATCGAATATTTATAGCGATTGTAATCACTAGCGTCAAAACAAACCAAAATTTTAATATTTTTTTTACGATATTTAAATTCTCTCCATAATAACGTGACAAGATGAGAAATAAATTTGTTATTCTGTTTTACTGGTTGGGAAGCTTATTCATAGTTTCTGGTGAATATAACAAAATCCATAAAGTGTCGAAGTCTAAATACATACAAACCAAACCCTTGACCCCTGATATATTTAGCAGCCTTTGTTATTTTTATCGCAACTATGTCTTTTTTTAGAGTTTAGTTAACTCTCGAGGTAAAAATGTAAATTTAAACGTGCAATAAACTGAAAGACATAAACCAGATCAGCACGAGATAAAAACCTACTAAATGTCTCGAATTTAAATATTATGCGCTAAGAAAAACTGGAGAATTTTGTCCTTTTAAAAAGTGAACTCATGTATCCTTCAGTTACTTATATTTTATATAGTTGAAGTATTTTTTTTAAAGATTTAGAGTCGTAATAGGTAATAGCTATACAACCTTAAATATATGATCCAGTATATAGGGTGACTGGCAAAAGACTACGACAGGGAGACGCGATATCCCCAAAGCTATTTACAGCAACACTAGAAGAAAGCTTCCGTCAACTAGACTGGACCAACAAGGTATTAAAAATAGATGGAGAATATCTTAACGATCTAAGGTTCGGTGATGACATAGTCCTAATAGCCAATAGTCCTGAAGAACTACAAACACAAATTAACGAACTAAATTACAGCCAGCAATAAAGTGAGTCTCAAAATGAATTCAGCAAAAACTAAAGTAATGTACAACGAACTAGTGAAAAGAAAAGACATTCTAATAAATAACACAACACTGGAAATAGTAGAAGAATATTTGGGACAACTAATACACAGCTCGGGATCTCTACTACCAGAAATCAACAGAAGAATTAAGTTAGCATAGAGTACTTATAGAAAAAACTCAATCATATTCAAATCTAGAATGCCACTCTATCTAAAGAAGAAAACATTCGATCAAAGGGTAGTATCAGTCATGACATATGCATGCCAAACCTACACGCTTAAAACCGACATTATATATGGAAACTGCAGGTCGCACAACGCTCCATGGAAGAAGATATGCTGGAAATAACAAAGAAAGATCGTATAAATAGAGTGGATACGACAAAAGAGCAAAAGACTCAGGCAATATGTCATCCACAGAATCATATCCCTTAAGTGACAATGGCAGGACACCTTGCAAGAAGGACTGACAGCAGATGGACCACAAAACTTAAAGCTTGGTACGCACGAGGAATTAAGAAACCTAGAAGAATACGAATCCTAAGATGGAACTATGATATTAGGAAATTATCAGGGAACACTTGGATCAGCATAGCCAACAATCGAGGGGTAAACCGCTGGTGTATTTTGGTGTACAAGATGTTGGCATTTTTGGCATTATTCGTGGTATTATTTGTATTAGTACGAAATTATTTGGCATTACTGTCGTATTTTTTGGCATTAGTGTACAGAAATTCGTCAGCGGTTTACCCCTCGCCAACAATAGACACAATGAAGCCAATTACAGGAAGATTATCTAACTAAATATGTAAGGGAGGCTACACAATAATTGGAAATGGTTGAATAAGTTGGAAATGATAATGACGATACAGGGTGATTCACGATCAATAGTATAGATTAGACATTTATAGAGCACGTGTGATAAGATTATTCTGAAAATTCTCCGATATAATTCGTTCAAAAAGCATATGACAAGTTTAAAAACATATTTACAAGTTCTATGCATATTTTTTAAAATTAGGGAATTTCAAATAATTTCCCATTATACTTTTCTATATCTATCTTTAATAGTTCTCGAGATAAAAAATATAACAAGTGTGATATTGATAAATATGTTGGTAAAATGCTAAACTCTTGCATATTAATAGTAACTAACATAAACTTCAGCATATTAATATTTGAATTTTAAAAAACTAAATTAATAAGTCTCACAGGCTGGGACATAATCATTTGTAATTAATTATTTTTATAAAACGCCTGGTAAATACTTGCTGTTTATAATAAACTGTTTTTTTTTTCGCAAAAAGCACTTTTAATAAGTAATCATTATGGAGAGCTGTATATGCAAATAGGAAATTTTTAATTTCCGTAAACAAGTTTAAATGATACGGTTAATTGCTGAACAATTATATTTTGTTGACATAAAGGGTTTCCAAGCCAAGGTGACTAAATAAAAAATTATATAACGCATAATATAGTGACAGCTTCTTCAATAATGCAGTTTACCGCTTTATAAAAAAATCAGATTTCGTTAAGATTCAAAATGAGTTTCAAAATAAATCCAGGAAATCTCAAGATGTAGAGGGTGAGTCAACGATAAATTAAATTAAGTTATTAAGTTACCAAAGTCTTCAATTTATATATTTAGGAGTAGAGCACAGTCAAAAAGACCTCCACTTAATATTTGTTTTACAAAAGCCATAGTTGTCTCTGGCTCTCAAATAATGTACCTTTGTAGTGGGTTTATTTTTAGGAAAAATGGTATTTCAAAACTGAAAAAAAAATACATTTTACAAATCTCTGTTTCAGTATCAAAATACCCTTTTTTTCAAACGTCACAAAAATTATTAATTTTTGCGACGCGATTTACAATATAAAAAAGTTATTTTAACGCCTAGACATAAAAGTAAAGCACTTTTTTCTGTTTGGAGTAAAAATGACTTTTTGTGTCTCGTCTATTATGTTAAACATACAGCCTCGCCACAAAAAGGAGCTTAATCAAGGAGCCTTGGAAAAATACATTTGATCGTCTAATATTTTTCGTGTCTTGTCCTGGCCGGTTAAAAGATGCCCAAATCGTATTTTTCATCATATCTCACACTCAAAAAGAAATGCATTGTAAAATGCACAATAAATCACGTTAAAATAATTAACTCGTTCTATGAAATTCGATTTACCTAATTATTTGTTTTATAAACGATTGCTAATAATATAATATTGTTTTATATACATAATAAAAATTAAAGCATTCGAAATAAAGTGAATACTGTTTTATCGGATATCTAATATTTAGTCCTTTTAAAGTAATTATTACTCTATATGTTTCAAAAGAACCACGTTTAAAATAAACTGGCATTGCCTTATTATTTTTGAAAAGTGTTGCTTGTCTATTTATTCCAATAAGGCATACTTATAATAAATTTATTTTAAGCACGAGAGTATTTTATTTCTATAAGAATTGCTAACATTTCTGTTAGGCTTTTGCCACGTGATTAATATTTGCCAATAGAAAGTCATGCATTTGAGGTGGACATCGAAAGATGTTGTTTGGCGGTATTGACGGGATAAGCCCGATCAGCCACACGTTGTTGTATGATTTTTGACGCGTTCCATAGTCGCGTTCCATTATTTTTAATAGTACAATGATATTTATTGTATATGACAGTTGTTAGTAACAACAAGGAGAATTGTATCGTTTAAGAGTAGTGTGTTGTTTAAGTGGTTGTTTAGAATGATCAAACGTTAATATTATTTCAGTAGCATTATGGCGGCCAAAGGTTTTCTTGAAGAGTGATGGAAACGACGCTGGCCGAAATGATGCATTGTGATTTTGAATTTAACGCTGGGCGAATTCAACAATTCAAATTTGCAAACTAATATTTCACTAGATGATGAGAATTCAGATCTAGAGGAATACGAAGTCAAGCTAGCAAAATTGTTAAAAAGGAAACCAACTTGCAAAATTGTTAAAAAGGAAATGGAACTTACTACAGCTCGTACCAGTATAAAAGGTAAAAAAATATATTAATGAACATTACAGAATAGTACAGGGTGAGTCAACGATAGAGTAAGGTCATTATCTCCTTTGTTTTGATATTTACAAAAAATGTTAAATATAAAAGTTATAGGGAGGGTTAAGATACACATTTTAAAATTATTGTAGAATATACAGAGTGCTTCAATAAAGTGTTGCGGATATAACATGTTTTTTTAAATGCAACACCCTATTTTTTATTTTATTTTTTAAATTCTACGTAAAATTCTATAACTTTTCTATCTAATAATATTTTTTTATAATATACAGCGTCCGGCAGTAGTGCGTCGGGCATCTGTATAGATCCTAGAATAATAAATTTCACAATTTTGTTTAAGTCCAAACCTAAAGTATGTACGAGGATGTATTTCAGGAAAATATTTCAACTTCTATAGGGTGGCTCAAAAATGTGTAAGTGGATCGGTATGTTTTTTTTAAATGGAACACCCTGTATATTATTGCATTTTTGGCTTCCTTTTGGACCACTTTACATAATATATTATATATGAGTAAATATATTTCGATAATATCAGAGATAAAAAATATATTTTTTCCAACCTTCCTTATTTTTTTTTTTTACTTTATGAAGCACCCAGTTTATGAAGCACCCAGCACCCAAGTTATTCTACAATAATTTAAAACGTGTATCTTAACCTTCCCTATAACTTTTGTATTTAACATTTATTTGTAAACCTCAAAACAATTATTGAGATAATGGACTTTATCGTTGACCCATCCTGTATAGAACAGAAATTTATACAGGATGGAAAATTTAATGTATTACCCAACTACAATATTTTTTCGCGAAAGAATGAGTGATTGACTTTCGAGTCTTTCAAGAAATTTAAAAACCTCACTTTTTTAAATTCAACATAGCGCGGTTTTCTCATCTATAGTGGCGTTAGGAACCTAAAATATACTGTTTTTTTGCAATTATACGATTCAGAAAATCTGCAAATTCTGTATACCCTGTATAGAAAAATTTCTGTTTTAGGTTAACTCCAGTTTTAAGATGGAGAAAAGTATATCATATATTTAACTAAACGTTGCTTTCTTTTTTAGAATCTCTGTGACCTTTGAAGGAATCTAATAAAGACAGATCAATTCCAGGACATTACAAAAACCATTCGTCACTAGACAAAATTCACCAGGATACCCTTATATCTAATATTTTTTTTTTATTTTGGTATACATTCAATACAATTGTATTTACCTACTTATCACCAAAATATTAATTCCGAAATAAAGTTATTTTCCTAATAAATTTGATATTTACTTCAATTAAATTGTTAGTACTGATCCTATTCGATTAAAATCAACTCAAGCTTTAAACAAAGTGACATATTAATAAATCATTAAGCATTGCATTGGAAAATACAAAGAGAAAAGCTTGAAATAAAAGGAATGTATTTGAAAAACAAAAGGAAAACACTAATAAACAAATATATATTTCTTTAAATCAAATAGGCAGCATTTTTATTCTAAATCTGATATACCACTAACAATGATCATGTATGTTTTATATGTACGAGTATATGCATAAAATCAATAGATATCTTATTAATTCAATTATAACCATTAATGAGGCCAAAACATGTTTGATTTTATTTGATTCATTAGCATTATTTTTGATTTTACAACGTTTTTTCTCTCAGTGCAATTATTTCAAATGGAACAAGAGTGACTCATTACCGTATTTGGAAAAAGCATTTTTTACGAATAATTGGGTACCACACACTTGGTATTTCGAATCAAATTGTCATTATGAACCGCATGTTACAATTTCAAAAAAAAGCAACTGGTATACTATTTTTTCAAGACATGAATTTTATGTTTTGTAAATTAATTTCCCTAGAAAAATATCCCGCTCATACTTGTTTTCTGCGGATGAAAAATTCAACAATTTACGTATGCATACGTAGCTATACATCCACTCCAACAAAATAGAACAAACCCAAAGGAGATAGTACGTGGCATACGTCCAAATAATGTACGAAATGAAGAATGTTATAGTTCTGTCTGGAACATTTTTAACTTTCCTGGATGATTAATGACGAATTAAAAAGATCAGGAACAAATCCGGTTCGAGCCAAACGACATTTTTATATTACGGCATAAAATTGACTATCGATTCATTAGCAATGCTTTCAAAAAAATAAATAGTTTAATATAATCACTTATTGTATTAAGTAAGCATAGAGAAGCTTTAACTTTCTTTTCGATCGTACGATCGAAAAAAAACAGTATCATCGTAACCTTTGAAATAATTGTATTCCCTTTTTCAATTCTATGAATTTGACAGTTGTTATTAATGCGAAAAATGAGTTACATAACATATAATATACTAATGTCTATCCTAAGCTATACATAATTAATAATATTTTTCAATATAATACTCTAACAATTGACTAAAGCCTAATATTATAAACACTCTACACTATGCCGAGAACACTTCAAAGCAGATCAAGGTCGCGTTTTGGCGCCCAACTTTGTCACATTTCAGTTTGTTGGCCCACGATTATTTGACCCACTTCGGTTTGCCTCGACCTACTTTCGATTCTTAAAAGCGCCTGAAAACTACTCGTGAGGAGGGTGTGGGGGGATTTTTTACCGTTTCCTGTTGCCTCGTTCAATTTTGTATCGCTTTGAGCTATTTCCAAAACGTGGCGGTATCTGCACCCGAGGCAAAGGACTTTTTCTCATAAATCTCAGTGAAATAAGTAAACCTAAACGTTTCTAAAATAGCTTTTGTTACGATGATATTTTGTTAATTACATCTAGTTTTATGTTGGTATATATTCCACAAAATTAATAGTAGAACACACGTTTAATAATATGTAGAGTAGATATTTCAGAACAAAACTTTTCACTCAATCTGCAATTAGTATATAAAGTTGTATAAATATGTTATGTTTGCTTACGCGGCCTTAAAAATTTCCAGAAATATTTCGTTAAACATTTCAGGAATTTTCGCGGGAGAAACTAGTAAAAAAATAAGCATAAAAGAACTCCTAGCTTTTCACTATTCCAGCTGATCAATTTATTTATCAATTCTTTTTCGACGTCCACAATAGAATCGAAACGCTATTTCCTATCGAATTTTCTAAGACTCAGACATTTTCTTTATCAAGCTGTATCCATTACGTAGAGCTTTTCTTCGATGCAGGTTTTTGAACCCTCTTAAGTGCTGCTAAAGTTAGCGTAAAATTAGAATTTGCTTTGCTTTGTTAGCTTAATATTTTGGTTTATTATGGAGCATGACTTTTTAGTACTTTAGTTATTTGATATAGACTAACTAAACGAAGAGCAATTGATCTAAATTACTGGATTAAATAAATGGCGGCATCTTCCTCAGGCTGGCGTCTTCTTTATTTATCTATACTAAATATATAAAATCCTTAAGTGACTGACTCACTGATTAATCACGATCCTGCTCAAACCACTCAACGTAAGAAGCTCAATTTTGGCATACAGGTTGATTCTAGGGTGTAGAGGTTCGATGAGAAGGGATTTTTGGAAATTCCAGTTCCAAGGGGGTGAAACCACCCCTCAAATATTACAATATGTTTTATTTAAAAAACGGTCGTTTCCGAAAAAAAACCACTTAAACACGTATATTTTATTTTGTTTTTTACATATTTTAAGATTTTTTAAAAATCTATACAGGGTATTTCGAAAAATCTGGTCATTGATTAATCACGATCCTGCTAAAAGCGCTTGACGTAAAAAGCTGATTTTTGGAAAACGGATAGACTTTAGGGTGTAGAGGTTCGATAAGAATGGATTTTTCGAAATTCGAATTCTAAGGGGGTGAAACCACCCGGCACCCCTCAAATATTAGAATATTTTTTTATTTAAAAACCGGTGAGTTTTTCGGAAAAACTCTTAAACACGTATATTTTATTTTGTTGTTTTACATATTTTAAGATTTTTTTTTAAATCTATACAGGATGTTTCATAAAATATGACCATTGAGTAATCGCGATTCTGCTTAAACTGCTTGACGTTTAAAGCTGAGTTTTGGCAAACGGATTGACTGTGGGGTGTAGAGATTCGATAAGGAGGGGTTTCTCGAATCTCAAATTCCAAGAGGGTGAAAACGCCCCTCAAATATTACAATATTTGTTATTTAAAAAACGGTTAGTCTTTCGGGAAAACACTTGGACACGCATAATTTATTTTGTTTTTTTACATATTTTGAATTTTTTTAAAAAATCATACAGGGTGTTCCAAAAAGTTGGGTAATTGATTAACCACAATTCTGCTTAAACTGCTTGACGTAAAAAGCTTATTTTTGGCAAACAGATTCTTCGAAACTCAAATTCCAACGAGATGAAACTACCCCTCAAATATTACCAAGTTATATAATAATATTGCCATATTGTTTTTTCTCATGCTGACATAAATGTGAGAAAATGTTATCCAGTTTGTATGTTAAGGAAATTCTTGCTTTGCTTTAACATCACCATTGCAAATGATTATAATTCGACGCGAACGAAATCGCGGGTACACGCTAGTTTATTATATAACTTTGAAATTATATCAAATTAATTATTAATTATCAATGTGTTAATAGATTAGGAAATCAGAAAACTGTTAAACTGGTTGGAAGAAACATATTTGTGTTATTATAATCGAAATATAATAATTATTTCCTTGAATCCTCTGACGGTGCCTTATCAGTACAAAATTTCATCGACCTGCTTCCGATAACCCTCCGATTTCGTATGTAAATTCCTTATTTTCGAAGATAATAAATAACCAAACCAAATTTTGAGATTAATCATAAAGTTGCTAGTTATTTCCATCGATATAAACCACTATTGTGCTGTATTAAATGTTGTTTTTCTTACACAAGTTCTTATATCTTATTGGGAGTAGTTATATTAACTTATACTTAACCCTACTAAAA
Organism: Sitophilus oryzae; assembly: GCF_002938485.1. Classification (NCBI taxonomy): domain Eukaryota; kingdom Metazoa; phylum Arthropoda; class Insecta; order Coleoptera; family Curculionidae; genus Sitophilus; species Sitophilus oryzae. The sequence continues at coordinate 3,848,192 of NW_022146047.1, read as the reverse complement.
AGTAGGGTTGCCAAATTACAGAAATAAAAAATAGAGGACGAGAAGGTAAAAAAGAGGCACAGGCGAAACATTTTTTGAAACCTCGCCCAAATGTCTAGTATTTACCGAAAAGTTGTGTCAAAAATGGTATGCGATTGATGGTGTTTCTTACTTTCTTAAAAAAATTATGATCAAAACTTGTTAAAAAAGGCGAAGTTGATAAAATTCGCCGGATATCACCCGATCTCGATTAATTTCATGTATCCATTGCCTTTTTTGTTAATCTTTAAAAAAACGTATCTTAAAAGCGAATTCTCTGATTATATCAAGTTTGTAGCATCCATGGCGCTTGTTGCACATCAAACTACTAACTAAATCGTTTTCCATTGCCTTCTGTTTGAACACGATGAAAATATAGCAAGCGATAAAGGCATAGCATTGCATAGCATAGCATCGCCCAACGCTTAATCGCTTTCTATGTGAACGTACACTAATACTGATAAGATATGTAGATGTGGATTGTATGGGAGGAGGAAGTTAATCACCGCGACCTTATAGATCTACTGTGCTTCCCTTTCTTGAGATATAATTCATCATACAGTCTCATGGTTGTGACAAAAGCCAGTATCTGAGACGATTTTACAGAGGTTAGTTTGGTTAAGTTTTTAGTCAAAGTTTAAAGCACGAATGGTTGTCATCTCGGCGTACTTAGTGATGAGGTGTTCTGGTGTTTTCCCATTTTCCCCACAGAATCTGCAATCTGCATTCGCCGTTGTTTCTTAGCTTCAATCTACTGACGTATTCATTGGGGAGACAGTGTGTCCTGTTAAAAAAGCCGTGACAATCCGAAGATCCAAATGATTTTTCTCGGCCGTAACTCCTTAAATTTTTTCGAGTGTCTTAGACTGTTGGAGGATTCCCATTCCAGGTCACGGATGGAGTCTTCCAGGTTCTTGAGTTGTGCTTTAAGTTGGTTTCCACTTTGGAAACAGAACGTCTCTGGTCCAGTTAGTGAAGTGTTCGTTCCTTTTCTAGCTAGATCGTTTGCTTTTTCCTTACCTACTATCTTGGTGGGCTGGTCTGGGTGTCAGCCTACTAAGTAGGAGGATTTATTTTCTTTGCCTTATTGGTTCAGCTTCTCTAAGTATTCTTTGACCAACTTCGAAATGGTTACTGAGTTGGTCGCTTTTAATGGTGTTCGACTATCGGATAAGATATATCTATTTCCTGTTTCCGATAGTTCCTATCTAAAATAAGTTGTACGCATCTTTGGATAGTCTAGAATTTCTGCTTGAAAGATGCTTGCGTATATAATATTGATATTGATACTAACAATTTATAACAAAATTGTTGAATAGGTGCTTCCATAGAAACTGTAGAAAATAACTGATCTTGCATGGTTTTACATGAGATCTCACAAGTTTTTGTAGTGGAAGTATTGCGTTGCAAGATTTAAAGGCATTTTTAAAGCTTCATTCAGAACCTCGCAATTAGTGGAATAAATTAGTGGTTACAATAATAATTAGCGTAGAAGTTTGTTCTTTTAATTTCAATGTAAGCATTCAGAACGTCAAAATTAGTGGTAGACATTTTCAATTAGCAGAAAAAGTTATCAAACTTTTAACTTTTCCACTAATTATGCTTCAAAATTTGCGAGAAATGTCATTTTGGCCTTTTATTATCTTCCGTCAAGAAAAATTGTGTATAGAAATAAAATTGGTTGTTTTATAAGCTAAATATTAGGCTTTCTCTATGGATACAACTAACTAACGCAAGCTGTTGCTAGGATATTCTATTAATTTTAATTGTGTTTCTTAAACATTGTGAACGATCGTAAACTAAAAATTATACAGTGTAATTGTAACCACTAATTTATTCCACTAATTACGAGGTTCTAAATGAAGCTTTATATTTTATATTTTTGATGGGATATATGCTTTTAATAAGCGAATCTACTTATTCGTGTAAGATCTAAGGCGTTATATTTTTTTAGTGCTTTCGAAAAACAAACATTTTAACTCCACACAAACCGTATCCTATTAAAGTCGAAGAAAAAAGGTGTCTAAACGTGTGTACTAAACAGCGCCTGATGACGAAAAATCTACCAGACGTTTCGTAAGGGCAGACCGACGCGAGGCATTTAATGTGTTTGTTTTAACGTCAATATTTAACGCAAACTTTACCTTTCCGCTTGTTTTTGTTTGTTTTTTCCGTGGGGTATACGCGCTACGATGACAGTTATTTATGAAGCAAACGAAATATAAGAACTGTCACAGGTTGACTTAGAAAAGTTTTATCTCACCTCGGTATATTATCGATGAAAAAAACAGATAAAATAAATATAATTCGAATTATCTCTGCCTTGTCTCGAAGCAACTCACAGCCCTTTTGAACATCCTGAAACTTCGTTCTGCATATAGCAAGAATATTATCAATGATCAAGAGGACATACCATACAGGGTGGTCCGAATCGTATTCGGGAAACTTCGGAAGTGTATTCTACAAGTAAAAAAAGTTCGTATAAATTTATGTCCTAAAATGATTCGTTTCGGAGATACAGGGTGTAGAAATTTCATTTTTATTTCGGGTTTTTCCAAATAATTTCTCGTCTATAATCGATATTTGGATGAAAATTGGTGTCAATATGTATCCTACAGTCAATATGACTCCACTTGTAGAGGGCGCCACCTATATGTTCTTTAACTGTTTTGAAGAGTAATAATTTTTCGTCCGTACCTGTATACAACTATAATAATAGCTCCCGTATATAGCGTTTAACGCCTTGGGAGTAGCAAGGTACAGCTAGCTATACTAGAGCCGTTCGGTATACAAGGAAGGTAATGTGGCTAGCACTACGCTTCAACCGCCTATTATTACCTCAGGATTGTGAATCCCAAGTACTCATTTAAGGCTGAGTCGACCTAGGTACCCAAACTATTTTTATTTTAATAAAAATAGTCGGCTGATGAAATGCCGGGTGTGGGAATCGAACCCATACCTTGAGATTGGTAGACGAGAGCCTGTACCTCTACGCGACCGGGCACCTTACCTGTATAAAAGTACTAGTGAAAATATATACTACTGAGTGAAAATCTGAAAATATATACATTTCCGTCTTATTTTATATAAAAAAAAGGTCTCTTGGTAAAAATTACTATGAGTAAAGGTTCGCAAGATATTTGGAATAGTAATAGTCAATACATGTCATCATTGCCGAAAATTAAACATGTTAACTAGATAGTTCTTAGACTCAAATAATAAATTTGAAATGTTTTTGAGCTAAACGGTCGACAGAAACTGTTTTATCATAATTTTGTAATCTATACTAATATATAAAATCCTTAAGTGACTGACTCACTGATTAAACACGATCCTCTCAGCGGAAGGAGCTCAGTTTTGGTGGCATACAGGTAATTTTTTTTAAAAAAATATACAGGGTGTTCCAAAAAGTTGGGTAATTGATTAACCACGATTCTGCCTAAGTTGCTTGACGTAAAAAGCTTATTTATGGCCAACGGATTTTTCGAAAGTCAAATCGAACGAGATGAAACTACCCCTCAAATATTACCATATTACCAAGTTATATAATAATATCGCCATATTGTTTTTTCTCATGCTGACATAAATGTGAGAAGATTTTATCCAGTTTGTAGATATGTTAATGGAAATTCTTGCTTTGCTTTATCATCACCATTACAAATTATTAATTCGACGCGAACGAAGTCGCTGGTACACGCTAGTATCTAATGTTTATACCTTATAGTATATAGTTTATGAAATATTGCTAGTCAAAGTTCTTTAATTTCAACAGTGACTGACCCACCGATCATCAACCTGATATTCGTTTTTGTTACGTTACATTTTTATTAGTAAAAATCTTCCTTAACTTAATAATTGTTTACATTCCTGTTAAAACCCCGTAATATATGGCCTGTAAACAAATTACTTGTTTACCGTAACAACACCTTCGATATAGAGTCATGAACTATTACGTTTGCATGCATATTGCATATATTCCGTCCACAAGCGAACTTAATCGAGAAAATTCCCTGTTCTATGTACAGCTATTGTAAAGTTTGACACAAACACATGATCAAGTTTTGTTGTTGCATTGTTACAAACAAGCTTCCCCCAACTTCATAAACAAAATAAACGACAGGAATACGAATCGACAGCTGTTGATACTACATTGATCGCCGTTTCTAATAGAAAGCTCTTGACGGAAACTTTAACAGTCGGTAGTTTTATTAAATGGAAACTTTTAAGAAATTTCTATATACTGAAAGCTTCTCATTACCTTTATTAATACTACATCGCATTTATTTAAAAAAAAACACTGCGCTAAATAAGTAGGAAAAGGGACTGGAAATTACAACCTAACCAAAAACTAAATACTCCGAACCAATGTGCACTCATATTTTCAAGTAAAAATTGCTATCATGATGTTTGCCAATTAGCTAAATTTAAGATTAATAATGTCAATCTTGATATTGTTACCGAAGCCAAAAATCTAGGTATTGTAATTGATCACAATTTGAAATACAAGCAACACATATCTGCATCTATTCAAAGGGCATTCTCGGCATTAAGACAGCTTTATCCACTGCGGCATTTTTTTTAAATAGTAAGGTAAAAGCTAATCTATGCAATACCTTAGTTTTGTCCCATTTCTCTCATTATTCTGTCGTTTTCTCACAGTCATTAGTATGGATGATATATACCGAGTACAGAAAGTACAAAATTATTGTTTAAGATATACAGGGTGGTCCGAATTGTATTCCGAAAACTTCGGCACCATATTCTGCAGATAAAAATAAGTAAAAAAGGTCGTATAAATGTATGTCCTAAAATGCTTAGTTTCGGAGATACAGGGTGTAGAAGTTTCATTTTTATTTCGATTTTTTCCAAATAATTTCTGAAGTAAAGTCAATATTTGAATGAAAATTGGTGTCTGGGAGTTTTTTGACATGAGAAATTTGATTTTGATGTCAGTATGGCTCCTACTAGTAGAGGGCGCCACCTACCTATTTTTTAACCGGTTTGAAGAATAATAACTTTTCGTCCGTACCTGTATAAAACTACTGAGTAATAAAATATACATTTACGACGTTTTTTACGTAAAAAAATCTCTTGGTAAAAATCGCTACGAGTAATGGTTTTCGAGATATTTGGAATCGAAATTATTAATACCTGTCATCATTGACATTAATTAAACATGTTAACTAAATAGTTATTAAACTGAAATCATAAATTTGAAATATTTTTGTGCCAAAAGTTCAACAGAAACTGTTTTATCATCATTTTTTGCAGAAAAATTAATGATTAATTTTAAAAAAATAAAAATTTTCAAATTTATTATTTCAGTGAAATAACTATTTACTCAACGTGTTTATTTTTCGTCAATAATGACATGTATTGACTATTTCCATTCTTAATATCTTAAGAACGGTTGCTCGTAGCGATTTTTACAAAGAGATATTTTTTACGTAAAAAGTCACAGAGATGTATATTTTTTCACTCGGTAGTTTTATACAGGTACGGATAAAAAATGATTACGCTTCAAAACAGTTAAAACACATGTAGGTGGCGCCCTCTACTAGTAGGAGTCATATTGACACCAAAATCAAATTTCTTATGTCAAAAAACTCCCAGACACCAATTTTCATCCAAATATTGACGTTACTTCAGAAATTATTTAGAAAAAATCGAAATAAAAATGAAACTTCTACACCCTGTATCTCTGAAACTAGGCATTTTAGGACCTATATTTATACGAACTTTTTTATTTATTTTTACCTGCAGAATATGCTGCCGAAGTTTCCGGAATACAATTCGGACCACCCTGTATATTTGGTTTGCGAAAATATGATCATGTAGCACATACTTTTAAAACACTACATTGGTTAAATATGAAAAACAGATTTCTTTTGAATGATATTATATTATATCACAATCTATTATTAAATTATTTCGCATAGACCAGTATATCTTTTCAATAAAATTCAGTTGAGACAAGAGGCTCATAGTATTAGCATCCGTCATAAAACTAATATATCAGAGAGAGAGTTCCTTACCACAAAACCTCCCTCTACGAAACATCTTTCAGTTATTCGGTCTCAAAGATCTATGCTCAGGTACCAACTCACTTAAGGAGTTTCACGAGTATTTCGTTCAAGACCAGGGCTCGTTTATGGCTTTTCGAAGAGCAGTGCAAAGATGTATAAATGAGTGTATTTGTATTGTTATATTATAATCGTTTAATTATAATTTCGCGATTGTTTGCATTTTCTTTTTATTTAACATTTATTTATTTTCTTGTAAATTTCTTGTATCATCTTTTTTTTTTCTTTCTGGAGTTAAATGGAAGAGCAGAACATAATAATTTATGTTCTGAATTTCGCTCCATTTTCCATTGAATTTGTTTTATTCTGTTATGTTCATATCATTGTGTTTATTATATCATTACTTCCCTTGTATTTATTTTTATGAGAAATAAAGACAATTACATACATAAAAATAAAATTAATAAATTTTATATTTTACCTAATTTATTATTAAATATTATTACTATTAATTATTATTATTACTATTAGTCCCAACAAAAATCCTAGTTTTAAAATCTTTTAACATCCTGTAACTCTAAAACTATGCATTTCCATAACCTTTTTTTTCATGTCAACTTTTTTTCATATCTTTTGATGGGGAATCAATGAGTACTTATTTAAAACTTTCGCAAGTTAATATTATTAAAATTTTTTAAAGGTTGATATTAGACTTGGATCAAGCCAAATTAATAAAATTGCGTTTATCTCATCAAGAAGGTCGAAATCGACAATATATCAAGAGACAACTTTTAATCGGCATTAAACTACTTAATTCAAACACCCTGTAGCTAGGAAACAAAGCAAAATCGAACCTATGTTGATATGAAAAATAAATCTTATTTTTACGTGAGGAATCTCCCTACGAGAAATGGCACATGTTTTTTGAAACACCCTGTATAAGTTCGTGGTGATTAACTTCCCTTTTCCCAAACAATCTACAAATAAGTAGATAGCGATATATTCATATGTGTAATTTTCTGTTTACAATCTTCTACGATAATACTAAGATATTTCTGTGAGAACATATAACATTTTCAGATTAACTACAACCCTTTTAAAGGACAAAAAACCTCCATAGAAACAAGAAACAGATCTGAAATCCTTCCAAAACCGCAGCGGCTATCTAAGCAAGCGTTCGAAGTTACCAAGAAATTCGCTCATTTTCTTAGAGGAAATGATGAAGCGTAATACTCTAGCTAAGCTTCTTGCTAAACACGTTATAAATCCGCAAGTTCAACTTTGCCTCTTTGTGTAAGGCCCTATTTACACTGACGCGTCTCTAAAGTCTGTATATTTATTCGGACGAAAGTTTGTGTAGAACTTTCTTGGGTCTGATAAAATCCATTGGTGATTTAACAATCGCAAAAAATAATAATATAACAGAATATAACTATAGACTGAGAGCTGTAAATAAAACAAAGGAGACTTGAAGGATTCCGATTCCAGGTTACGGAGGAACTCTTCCAGTTTCTTGAGTTCTGCCTTAAGTTGATTTCCACTAGGGAAGCAGAACGGTTCTACTCCAGTTAGTTCTGCAAGTTAGTGGAGTGTTCGCTCCTTTTCTAGCTAGATCGTTTGCTTTTTCATTACCGTCTATACCTTGGTGGAGCCACAATAGGCCCTCGCGGCCGCAGTGGAGGGTGCCATGGGACCCACTCTTACTCAAATACAAATAAAACCTTGGTTGTGTGTTGGTGGGCTGGAGGACTTTATTTTCTTTTCCTAATTTAACGGTTTCCATAGAATTTCTATTGATAGTCTCCTGACCTTACCGTTTTGGACACATTTCTGTGGGGAATTTTGAAAACAGAATAATAAAAAAATAATTAAACAATAAATAAAATAGAATAAATATTAAAATAATAATAAGGAGTGAATGAATAAGGAGTGATGCCGAATGAATTTAATTTATATAGCAAGATCAGCTAGCTCTTTTTTTGCTTTTGCCACTATTAGATCTCCTAAGTATCTCGGGTTGTATATGCAATGAAGTTGGTATTTATACGGGTTGTATATGCAAAAATCCTATAAAGGAAATGGATAGAGCTACTCGTAAAATATTAACGAAGAACCGAATGCATCATCCTATTGCATCCACTGCAAGACTATACTTACCTCGAAAAACTGGGGGCAGTAGACTTTTAAACCTAGAAGATATTTGCAGAAAACAAGTAAGCAGTTTACAGAAATATTTTAACAACAAAGAAACCACTTTACACCGAGCAATAAGAACCGGCGCTGACACAGGATATTCAGTCTTAAACCTAGCTAGAAATTAAATCACTAAGAGATCACCACTGAGTGTAGACAGGGGCGTAGATAGGTGTATGCTATGGGGGTGGTACTATGATTAAGTCGCAAAAAAATCACCGTGGGAATTTTTTTGTCGAATTAAAACGACGGCGATTTTTTTGTCTTCAAAAATATATAAAAACATAACACAAAAATTAAAATATAGATTTGTAAATAACATAAACAAAAATGAAACAACGACGTTTATTAGTTAATTTTCTATAAACTATAAATAAAAAACTCTCAAAAAAAACTATAAAAACTATAAACTATAAATAAAACTACAAAACAAAATCAAGTTTTCTAGTACGCTGTTTGGAAAACCTATCAATAACAGCATCAACATTTATTTCAATATCTTTATGGATATTGATTATATATTTAATAGGAGTTAACCCCACTAATCTGTCCTGGCCAATAAGAGCACTTTGTATAGTATAATAGTCATTGACTATGAAAGGATTTTTTTTAATTAATATCCGACATATAAGAACACTTTGTATGCTTTTAATTACGTTGATTTATCGTTTATAATATGTTCGACCTAATTAAAAGCATACAAAGTGTTCTTATATGTCGAATATTAATTAAAAAAAGTCCTTTCATAGTCAATGACTATTTCAATTCTCGTATCTCGTCAAGCGTCAGGGGGGGGTACTGTCCCCCAGTACCCCCCCACCCTTATCTACGCCCTTGAGTGTAGACGACATAGTGCAGTAATTAAAGGGCAACGCGCTACACGGAAAATACTTTACTGAATTGGATGCAGATTGTGTAGACAAAAGTAAATCAGTAAAATACCTAACTGAGATTCAACTTATCGGCGAAACTGAGGGGTTTATATTTATGATAGTTACAATATCACACAGGAAGTATGTTCTGAAAAAAAACATAATGGACAGATATAGAATGTGTAACCAATTTTCAGAATCCATACAAACACAGAAAGACATAATAACATATAATTCATTTAGAACTGTCACTAATCCTTGGTTTACAATCTGTGCAGACGAAGTATTATAATTATACCCCTGAACCTGTAATGAGATACTCTGGATAAACAAGGACAAGAAAGAATGCTTCATAATTGATGTAGCCGTACCATTAGATCAGAATCTTCAAAAAACAGCAACACAAAAAATACAGAAATACCTATGAAGATCTTGCATATCAATTAAAGAGAATATACCTGCCCAATAAAGCCACGGTTTTACCGTTTGTAATATCTGCCAATGGACTTATTCATAGAGATTTTACAAGGAATACGGAATTATTGAAATTAAACCCAAAGCTTACCAATAAGTGCTTAAAAGCAGCCATATTGGGAACAGTGAGAATTGGCCGAAAAGTGCTTAATATTTAAGAGACCCTGAACTAGAGCAGTTCTGGTCAAGAAACCAAACCAACCGAGAGTTAATCGTGAATAATAATAAAAAATGGCGCCGGGAGGCACGTATAGCGGCCCATACTGAATATGTTAATAAAAAGTTGGTAGGCAGTTCTTTTAGTTTCAACTATCTCAAAAACTGCGACTTTGACTGATTTTGATGTTATTACAAATCTTTTTGCAAATATTATTCCTAATCTTAAATTGAAAACCGCGTTTTGCTAGCTACTGTAATTTTGAAGTTATGATTTTTTTAAATTTTAACCCCCTCCCATACCCCGTTACCAACCCTCCTCCCCCACCAAAAACTAATGGCCAGATTCTCGGGTGCCACAGTATTTTTGTGCCAAATTTGGTTAAAATCGGTTTAGCGGTTTTTGAGTTATCGTGTTACAGACAGACGGACAGACAGACAGACATAGGTCATTTATGACCCAAATGCCAACTTTTTTTGCCGATCTTAATAACCTACCATACCTGTTGGTATGGTCGGCTAATAAAACAAAATAATATTAATTAATAAACTAGAATATGTGGCCACTTTATGTATGGTTAGTTCCCATACCAATAAATTAGAAGCACAAAAAATTGTTGTAATCCAGTTTGCATATACAACCCGAGCTACTTAAGGAGATGTAATAGTAGCGAAAGCAAAAAAAAGAGCTAGCTGCTCTTGCTATATAAATTAAATTCTAGCGCTTGGCTGTATCGAATTTTCCTCTCACAACCGACCGCAACTTTAAACAACTTTCCCGAAAGAAAAGTTTTAAGCACACAGTTAGTAAGTTCAGATCGCTTTAACCTCACTGCCTCACCTCTCACCCCGTGAGTCGTCCGGTCGGGCTCTTAGCGGAACAATTACCTATTGTTTGAGTTCAAGTTTACTTCCGGTACGGCGGGTTCCACACAGGGATTGTAGATACCCCCTGTGACAGATATGGCTCCTTTTCTTTCAGACGGATTTTATCTGTACCTACTGTTTACTTTTGTCGGTATAGAGTCTTTTTATTTGTATTTATCGGACAATAAAAGTTTGTTTACCGTATAGCGGAATTTTTTGGGTATATCGTCACTAAAAACGCGTTAAAGCACCGTCTAAACATAACGGTTTACCTGTTCAGTCGAATCGGATTAAGTAAAACATTGTAAAATATGTCTATACCTCTGTGGCGGATTCATCTCCTCAAAAAAGTCCTATTAGTCTAAGATCCGGCTGCATGATTATTGCGCTCATCGTACTTTTATTCAATACACTTTTCACAGGGTGCCTATCAAAAACCTGCTGCAACTAGGGGTTGCCACGTTTCAACGTGTTTCCTCCAACAAGTTTTTCCTACGAGCCCGGTAACAGTGCGTCGGGCATCTGTAGCTCCTATAATAAAAATACTTAGGAATTTTGTATAAGTGCCAAACTAAAGTATACCGGGTGCGTCTCGAAAGTGGCTCACCCCTATAACTTTTTTATTATCTCAGATAAAAAAAAACGAGATTTGGTATGTTAGTATATGGCATAAATTAGGATTAATTGACGTGCTCAACTGTTTTCAGTCACTTCCTGTTTCACCGGAAATGACTACAACTTTGGATTTTTAAATAGCACCCTCGGTATATTTCTACTTTATTCGATAGAAAATGACATTCTGAATAGAATAACATATCATATATTAACTTTTGACATTCCCGCTTAAAACAAAATTGAATTTTAAATTTCAATGTAGAGTGCCATGGCTGTGTTAAAAACACTAATTTTTAATCAAGGAGCCTTGGAAAATAGATTTGATCGTGTAATGTTTTTAGTGTCTTGTCCAGGCCAGTTAGAAAATGCTCAAATCGTATTTTTAGTCATATCTCAATATTTTCAAATAGAACAAGGGTGGCTCATTAGCATATTTGGAAAATGCATTTTTTTACGAATAATTTGGTACCACACACTTGGTATTTCAGGTCAAATTGTCGTTATGAACCGCATGTTACAATTTCAAATAAACCATATGTGAGAATGTCAAAAATTGACATATGATATGTAATTCTATTCAGAGTGTCATTCTCTATCCAATAAAGTAGAAATATACCGAGTGTGCCATTTAAAAATCAAAAGTTGTAGTCATTTCCGGTGAAACAGGAAGTGACTAAAAACAATTGAATACGTCAATTAATCCTAATTTATATCATATACTAACATACCAAATCTCATTTTTTTATCTGAAAAAATAAAAAAGTTATAGGGGGTGAGCCACTTTTGAGATGCACGCGGTATACTAGGAAGTATTTCAGGAAAATATTTTAACTTCTACAGGGTGGCTCAAAAAAGTGTGAGTAGATCGGGATTATTTTTTTTTAAATGGAACTTAAAAATAATTGTATATTAGCCTCTCATTGCCCCTGTATATTATTTCATTTTTGGCTTTGATAAAAAAAACAAAGAGGTAAAACATTGAAGCCTCATAGTGCAATATGGCTTATTGCTTCGTTCTTTAATTTATATTCTTATGGGCGAAAGAAGACCATTTTTTTCAAAGTGGAAACGCCACGTCTATCTTAAATAAGTACAAATATTATTATAGAATATAAAGCTGGTTTAAATCTAATATTTTTTGGATGCTAATGTTTTATTTGAAAATCAGTCAGAAAAATAACCCAAGCGATTTCAAAAAACTGCCTGGATGTGACTTTTTCAACGTTAATACATCATATTTATGACACCGACAGGGGAGGTTCCGTATCAGGTTTCAACTTATCATTTGGCAAAAGAACTTAGTTCTTGGACACACATCGATCATTTAGAGCTTAACAGAAAGATTTTGGCTCAAAACTAATTGGTTTGAATGATTCATTCGAGAAAATATCTTTAAATAATCTGTCTTTCGCCGAAAAATGTTTCTTTAACTAAGACTTCTTGTTCATTATTTTCTTTATTCTATAACAAAATTCTTGTTATAATATAATATATTATAATGATGATGGTTATAAGATGAAGTAAAAATCGACGGTCTTCATTTATTTATATTTACTTGATTCCTTCAGTTATAAACTTCTTTAAAGAAACAGAAACACAGAAAAAAAAACAAATGCAAAGTCATGCAAAGCGTCATAATTACCGCACTCTGCGGTTGGACCTTTAAACTAAAAACTAAATAAATTATACATTATTATTAATGGTATTTCGCAATTTGAAATTGTTACTACGAATTTACCGATAAAATTTATATTTCTGAATATATTCCAAAATATTGACTATCGACTATTGTTGACTATCGACTTAATCAAAATAAGTCTGTCCAAGGATCCCTGATAGTGACAGCTGTGTCTGTCATTTTAAATTGGAGGCAAATCCTATTCTCAGTCTCTCCTTGGATGATATCTGTCGAAATCTTCCCTAACTCATTAGACAAACTTTCATATATTAACCTTTGTTATATTATACTGGGTGCATCTCAAAAATGGCTCACCCCTATAACTGTTAAGAATCAAATGGTACCAACATGTCTCAAACGTATCAGTCCTTGAAAAAGCTAGCTGCGAGAGCGCTAAAGTCGTGATTACTAAATTCCGCTTAAGATGGGCTGGCCACGTATGCAGGATGCAAGAGAACCGCCTACCGAAATCTCTTCTTTACGGTGAGCTTGTAGAGGATAAGAGAAAACCGGGTAGACAACTCAAAAGATACAAGAATATTTTCCATGAAATATGCAATGAATGCTATAAGTAATATTTGCTATAAGTAATATTTAGCCATGAATGCTATAAGTAATATTTAGAGGACGTTTTTCCTCTTCAATATACGACTCACCGCATTCACAAGGTATCTGGTAGATGCACTCTTTCTCTTTTTTCGATCATTCCGGCCTTGTTTTTGTTGAATAGGTGCCATTCCACAACTGACTTGACAACTGACTTAGTTTCACATGAGACCTCACAATTTTTTGTAGTGGAAAAACTGCATTGCAAAACTTGCCATTTTTTTACATTTTATATTTTTTCGTAATTGGTGTAGGTTTGTATAAACACAGCCATTATCTATCACCTTCAAACAAATATTAGGTTAATATTACATATTACATAAATACAAACAGTGATGATGTTCTCTCGTTAAAGTTAAAACAACTAAAAAATCTGCATTTTTTATTTTTATATACTGCTGTGTCGACATCCATTTATTTCCACGACTTTTTCCCGTTCAATTTAAAGCGATTTTAATGTGATTTAAATGGCAAAGGCTTCGCGTAATGAAATAAGAGAACGATTATATTGGCAAAGTGACGAAGGCCGCTTTGGCCAAATTGAATTGACAAGAAAATCGTTGGAAATTCGATCTTGGAAGTAAATCGAGGAAATCGTCTAAATAACAGCAATCAAAAGCGAACTGGGGATTTTTCCTTTAACAAAATAACCCTTGTTAAGTTACCTGTCGTTGAATTATGTTCTTTTCTATTCGCAAATTTCGTAAACAAAGTGTCAAATTCTTTGAAATAAATTAGTATTATTTTTATCCAATCATTTTTGATGGAAATACTATTCATAAAATATACGGAGCGATCAGCAATGAATTAAATAGTTGGCTATACTGTTTTATTCGTTCAGTTAGCTATAAACTAAACAAATTCGAATATTTATCATATACACGGTGGCTCGAACTGCATTCCGGAAACTTAGGCAAAATATTCTGCAGATAAAAATACATGAAAAAGTTCGTATAAATTATGTCCCAAAATGCTTAGTTTCGGAGATACAGGGTGTAGAAGTTTCATTTTTATTTCGATTTTTTCCAAATAATTTCTGAAATAACGTTAATATTTAGATTGATTTTGATATGAATATGACTCCTACTTGTAGAGGGCGCCACCTACATATCTTTTTACTGGTTTGAAGAGTAATAACTTTTTGGTCTGGATCTGTATAAAACTAGTGAGTAAAAAAATATACATTTGCGACGTTTTTTACGTAAAAACGGTGTCTTGGCAAAAATCGCTACAAGTAATGGTTCTCGAGATATTTAGAATTGAAATTATCAATACCTGTCATCATTGGCCTAAATTAAATATTATGCTGACTAAATAGTTATTAGACTGAAAACATAAATTTGAAATGTTTTTGTTCCAAAAGTTCAGCAGAAACTGTTTTATGATCATTTTTTTTTCGAAGAAAAATTTATGATTTAGTAGAATGTAGAATGTTTAGGAGGGGAGTTAATCACCGCGACCTTATAGATCTATTGTGTGTTCCCCTTTCTTGAGTTATAACGAGTTATAACTCATCATACAGTCTCAGGGCTTTAACAAAAGCCAGTATCTGAGACGGCTCCACAGAGGCCAGCTCTCCATCCTCGACATCAGACGTACCAAAGTTCATGGCACGAACGGTCGTCGTCTCGGCACACTCAGTGATAAGGTGTTCTGGTGTTTCCCCATTTTCCCCACAGAATCTGCATTCGCCCTTGTTTCTCAGCTTCAGCCTACTGAGATGTTCGTTGAGGAGACAGTGTCCTGTTAGAAACCCGGTGACAATCCGAAGATTGTTTTTACTTAAATCAAGGAAAACCTTTGATTTTTCTCGGTCGTAAGTTCTGAGGAACTTTTTCTAGATGTGTCTTAGACCGTTGGAGGACAGCCATTGCAAGTTACGGATGGAGTCTTCCAAATTCTTCAGTTCCGCTTTCAGTTGGTTCCCGTTTGGAAAACTGGAAAACAGAACAGTTCTGGTCCAGTTAGTGGAGTGTTCGCTGCTTTCCTAGCTAGTTCATTTGCTTTTTCATTGCCTTCTATCCCTTGGTGAGCAGGCACCCCAGAGTAGAAGGACTTTATTTTCTTTGCCTAATTTGTTGAGCTTCTCTAGGCATTGTTTGACCAACTTCGAATTGATGGTTACTGAGTTGATCGCGTTAAGTGCTGCTTGACTATCGGATAGGATGGCAATTCCCTGTTCTCGATAGTTCCTATCTAAGATAAATTGTACGCAGCTTTCGATAATGATTTAGTTAAAAAAATAAAAAGTTCCCGAATTTATAACATTTCAGTCAAATAACTATCTACTTAACATGTTTATTTTTAGTCAATATAATGACATGTATTGACTATTTCCTATTCTAAATATCTTAAGAACGGTTGCTCGTAGCGATTTTTACCAAGATACATTTTTTACGTAAAAAATCACGGAAATGTGTGTATTTCTTCACTCGTTTTATACAGATTCAGACTAAAAGTTATTACGCTTCAAAACAGTTAAAACACATGTAGATGGCGCCCCCTACAAATAGAAATCATATATACATCAAAATCAAATTTATCATATCAAAAAACTCCCAGACACCAATTTTCATCCAAATATTGAGTTACTTCAGAAATCATTTAAAAAAATCAAAATAAAAATGAAATTTGTACACCCTGTATCTCCGAAACTAAGCATTTTAGGGCATACATTGATACGAACTTTTTTACTTATTTCTATACTTGTGTCTAGCCCCAGCAGGCAACTATTAAGCTCGACCAATCACGTTAGAGTTTATGACCAAACACAAATGAATTAAGAACCTCCAAATAACCACGCTAACCAACCTGATTGGTCAAGCTTAATAGTTGCCTGCTGGGGCTAGACACTTCTATTTCTATCGGCAGAATATGCTGCCGAAGTTTCCGGAATATAGTTCGAACCACCCTGTATACAGAGTGGGTCTTAAATAAGTGCAAATATTTTCAGGGCTGGTAGATCTAGTTAAAAGAAACATATTTCTCAAATAAGTCCAAGATAGCCGGGAGAGTTTACTTTAAAAATAAAAAAAAAATTCGCTGAAATGTTGAGAACCTCGGGATCTTCTCTGGGTTTTCTTTCTTATAAATTTAATATACTACCTATGTTGCAATATTATGAAGATATTACGTTTTTTAACTAAAAATTTAAAAAAAATCAAAACAATTATTCAAAAAATTTCAAATTTTTTATTTTTTTTTTCGCGAAAAAATCTCATAGACGATAAAAGATACGGCCATTTATGCCTAAAAAACGTGTATTTCGACTTCAAAATCGTTTTCGAAATCAAAATTTTTCGGGTATTTTCCGTTGACCTAAAACTATGAAATTTAGCAAGTAATATCGTCTTCTACTACAAGTATAGGAAAAAATCTGAAAACTGTACATTTGTAATTAAACCATGAAAAATATATAGTCTTTATACGGAACCCTCGGTGCGGGCGAGTGCGACTAGCACTTGTCCTTTTTTTTGTAATTCACGCGCATCCGCATCCGCTGAAAATTCATATCAAACATTGTCGCAAATCTTACACCTTCCTAAAATAATCCTCCCGCCAAATAATCCACACTCAGACTGCTACTCAAATAGTGAAACACCATCCCACCGTTTACATAGACACACCGAGTCCTCGATATTAAAGTTGCAACAGGTTAAGTCGCCATTTAACCCTTTTATTACAGCTCAGACGTGGCCCAATAAGCTCCAAGAAGCAATGTGTGCGAGAGAGACGGGACCAGAAGATTATTTCGACATCTTCGAGGGTGGATTTTACGTCTCGCAGACGTCCAATTTCGTTCTAAGTGCCCCCGGCTAGATTAGACGGTATTTACGTCAAGATTCGTCGGCCATACGTCACCGGTATTGGAGTTGAAGTGTGTAGTAGCAGTAGCGCGGTTAAAAATTTTATTTTTTTTATCTACCTTAAGAGCCCATTTCACTAGTCCGAAAAAGTAGCAAAATAAGCGTTCGGCATTTAACGTTTTATGTAAAACTGGCTAGGCATCTACACAAATGAAGAAGGAAATTAAAGATAAAGAATTATACTATATCCGTATTGCAGCACATTTTTAGACAACTTCTTTATTTTTAAGATTTTGATGGTCATTAAACATCAACAAAATATTCCTTATGTTTGGACTAAATTTTCTCGAAAATAAAGACATAATTTAAAATTCCGTTACAATACGCAAATAGATTGAAGTTTTGTCATTACAGTGATATATAATTTATATGGTTTTGTAACAAATTGCTAGCTATTTTATGGCAAATGCCAAATTTTGGATGTGGCTTAACACGACAGCATCGGGCTAAGTCTTCAGGCAGATTTCTGAAATATAATATATATTTCCTTCGACCACACACCCGCTTTACCCGACCGACCCCTGAGAGTGACCCCGAAAAGGGTACAGCGTAATAATAGACTCTTAAAATGGGTTTTCAATGATAAAATACGAAGTAAAAATATCTTCTTTGACTAACATGTAAAATAAATATTTCTGGAGCTTACTCAAGCAGCGCTTACAATGCAAATTCACCTCAAGTTTTCATTTAGTTGGTCTACAACCTAACCTAACCAAGCAGACTTTCGTTATACATGAAAATATCAAAACAAACATTTACTGATCTGGATAAATTTGATATGTACTTCATTTCCCACGTATACTGTGCACATAAAAGTAACAGTTTCGAAATATGTATGAGCAATTGGTCGCATGAATAAAACGCAGATACGTAAATATTCCTTAAATGTGACAAAATATTGCTCACTGCGTATGAGGTATAATTACTATAGATATTTTAATATTCTTGCTTTATCCACAACGAAGTTACAGGGTGACCAAAAGTGCCGCTAATATGTTCGAGCAAAGGATGGTACGGCTGTGCTGACTCGGAAGATGTGATACTTTAACAACAGCTTAAAATATGACTTTAAACAAAATTAATAATAATCATCTATCAAAGAATAAAATCTAAATTAAATTACCATAGAAACGCCTTTTGATTTTTAGGACTTGGAAAAAATTCAACCATATTTTCATGTTTTTTCTTAATTTTCTCTAAAACGGTGTGGAAACTTCAAAATATATAAACGCGATTAACCATTCTAGAACAAGCAAAAATTTTAATGAAGAATGTAGTTTTCTCAAAATGTCAATAATAAAAATGTTTTTCCTCTTGCAAAGATAATCCGGGGACGTGCTGTATATTTCTTAGAATTCTACTTTTTATTATTCCTTATCCTATAACTTTTACAGACTACATTAATGACGTCAACGCGATTGACCGGAGGCCTTCGATTTTTAGGAGGTATTGGCTTGTTATGATGCTCGTTCGACATGGTACAAAAACGACGGATGCACACCAAAACAGTTGTATTTTGTATTTTTTCCAGTCCATGGCGTTGTGAGCACGAAGACACGACTTGCAGTACGCTGTCGCTTAAATTCGTTCAAGTCAATTTGTTACCTGGTGTCTCTGCACGGCTTTGTACCGTTGTAGATTTGTTAAGACAACAAAACCGAACGTGCAACAACCTCGACAGAAGCGAATTTGAATCAAGCCGTAGTAGCGTAATTTCCAACTCAATTATCCTCGTTTGGCTCGAGCTTGTTTTCTGAAATAGTCAGACATTTTATATTAGGTTTGGTTGTAGATTTTATGGGGGGAGGGGGGTGAAGTTAATAATCCCTTTTTTGAATTATAACTCATCATACAGCCTCAGGGCTTTGGCAAAAGCTAATATCTGAGACGATTTTACGGTGGTTTTACAGATAGTAGTTCTCCATCTCCGATATTAGTCGTACCAAAGTTTATGACACGAATTGTCGTTGTCTCAGCACACTCAGTGATGAGTTGTTCTGGTGCTTCCCCATTTTCCCCACACAATCTGCATTCGCCGTTGTCTCTTAGCTTCAATCTTCTTTTTCTTGGTCGTAAGTCCTGAAAAATTTGTACGAGTGTCTGAGACCGTTGGATGGATTCCCATTCCAGGTTACGGATTGACTCTTCCAGGTTCTTGAGTTCCGCTTTACGTTGGTTTGGTTAGTTCTGTTTGTTCTATTTAGTTAGATAATACCCGTCCAATAAAAATTATTTTTTAACCTCTTGAAAATAAAATTATTGTCAAGTTTTTATTTACAGTGATTTTCGAAAGAATGTATTTATTCAAACTGCAATAATTAATGTTTACAAATGATTTAAATGTTCGATATTAAATTGGAAACAAAAACGCCGAAACAAAGAAGACATCAATCGTTTTAATTATTAATGTCCCGAAAATATGTTTAAATATAAATTAAATTTAATACGAGAGTCGCGTTCGAAATGTACAGGCGAAAAGATTTATTAAATTTTATCAATTAATTGAAAAAGGGGAATATTAAAAATAATTTGAATATTTGTATTCGAAAGTTTTTTCTATGTATGTTATATCGATTTAAAATGTTCTATTCAAAAATCTTCATTTTTTATTAGTATCCTTTATAATATTTACATCAACTATACATTTACTCAGTGTTTAGATGTTCTGGTGTTTTCCCATTTTCCCCACAGGGTCTGCATTCGCCGTTGTTCTTAGCTTCAATCTACTGAGGTGTTCACTGAGGAGACAGTGTCCTGTTAAAAAATCCCGTGACAATCGAAAGAATGTTCTTCCTTAAATCAAAGAAAATCTTTGATTTTCCTTATTCGTAGGTAAATCCTAAGAAATTTCCTGGAGTGTTTTAGACCGTTCGAAGATTTCCATTCCAGGTTACGGATGGACCCAAGTTCTTAAATTTCGCTTTAAGTTGATTTCCACTTGAGAAGCAGAACGGTTCAGGTTCAGTTAGTAGAGTGTTTTCCTAGCTAGATCGTTTGCTTTTTCACTATCTCTATCCTTTGGTAGGCTAGCACCTAGAGTATAAAAACTATAGTTTCTTTGTCTAGATTACATATAAGAAAATGCATGCAAAAGTATACACAATATTTTTAAAGTGTGTTTAACTTTTGGTGTGAAAATCCCTTTATGAATTGCAATCTACTATATCTAACAATTATTATTATTTACAGTTATTATCAAAGATTATATTTTCATATATCTAATGTACACCCTGTATATGTGGATGATGAGTATACAGGGCTTAATATGGTTAAAATCTATTAAAAATTAACGCCTAACGTGGTGTTTGCCGGTGCCGAATCCGACAGCTCTCCAAATGGGTAAAACAAACCAGAGCGAAGCCAACAACGTACGTATTCTATACGTAATTTAATTTGTACGGTCGTGCTAACTGAAAACAAAATATCGATTGTTGGTAAAATAGAGCACCTCCGATAGCTAGAACCTTAGACCATACGTTCCGTAACTAGACACCCCCGTTTAGGGTGTCTAGTTGCTATATTTATTAATGTAAGATGATTCGATTGAAACTTTTGAAGACCTATTAAAAGCTGATGTAATCTAAATATCTAAATAAATAGAAAGTCTGCTTAGTTACACCATTAATAACAACTTTAACATTATTAATGACAACTTTAACTAAAGAGAAAAAAATTGTAAAATTTTGTAAAAATTTGTCAAATCCTGGAAGATAAACCAAGTACCAGTACTGGACCCTCGCAGCAACATTCCGAGAAAGAGTTCTAAGTGATAAGCACGTCCACCAGCAGAAATCAAAACAAAATTCAAAAGACTACTGGAAATGAAGTTTGTCTAAAGAGTTTGTCCATCTAATTACCTTAGTGAATTTTTCAAACTGCAACATTAAAATTAAAGTTATTAAAAAAAACTGTCGTTGTTAGTGGTAATACCGTATGATCGAAAAAAAAACGGCGTCCAGTTGGCTGGGAAATGACGATCGCTGACATTTTCCATATAATTTTACATACAAAATGACAGCGATCTTCATTTCATAGCCATCGCTGACGGTAAAAACTTTTTAATAAACATTTAAATAAGAATTTCGATTTGATCCTAGTGACTTTGTCTCGAGCTGCAAAACTCATGCTCGTGCAACAAATATGTCCTTAAAAAATGTCCATACCTATGTGGCGGATTCCTGTATAGGTATTTCGCCACTGCAAGAAAATCTACAAAATAAAATAGTTATCTTTTAATGTCATTTTCAAAAAAACTAAAGTGTTCTCGAATAGTTGCATTTAAATAGTTTTTTCTTTATTCTTTGTATTTTTTTGCTTCCGACGACAGAAAGAGATAAAAAAAACTAAAGTGTTCTCAAATAGTTGCATTTAAATATTTTTTTTCTTTATTCTTTGTATTTTTTTGCTTCCGACGACGGAAAGAGATAGACTTTGCGAAACGTTAAGCATTTTTTCTTTGTTAGGCAAATTTGTATAACTGTAAACATAACATCTGACAAGTAGTTTCCGTTTGGGTTTAACGCAGAAGTGTTTACAAAAAATAACTATTTTATTTTGTAAATTTTCTTGCAGTGCAGTGGCGAAATTGGAGTGGCGACAGTGGCGTAGCAAGGAGGGGGCGGTGGGGGCGGGCCGCCACGAGCGGCGATCCCCCAAGTACCTACGCGGTGACAAAAAAATTGTTATAAAGACGGCGAACGGATTCTGTAGGGGCGGCAACCCTCCCTCCTAGAGACTCTCCGCCCCGGGCGCTACGCCACTGAGTGACGAATAGTGGCATATAGAATTTTTTTTGGAGAAAAAAATATAGACAACATAAGTTAGAGGTATTTTTTTAATTAGACATTTGCGACCGCCATGAAACAAATATTAATGACCTATTTTTTGACTAAGTTTCAATTTCATGTTCGTGGCATCAATTTAAAATTTAAAGTGAAGAACGCGCATCTCTGATGGTCGTGTTTTATTTTCCGAGTCCGATAGGAAACTTCATTATTACAGGCAACATCTTTATCGACTTTATCTTTTAAGCGGTCGTTATTTTCTGCTTTATTGGCTCGGTTTTACATAAATCATATAACCGGAATTAATGGACCATTGTCTGCCAATAAGGCCTCGATATACGTAATTCCATGAAGGGAATTTCTTAAACATCTCTGCCTACGATTAATTCAACAAAGTTAAGTCTTTATTTACCTGTACGCAGAGAAGAACCTTATTTATGGAAAGGTTTGGTTTTATAATCAGAGAAATACGTGAATACAGATGAATCATAATACATATATACCTACACTGTATTACGATTCAGGAAAGATTTGGACAGACGATGACGAAAAAAAAGGCAGATGGATATCCGTACCAATCAATGACTAAAGAATACAATGACACACAATTTGTGTTGTTGGACGCCATTTTTTGGAGACGACGGATGTGTGACCAGCAACAACTTTAGCGATTTTTAATAATTTGTTGTGAACTTTGTATAAACCTTATTGCAATGGTGATTTGTTCGGGTTTCAAGTGTAAAAGCCGCATCGATAAGAAACAGCCAAAATTTACGTTTCATAAGTAAATAAACAATCCACTACACCTTTTTAGCGTTTCCTTGGGTGTTATTGGTCCTTGTATTCTGTAGTCTTTGGTACCAATACATATTTATTTCATTAAAAAAGTTAAATGTCTTACAAGTTAAATGAATGGGTTTATACAGGGTGTCCCAAAAATAAATGCAAGTATTTTAACTGGTAGTATAGTTCAACTCCAGAAACACGCCTATGAGGTTTCTTTCGCGAATAAAAAATTTTGAATTCAAAATTTTTTGAAAATTTTTTTGGAAATTTTTTTAGTCTTTAGTTAAAAAACATAATTTCTTGATAATATGGCAACATAGGTATTAGATTAAATTTACAAGAAAGAAAATCCAGAAAAGATCCAGTGGTTCTCAAAATTTTAGCAAAAAATCATTTTTTTCGAAATTTTCAAAGTAAAATAACTCCGTTATTTTGGACTTAATTGAAGAAAGATAAAGCTAAAAATAAAGCTTAAAGATAAGTTTCTTTTATCGAGATCTACCACCCCTTAAAATACTTGCACTTATTTCTGGGACACCCTGTATATGTCGCAGGCGTATAGAATAATCCGGCTTTTTGCAAAAAAACTAGGCATATTACAAAACGCCGGCTTTTTAAACAAAAGAAGTAATTTTTACAAAAAGCCTATCTATTTTAAACTAAACGTCCTCCAAACCTAGTGTATGTACATATCAATGTAAAAACTCTGACGAGGGATAGGGGACTCAAAAGACTCACAATCTTTTTAGGATGTTTATTTCAATTGAAAAAAGATTGTGAGTTTTTTGAGTCCCCTATCCCTCGTCAGAGGTTTTACATCTATTGTCAGTCACTTTGCAAAAAGCCTAATGAGAATTAGGTTAAACAATGACAATATCTTCTGTAGGTACACTTCTGCAAAAAGTCTTCTGCCTGTTTTCAGTCATTTACAAAATGCCAAATCAAGGCCAGCCAGATTAAAAAAATGTTTAAAGTTTAGTCAGCTATGAGCATAAGCATACTGAGCAACTACCCTACCCCATATTTTCCTAGACAAAAACAATAATTTATGTCAATATTTTATTCTGTTTAGTAACGAAAACAGCTTGAACCTTATTTCATAAATTATAATTATAAGTAACATAATTTGAAATACAAAATTTATTACTCGTAAAACCTTAATATTAATATCTTATTTAATTATTATACTCTGTAATTTAATTTTTTTTTTGTACAGGGCTGCTTCTTTGTGAAACTTTGCTTTCTCTTAGAATAAGATGAATTTATATCTTTATAATAATCGTCCTTAACCATACTCTATTGAACAGAATTATCACTTTTTGTGCCATTATTTCCTAATTTTGAAAGAGAAGTTCAAGAAATGTCGTTGGATAAATTTAGGTTAGTTATACCAATCCGCCTGCGTAAAATATTTTGTGCAATCTGACTAGTCTTCATTAGGCATTTTGCTGAAAACTGAAAACAGATAGGCTCTTTGTAAAACATCCTTCTTTTGTTAAAAACGGCGGCGTTTTATAAGCCTATTCTAGGTTGAGTCTTAAATATGTGCAAATATTTTCAGAGCTCGATAAAAAACATATTTTCTCTTTGCCGTTTTTCAAATAAGTCAAAAAAAATCGAGTTATTTTACTTTGAAAATTAAAAAAAATATTTTTTTTCTTAAATTTTGAGAACCACTGGATCTTTTCTAGGTTTTCTTGTTTGCAAATTTAATCTGCTACGTATGTTGCCATATTGTCAAAATATTACGTTTTTTAACTAAAAATTAAAGAAAAAAACAAAAAAATTACAAATTAAAAAAAAATCGCAAAAAAACCGCATATACATATACGTGTTTCTGGAGTCGAAATATACTATCCCTAAAATATTTGCACTTATTTATGACTCACCCCGTATATGTATATATGTTACGCTCAATAGTCGCAAAAATACGCAAATCTAGTTTTGAGCAAGAAATATTTCCCAAACCCGAAAAACCAACTAACCAATGAATTAACACCGTCCAAATAACCACGCTAACCAACTCGCCAAATAACTAAACCAATCCAACCAAAAAGAGCGAAACTAATGCAATCAAATCACACTATAAGCAAAAAAAAATAATCGAATAAAATTAATTTTTCGCGTTTGGGAAATATTCCTTGCTCCAAAACTAGATTTGCGTATTTTTCTCAGGCATTGGCCGAATTCGACTGTTGAGCGTAATATATATATATATATATATGAAAATTGTTTGGTAATATAGCCAGTTATAGTATATCCTCTCAACTAAAAATTAAGATTCTTGCTTTATTTTATTTTTATTTTTTTAATTAACATAGTTACAGGGGGTTCAAAACCGCCATGAGTTTCTCTAAGAAAAGGATGGTAAGGCAGGTTAAGTCTTGATTTATGTCGGTTACAGAACTACGTCACCGAAAGGATCTAGAGGTGATTAATGGTCTAAGGTGTTCGTATATACGAGTCGAAAAGGTAATGTACGGCCTCGGGGGCCCGAACATAGAATTCGAGCGACGTAGATCATTCCCAAGTGTTCCTGCAGGTCGTGTGTGCTTGCACCTTGTTTAATTTACAGAGTAGGTACATGTATATATCGGCTAGACATAAATTTCGTTCTTTCTAGACCCGTTTAGTAATAAATAACGAAATAATCAATGGTTTTGTATTGTACCGAAGGAATAAGTAGGGTATGTAAAATTTTAAAGAATTTGCTGTCTAATTTTTCTGATTACAGTTGGGGGTTGGAAGCTTTCGTGTTATAGTCAGCAGATGATTAAAGCTGACAATTTAATCATCTACTGATGATGCTGTAGTGCAGTGGCGAAATACCCATAAAGATTTTTTTTTGGAATAGTGTTTTATTTTTGCTCTAATTTTTCTGGTTTTGTTAAAAAATTCCTGAATTGTTGGGTCAACTTTTACAAGCACTAGCAAAATGTAAAGAAAAGAATGGTAAGAATATCATACAATCGAAAAAAACGGCGTTAAATACGGCAGGAATGATAATCAATGAAAATTTTGGCGAGGTCAAGCCCTAGAAGTAACTGACTTGGCCAACACACACACACATATCCTTCTTTATATGAGGCATCAAATTGCAAAACCCCCCTTACTCATTTTTAAAAAAAAATTGCCTGATGCAATACAAAAAAAAACTGAATGAGCTAAAAATAAGTTAAAAAGTTCGTATAAATGTATGTTCTAAATAGCTTAGTTTCGGAGATACAGGGTGTAGAAGTTTCATTTCTATTTCGATTTTTTCCAAATAATTTCTGAAGTAACGTTAATATTTGAGTGAAAATTGGTGTCTGGAAGTTTTTTTGAAATGAGAAATTTGATTTTGATATCAATATGACTCCTATCTGTAGGGGGCGCTACCTATACATGTGTTTTAAGTGTTTTGAAGAGTAATAACTTTTTGTCCGTGCCTGTATAAAACTACTGAGTGAAAAAATATACATTTCAGTGATTTTTTACGTAAAAAATGTCTCTTAGTAAAAATCGCTAGGAGCAATCGTTTTCATGATATTTAGAATGGAAGTAGTCAATATATGGCATTATTGACAAAAAATAAACATGTTTAGTATACATAGTTATTTGACTGAAATAATAAATTTAGGAACTTCTTATTTTTTTAAATTAATCATAAACATTTCTTCGAAAAAATGATGATAAGACAGTTTCTGTTCAACTTTTGACACAAAATCATTTCAAATTTATGATTTCAGTCTAAACTATTTAGTCAACGCATGTTTAATTTATGTCAATGATGACAGGTATTGATAATTTTAATTCCAAATATCTCTAGAACCATTACTCAGCGATTTTTACCAAGAGACATTTTTTAGGTATGAAATCACGGAAATGTATATTTTTTTACTCAGTAGTTTTATACAGGTACGGACGAAAAGTTATTACTCTTCAAACCAGTTAAAAAATATGTAGGTGGCGCCCTCTACAAGTAGGAGTCATATTGACATCAAAATCAAATTTCTCATGTGAAAAAACTGCCAGATACCAATCATCCAAATATTGATGTTACTTCAGAAATTATTTGGAAAAAATTAAAGTTAAAATGAAACTTCTCCACCCTGTATCTCCAAAACTAAGCATGTTAGAACATATATTTATATGAACTTTTTTACTTATTTTTATCTGCAAATTATGCTGCCGAAGTTTCCGGAATACAGTTCGGACCACCCTGTATATTAATAGTGGACCCTGAAATCTACATAAACATAGTCTCAAACTGCAACAGAAGTCGCCTACTGCAGCAAAATCCGTCTTGTCCACTCATATTTGCTTTTTATTGTCATTATTGACAATACAACATAGAGACTGACCTCGCCAAAATGATCATCGATTGTCAATTTTCCAGCCGTTTTCGACGCCGTTTTTTTTTCAAACCTCCGCAATAATTAGACATTTTTTCTTTGAAGTAAATATGTAAATGGCCATCAATATTCCTAGTTTAGAAAAAAAACGCCAAAGCATGTTAACGACCCGGGAATTAATCCTAGCCAGTGCGCTCTTGCATCGACTGCAGCGATCTGCATTACCGACGATCCGCTTTGCCGTTGATTTTTATGGATTCGTCTGGACGTACTGGGGTTTATTTAATTTGCCGCTCGACTTGTAAACGCATCTACAACGATAATTGCTTGAAAAATAAACAGAAAAAAGTGCGCTTGCTTGTCTACTTACAGTGTCAAAACGAACATTATTTTAAACAAAATACACTTAAATTTATTTTGACCCACAGACTGAAAAGTGAACAATCAATGTGTTACACAAAATACCTCGCTAAATCAAAAATGTTAGTTAGCTTTAATAAATTTAAAATACTTTTTTGTGCGAAAGATACAACAGAAACTGTTTTATCGTATTTTTTCCGGAAAAATTCACGATTAGCTTAAAAAATAAAAAAATCACAAATTTATCATTTCAATCAAATAACCATCTAGTCAACATGTTTATCTTTTGTCAATAATGCCATTTATTGACTATTTCCATTCCAAATATCTTAAAAACGATTGCTCGTAGTAATTTTCAACAAGGGACATTTTTTACGTATAAAATTGCGAAAATACGTATTTTTTCACTCAGTACTTATATACAGGTATGGACAAAAAGTTATGACTTTTCAAATCAATATAAAATCATGTAGGTGGCGCCCCCTACAAGTAGGAGTCATATTGACATCGAAATCAAACTTCTCATGCCCAAAAACACTCAGACATCAATTTTCATCTAAATATCGATATTAGTTCAGAAATTATTTGGAAAAAACCGAAATAAAAATGAAACTACTACACCCTGTATCTCTGAAACGAAGCATTTTAGGACATACATTTATACGAACTTTTTTTTACTTATTTTTATCTGCAGAATATGCTGCCGAAGTTTCTGGAATACAATTCGAACCACTCTGTATAATGGACATCTATTATACAGGGTGAGTCAAAAGTCATAAGTGCAAATATTTTCAGGGGTGGTATATTTCGACCACATCAGGAACACGTCCATGAGGTTTTTTTCGCAAAAAAAAGATGTTAAAAATCGTGCATTTTCTTTTAAATTTCCCTGTATATTTTTCGAAAACTTTTTAGAACTGCCTGTTCACCGCAAATTTTCCCACGGTATAATTTCTTAATCTCTAATATTACCATAGTTACGGCTTTACTCGATCATTACGGCACTAAAAGGGATGCAAATACAGAAAAAATCCGCTGGTTCTCAAATTTTTTTCAAAAAAAATCATTTTTTTTTTTAATTTTCAAACTTAAATAACTCGGTTATTTTGGACTTATCTGAAAATGGTAAAGAGAAATTATTATGTTTCTTTTCTCGAGATCTATCAGCACTGAAAATATTTGCACTTATTTAAGACCTCACCCTGTATAATAGACACTTTATTATATAATGTCTATCTATTATCTATCATATCATTACATAATACATCTATTATATAATGGACACTATCTATCTATTCTAATAATTTATTTGCATCATTAACGTGACATACATACAGGGTGGCCCATCGAAAACGTTCCGTAAGGCATAACGGCCAGGGTAATTTTTTTTCAGAAAATTCAAAAACACATCAATTTTGTTTGTGAGGGGGATAACTTTTGAGCCAAAAATTATTGCAAAATCTTCAACCCTCTAAGCGGGGGTGTTATCCCCCGATTTTTTTTAAATGGGAATGGAGGTCAAGTGGTACCGCAGTGAAAAGGGCTTTCTATTCTCTATACTTTCCTGCTTCGTTTTTGAAGATCGGTCGAGTCGTTGGGAAAATATGAAGGATTGAAATTTGAAAAGTTTATTTAAACATTTATCAGAGTAAATGGTAAGGATAAATTCCTTTGACCAATTTGCTGTTTTTTCTTATTATTTCTAGATGTTTGCAATCGGGTTGCGCAGATATTCAATGAACGCCATCCTGACAAACACCTTTATGGCAAAATTGTTCGCCAGTTAGTAGCAAAATTTCGCGAAACTGGTTGCGTTATGAATAAAAAGAGGCAGAGGGAAAATCCTGTAGTAAATGAAGCTATGGAGGTATTCGTATTGGGCCAAGTTGCCATGGACAGTATTCTGAGTACAAGAAAATTAGCCAATGAGACCGGCGGGAATCGTACAAGTTTCCAAAGGATATTAAAAAAACACAAGTTCCACCTGTACAAAATTGAGTTGGTACAAGAACTCAACGAAGACGATTTTGATCGTTGCTTGCAATTTTGTGAAACTATGAGTGAACGAGTGGCGAATGATAATAATTTCCTGTTTAATGTGTGTTTTTCGGATGAGTGTACTTTCTTTTTGAACGGTGTAGTTAATCGGCACTACTGTCGGTACTGGGCTGAAGACAACCCCAGGGATTTTCACGAGGTGCATACACAAAACCCTCAGAAATTAAACGTGTTTGCTGGTATTTTTGGAAATTCTATTGTAGGTCAGTTTAACGATATTGAGAAGAACTTCAACGTACAAGTCACAGAACAGCTATTGTATCTAGCAACTACCGCACCTGATCGTTCAACGTTGTGACAAGGGAAAAAATGCGTAAACATCTAGAAATAATAAGAAAACACAGCAAATTGGTCGAATTTATCCTTAATTATCATTTACTCTGATAAATGCTTAAATAAACTTTTCAAATTTCAATCCTTCATATTTTCTCAATGATTCGACCGATTTTCAAAAACGAAGCGGGTAAATATAGAGAATAGAAAGCTCTTTTCATTGTGGCGCCACTTGACCCCCCTTTCCATTTGAAAAAAGTTGGGGGGTGACACCCCCTCTTAGAGTGTTGAATATTTTGCAATCACTTTTGGGGCAAAAGTTGTCCCCCTTACAAACAAAAATGACGTGTTTTTGGATTTTTTGAAAAAATAAACACCCTGGCCGTTATGCCTTGCGGAACGTTTTCGATGGGCCACCCTGTATAATAAAGTTACATTTACATTAAACAGTTTCATGGACATTCTCTGCTACAATATTTTTCTGTCCCAGTCACTGAAAGTATTTTTTATACCCCTTTTGGTAAATGGCTTCAGTTTTAGGTGGAAATAAGGCTTGTCGTGCTTCTTCAGCTTTTTTTAATATTTCGTCCATTTTAATGGAAACGTATTCATACGAAAGGCGTTTTTTTGACAAAAAACTAAACTCAATTGACAACTACCCCCAATTTATAAACAGGTCATTTAATACAATAGTAACCTGGCAATAAACAAAGTTGCTATCAGCAGCGTTAAAACAAATATGCCGAAGATTAATACATGCAACATTCGTGTCGTTTTAAAATGGGACAAAATATACTAAATTCAGTAAAAAATTATCTATGTCCCACGGGAATTATAAAGCGTTAATAACCTCGAGCAATTATTGACCCTCGGGACATAGGCCATAGGCCCTCGGGATAGAAACTTTGCCCTCGGTAATTAACACCCTTATAATTCCCTTCGTACATAAATAGTTATAACCGTTTCAGGAGGTATATTGTCCTATCGTTGTCAATAAGTAGTGATTCCCACGAGACCAACGCGACGAGACTTTCATAAAGTCTTGTCTCGTCTCGCCGATAAAATAAGAAGTCTCGTATCGAGTCTCGTCTCGGAGCCTCCAGTCTCGTCTCGTCTCGCTCTCGTACGAGAGTCTCGTGAAAGTATCGAAATTTCGTCATGCATAATCCTTGTTCCAGTCCAGTACAGGATATGTATTTATAGTTTGTACAAAACAACTTTGGGGTCACGTGACATTTGTAAAGAAACCGGAACATTTTTGTAATTTATCTATTTTTTCTTGTTTATTTTTTATTAACTAATCGATATTTATTAGGCTACAACTAGTATTTAAACATTCTGGGTGTAAAAAAAAGATTGATCTCAAGTTACGTATTCCCAAAGTTGTTTTGTATGAGCTATAGTTGCTATAATATAAAAGTAGGATGACAAAATTACAAATGTTGAAAAATAAATCATATATGTCATAGTAATACGTAAACACAAAAGAAAAACCAAAAACTTAACATTAATTTTGAAAACAAGTAAAAACAATAATATAGGTACTAACAGCCTTCTCGGTCGCAAATGTTTTTGTTTTTCACCCAGTCATTTAGGCATAACAAACATCGTACAGATTCATTATTCAGTCGATTTCTGTGTTTTCTAATGGTTAACGCAGCACGAGAGAATAATCTTTCGCCGGAACTGAGGTAGCTGGTATACTCAAGAGATCTCGTGCCATCAAACTTAAAATGGGAAGTTCAGAACCATTGTAATATATCTGTGTCTTTATTACACCGGGGAATTGAATAGTATTTTTGAAGCTCCTGCATCCATTCTCCTTCGGCAGGGGTAGGATTTACTGGGTAAAAGGCATCAAGATCAATTACAAAGTCCGACTTTTCAGTTTCCCAGGATTTTCTCGACCTTGTTGCGTCACCGCTGTTTCTGTCGAACGTTGTCCCTCTAATTGATGAAAATAGACTTTACAAATATCTTGAAATTTCTGAATCGAATTAGCTTTTAATTCTTAGCCCCATTTTGTCATATCAAACAATCAAACGTTTCTAACTTATGACGTGGATCGAGAATTAAAACTGCAGCATACATCCAGTTCGTTTTACGATAATGCTTTAGTATTTTGTCTCTCGCAGCCTGAAAAGCAACAATAAGCTGCTCTTCGACAGGGGTTCGATTTGTTTTTCTGTCCCATTCAAATATTTTGCTCTCAAGATTATCTATTAGTATATTGATACATACAACCAACATAGGTAAGGTGACGTAATTCTTTCCTCCGAGTTTTTTGGAAAGTATTTGAAAGTTGGTTAATAATTTGTGCAGTTCTTCTAGCAGTATCCATTCTTTATCTCTAAGAGCATATGGTTTTAAATCAACAACATTTTGACATAATACACCGAGTCCATTTCTGCCTTTAAGAGCTATTTGCAACATATCATCACTGGAATTCCAGCGTGTAGGTACATCCAACACAGGTGTCAGTTGCCGAGAATTACCAGTTACTTCACACGCACTTTGGAACTTAAGTAAAAGTTGGTTTTTAAGTAAAGGTTTTTCAAGTTTTCACCTGCGAGACTCTCGTACGAGACACGAGAAGTCAAAACCAAACCAGACCAATAAAAGTGTCGTCTCGTATTGTCCGAGTATCGTCTCGAGTCTCGTCTCGAAAACGGGACGAGACCATACGAAACTATAGAAAACGAGACTGTCGTGGAATCACTATCAATAAAAATCAGAAAATCGAGTTTCTGGGAATTATTAAAATTAAAACCTACTCTAATACTAACTTATAAGACATGACATATACCGTTTAAAAGGGAATTATTGGAACTTACAAAATCCTAAATAAATACATCAAATACCATCGAAACGAAAAAGTTTGATAAGAAATGTGATAAAATCACTCTGTAAGCTTTATCTACAGCAGTTATAAGCTTATTTTTTATATCAGGAACAAACACAAGACTTGATTTCCTATCAGTATAGTAAAAAACCATGTTAAATTTTATTCTCATCAATCTACAGTACGTGTACATAGAAAACTGTTACAGAACATATATACAGCAGTTTAATTACAGTATTTGGCAAAGTACAAGGTGACCAATATTTTTTTTCACGGTCGGCTTGAGTAAATAAACGCACGCTGAGCGCATATTACCTCATAGAGTGTAAAATATACCTATTAAATATTAAAAGTTTTTATTTAAATATTATTCGCTCTTTTAGTCCATTTTAACTCTCTAATTTTCCGACGAAAACATCAAAACCAGTAAATATATTTGTTTTTTGTTGTGTCGTAATAGAGTAATGAATGTAATAATTTACTGGTGGTGTGGTTGGAAATTATCGTTAAATAGATTTTTATTGGTTTAAACAGTGTTGTAATTAAGGATAAAAAACTATAAAAAACGTATCAAAATGTTCGCAAATGGTACAAAACTAGTATGGACTATATGTATGGGCATTAGGGTGAGCCAAAAAACTAACGTATGGAATTTATGGTTTAAAATTAACCTAATAACCGAGAAAATAATATCCTCGGAAGGCAGGATTTTTAGCTCACTTTTAAAAGGTGTCGGTGAACATTCAAAGTTTTCCATTTAAAGAACACGTAAAAAAATAGTTTTCTATTAAAAGTACCATAACGGTTTACGATAAGATTTTTTACATCACGGATTCTTGGAGAGCATAAAATTTACTAAAAAATCTATCAGAGCGTTTTTTTTTAGTTCAATAATTCGTATATTTGAAAGCTTTGAAAAGTGAAAAAAAGCAATTTTCAATCAAAAATCAATCAGTTTTAGTGTTTATTGATTAAAAATTTTCATATTTAGTAAAAAGAAACTAGATTACTCTCAGTTACGTGTTATTTAAATGAAAAACTTTGAATGTTCAGGGACGCCTTTTTAAATTGTGCTAATTGTGCTATTTTTTTCTCGGTTATTAGATTGATTTTAACCCATAAATTCCATAGGTTAGTTTTTTTGGCTCACCCCAATGGGACATATCGTAGTATACCAGGAAAATATTTATGAAATTCAATAAGAAAATGCTAAAAAGGTTGAGTGCAGATAATTAACTGTTTTAAACGTAATTCCTGTCTCTTTCTTATCGTTGCGGCATTTACACAATTACACTTAAAAGTTGAACAAATCACCATTGTAATAAAGTTTATACAAAGTTCACTACTCACAACAGACTATTAATAATCGCTAAAATTGTTGCTGATGACACATCCGTTGTCTCCAATAAAATGGCGTCTAACATCACAATTTACTTTTTCGTGTCCGGATTATGTTAGTTTATGAACCCAGTAATGGGCTACGTCCAATGCTTCCCGTTTAGCCAGCCATAGATTATCGAGGGTACATCTGTAGGGGCACGCAGGACATTGAAGAAGATGTTCCATGTCCTGAAAGGCACCGCAGTCGCATTTGTCGTCAGTTCTGATTCGGTAGAGCATTCTCCAGGTTTTCCAGTCACTAGAAACATCATTTGGTGGGTCCTCTCTAAGTGAGTAGTGGGAAGGAGGTTCATCCAGGGGGTGGCTTAGGAGCGGCGGCGGCGTCTGGATTTAAGTCTACCTATGCCCTACTCTTGGCCAAAAATTGAGTGACGAGTATCAAAGGTTTGTTTTAGCTTCTCAGTATGTTCATGAGCTTTTCTGCTTAAATCGGGGCTTGTAAAACCTGCGGCCTTGTAAAGGTTTTCTAAGGGGGTGGGTTTCATACAACCTGTCACTATTCTGAATGTTTCATTCAGGCTGATGTTCACCTTTTTTGCATGGGCAGATCTACACCACACTGGGAAGGCATATTCTGCAGTTGAGAAACATAGAGCTTGAGCAGAAGTTCTGACCACGATAGGTTTGGCTCCCTATTTACTATTGGTCAGCTTCCTTATAAGTGAATTTTGTGCTTCTACTTTTTCTTTGCGTGTTTTTTCGGAGTGATATTTGTCAGTCAATATTCTGTCCAGCACGACGCCAAGATAGGTAGGCTTATCTATGTGTTCTAGTGGTGTCCCGTCCCATGTGACATTAAGTCTGCGGGTCGCCTGTCTCGAATTCAGGTGGAATGCACTCACTTTAGTTTTGGTGGGGCTGGGTTTTAAAGAATTCTTTTTGTAATAAGCTGACATTGTTTTTAGGGCGGTTTCTAGTTTCTCCTCGATATCTTCGAACCCTTTGCCTTTAACTGTTATTGCTAGGTCATCTGCATATGCAAAGGTTCTAGTGTTATCTGGAATAGGTTGGTCATTTGTGGTGCAATGACAATTGCACCAATGGTCAATTGGTGCCAGCACGCCCCCTTGTGCCAGCCCATTCTTCTGGTTTCGCCATCGACTCTTTTTGCCCTTGAGCGTCACGAAAAACTGCCTGTTTTGGAGCAAGGATTCAAGTATCTTGACTAGGTATCTTGACTATCTTGACTCAGAATCTTTCAAGATCTCGTTGGCTTTATGCAGTAATAGCTTGTGTTTTACCGTGTCATATGCGGAACTTAGGTCGACTAGGGCCAGCCCTATGATATGTTTATTCTCAAAACCCTCCTCGATATGTTCTGTTAGTAAAGTAAGTAAACACTTAAGAGAACGTAAGTAACTCTAAGTCATTGAAAAAAAATCATTACCAAAAGAAAACAACAGATTATTTCTCACTAAAATCCACGAGATTAAAGTCTATTTTTTTTTTCATTGCGTCTTTCGTACACAAATCTACGAAATAATAATCGAATAAAATTTTAGAGAGAATATATTTCAGCCACTTTCTAAACTCGTTTATAAAGAGATGATGACAAAAGTTAGTAACGGGAGTTAGTAGAAAGATAATAGGTGAATGTAAACAATAAAATTTACAATGCAAATAACTGCAGGCTGTTTGTGTATGTGTGTGTGTGTGGGGCTGAGCTGCTCGAAATACAGTAGTAATTGTAATTTTGCATTTTCGACTGCGGCATCAGCTTTTAATTTCAATTTAGCATTCATCAAATTTATAGCCCTTCGCTGTGTGAAGTATCTCTCTTCATTCGTATACCGATTCAAATGGATAGGTATGGTGGACAAAATTTAATCATTTAGTATCGGCTGAAAAAAAATAGGTATATAGAAAAATATGATCTGTTATTTGTCTGAGTAATAATGTTTCGTTTTTTTTTTAATATTGTATTTATGTGACTTGTAAGACTGTAGATTGACATGTAGATTGTAGATGTATAGGAGGGGGAAAGTTAATCACCGCGACCTTATAGATTTATTGTCCTCCTTTCTTGAATCCAGTCTAAGGGCTTTGATAAAGTCTGAGAGGTAGGCAACCTTAATAATATTATGCAGATATATGAATTCTCAATTGAACACCAAAATAATATACTGGGTGTTCCATTTAAAATAAAGGAGTAACTTGCTTTTAAAAGTGACCCATTTTAAATATTAATGTATTCACCCTGTATAACTTTTCGGGTCAAATATTAATTTGGTTATCATACAATGGTTATTTTTACTAAAATGTCAGGCTATACAAGATACAAGGTAAATTACAGTTTAGGTAGCTGTTATTGAAATTTAAAATTTATTCTTCATTTTCACAAAATGTGAAATATATCAAAATCGTTACATTTTAAGCATATGCCTCTTTAATGAAACTCACCTTTATTTTTTTAGAATCCGAAAATCAATTAACATATAGGGTGTTCCATTACAAATAAATCCTAACTTTGTTGCATAACTTTTTTGGAGACAACCTGTAGAACTCTATATATTTTTATAAAATGCTTTCAGTTAACCGTCAAAATTTCATTTCGGTATCTACTACTATCGTTCTCCTTGGAGCCTGTGTGTCGTATGAGAGACGCCACCCTGTATAGTAATCTTACCGAGTAAAATATTAGTCAAAACTAAACACAAATTCAGTCCAAGAAGACACTTTATTACTTAGAATTCCTTATATTTAAAATTGTTTCGATCAATTTAAATAAAGACATGCCACTTTTTTATTATTTCTTACCGTATAACTTTTACCGACTACATTAATGACGTCAGCGCGGTTGACCGCAGGCCTTCGATTTTTAGAAGGTATTGGCTTGTCACGATACTCGTTCGACATGGTACAAAAACGACGGATGCACACCAAAACAGTTGTATTTTGTATTTTTTCCAGTCCATGGCGTTGTGAGCACGAAGACACGACTTGCAGTACGCTGTCGCTTAAATTCGTTCGAGTCAATTTGTTAGCTGGTGTCTCTGTACGGCTTTTTACCGTTCCTTTAGATTTGTTAAGACAACAAAACCGAACGTGCAACAACCTCGACAGAAGCGAATTTGAATCAAGCAGTATAGTAGCGTAATTTCCAACTCGATTATCCTCGTTTGGCTCGAGCTTGTTTTCTGTCGAATTTAGATCGAATATTCAGACATTTTATATTATATCTTGTTGAAACCCCGTGAAAATCCGAAGATTGTTCTTGCTTAAATCAAGGAATATCTTTGATATTTCTTATTCGGAAGTCCTGAGAAATTTCTTCGAGTGTCTTAGACCGTTGAAAGATTTCCATTCCAGGTTACGGATGGAGTCATCCAGATTCTTGATTTCCACTTTGACAGCAGAACGGTTCTAGTCGTTACTGAAGTGTTCGCTCTTTTTCTAGCTTTCCTTTCTACCCAGAATAGGAGGACTTTATTTCCTATGCCTAATGTGATCAGCTTCTATAAGCATTCTTTGACCAACTTTGAATTGATGGTTACCGAGTTGATCGCCTCTAATGCTCCTTGACTATCGGATAAGATGGCTATTTCCTGTTTCCGCATCTTTCGATTTCTGCCTGAAAGATTCAGGGGTAGACTTTGATGTACTTGTTTACTATATTTTCAGAACTCTCAACAGTTTTAATAGATGTGTCATTAAAACATTAAATTAAGACTTAGGTAAGGAGTGTAAAAAACTAAAATTTTCTCGTCTCTAAAAAGGGTACGTCCATAGTGCTCCGGCTTCTCGCTTTGTCGCGGCAGACTAGCGGTGAAAAATTAAGGATGTGCGTGGTCATAGTGCACCATACTACGCCAGTCAGCCAGCTTCAACCGACATAAACTGCTTTTACTCGCTTTTACCAGAATAAATTATTATTTCATTTTGTCGCTTGTCCGCTTCGCCCGCTCAACAGTTTTATCATCGCTACCCCTTTTTAAACCAATTCAACTCTTTCGCTCCAAAACGTAATTTACCCTACTCGGCTCATTTCTAAACTTCCAATAAAGGTTATACCTACAAAATTATTAAAAATTAATAGATTTTAATCATAACCATTTTGTGTACAGAGTGTCCCATTTTGGTTGAAATCATACGGTATCTCCGTTATTATAGTAAAAATAGAAGGGTGCGATTTACACAAACCTGTCCCACTTTTTTGTCAAACGAAAGATGCTGTCAACAAAAATTTCATAGCCCTCTTCGTTTCTGAGCTACAGCGTCTTTTCGAAAATTTTGTAATTTGGGCCAGCCCCCGTATCTCCGTTATTATGAATGATATCGAGAAGGTAAAAACTGATTCTTCTAGAGCTTTTGACGTAGAATACAGTGGCGTAGTCTGTTTTTCTACGATTTTTCTTTTGGAAATATGAACTAAAGTTATGTTTCAAATTGAACACCCTGTATATTTACAAATCATATGATCGGCCTTGCTGTGAGCTTCTCAAAAATATATTTATTTTCACTATTTACTGCAATATTTAAAGTACCTATATCATTTTCTTATTAGAAGGCCGTGATAAATAACAAAAAATCAAAATGGTATTTTCTAAAATAGCCATACACCTGTTTAAAGTTTTATGTGGAATTGATATATTTTACTTTTGAACTATTCTTCCACTGAATTTCTGAATATATTTTTCTTTTTTTTGTAACGGAATTTATTATAACGGGATGGGTTTGCAAATATCTAAAAGCTTGCATTATTGAAGCTTGTTCCAGGTGTTCGACATTGTATTAGTTGCCACGTTATAATTTCATATTTTAAAAATCCCCAAAACCAGAAATCGAGAACGGATAAATCCGGGAATCAGGGAGGACCAATCATATGCGTCCATTAGTTCCAATTCATTGATTTGAAAAATAATAATTTAACAAAATTCTAATATTTTCGTTGTAAGTTAAGTTGTGAGAGAGGAATATTTAAAAGTAGATTATATAAAATAGCGGTAGAGAGTTAAATTTACCTAATATATAAAGAATTTATTAGTGGCTCTCAAAATTAAACAAAAAACAGATAGCAGTATATATACTTTTAATAATTCTTTAGTTTCTTTTATTATCAATCATGGCCTACTAATAAATATGATCTTTTAATATTTTTTTAAAATATTGCAGTAAATAGTGAAAATAAATATAGAGTGATATATATTTTTGAGAAGCTTAATATGAACATTATCAGTAGCCAATAAAAAGACATAATAGATCCCCACAGGATAGCTCCATGATGCCAAATGACATTCCCGCTTCCTGCAAGCGGTTGTTAATCTCCATTACCTGCTTCAATGATATAGAAATGAGCCGGCCACACCGGAAAGCCTGTGCACTATGGACGTACATTAACGCAGTGATATTTTACAAAAAAATATCCTTGTTTTATTTTCTAGATTTTCCGTTTCAGTAGACACAGGTTGAACCCAAATATCATTTATTTGTTTACAAACAGTCCGTAACATAATGTCATAAACCCGGTAATTCTTATGAAACATTCGGTTGCTTTAAAGTGCAGTGCAGTTGACAAACGGAAAATCTATTTTAGGACTAGGTATAGTTTTGTTTTGTTTCTGAATCGGTCTCGCACCTTGTTGAACTAAATTTAACGCTAATTATACGGCAATTTAACTTTCATACGCCGAATTCTATTTGTATCTCGTTTTTATTCTGACCACTAGTCTAGTTTTAATACCTAGTAATAGATTTTGTGCTGTAGTCTCATGGTAGACGACTATTATACAGGATGTTCCTTAATGGTATGTTAATATTTAAGGGTGTGATTCTTCGATCTATTCAAAGAAAAAAACTTCATATGTGTCCTAAACACCTTAGCTTTTGAGATACAGGGAGGTAAAATTTTCAATTTAACCGTATATGTTTTTAACTGACCTAACCTAACCGTATATGTTTTTAACTGTTTTAAAGAATAATAAATTTTTGTCCGTACCTGGATTACACCTACTGCGAGAAAAATATACATTTCAATCATTTTTTTTACACAAAACATGTCCCTTGGTAGAAATCGCTACGAGCAATCGTTCTCAAGATATATCTAATCGAAATAATCAATACATGTTATTATTGACAAATTAATAATAAACATGTTGACTATATAGTTCTTCTTCTTCTTCTTTCTCAGCCTGGTTCCATCCAGTGTTGGATATACAGACCGGACCACAGTAGTAGTAACATAGGCAGATCCGGATGAATTAGCGTATACCCGTCCGCCGGATAAAAAGCAGGCGAAAAAATGCGATAAAATAAAAATAGGTAGATATGTGATAAGAATGTTTCAGAATTTGTATTTATTCGTGTTTTAATAGCCAAAACGAATACATAGATTCTCGCGACAGTTCTCGTGTAAAATTTATTTTTTAAGTAAAATAATGGATGTTTACGAAGTTCGTGAAAAAATTCAAATTGTAAAATGGTATTTCGAAAATAGGTCTTATCGGGATATACAAACAATTTTTCCACAAACTTTTGTAAACAGGTCAATTCCATCTTTACCTACTATATCAAGAGTTATTAATTAATTTTGAAAAATAAATTAATTAATAATTATTTATATATTAATTTATAAATTATTATATTATAAATAATAATATTAATTTATTAATAATAATTATTAATAAATTAATAATTTTGAAACACATGGGTGCGTGTCCCCACAAAAACACAAAAAGCCTGATGTGTTGATTAATGAAGAACAGGAGTTAAAGCAAGTGTTCATTGGTGCTACCGCGGATCAAAATCCCACGTTTTCAAGTAAGTAATCAAATTGCTGAGGTGGTTGCCCTGCCCACAATGCCCGTATTGTTCAAGAATATTTGAACAATACTTGTCCCAACCGTTTAATAGTGGATATGGAACTATTTTGCAGCCCTCTAGATCACCAGATCTTTCTCCCAATGATTTATTTTTGTGGGGTTATGTAAAATCCAAAGTGTATGGTCCTAATAGGGCTAATAATCTGGATGAGCTTCAAGTAAAAATACGAGAGGCTTTCCAAACTTTTAGCCCTAATATGTTAGCCAATGTCAGACGGGGATTTTACGACCGCCTAGGCTTCTGTCTAGCACAAGAAGATGGTCTTTTTGAACACTTGTTATAACTTTTTTATTTAGAGTAATATTTTAGTTTTTTTTTTGGGGTTTAGAGAATTTATTTATTTTTAGTTTTGGCTTGTAAACACACTCAAATAATAAATATTTATGTATTTTTATTTTAAATGTTACCTTAAGTGAAGGTAAACACTTAAAATGAAAATAATAAATACTCGGCACTCCTCGCGTCGTATTCCTAGTGTCACGACCGACCCGTCCAAGCACCACTGCAACTGCCTACTGCCTGACCAGCCTACTAGCCGGCAGTGAATCTCGAATACGAACGCAAATCGGGTAAACGTAAATTCATCCGGCAACTTGCTATGTTACTGGTAGCCTGGTCTTCTCTGTATGTCTCTTCTAGGTTTCTCCATGCTTCGCGATCTCTAGCCAATCTTATCCATTGTCTTCCTGCCACTGTTCTGACCTCATCGAGCCATCTATTTTTTGTTCGGCCCACACTTCTTGTTGTTCCCCTAGGTCTCCATAGAATGACTTTTTGGGGCCATCGGTCTTGATCCTGTTCTACCACATATCCTATCCATTGCCACTTCAGGCTTGCCACTCTTTTAACAACATCTATTAGTTTTGTTTTTTGACGTACGTGGATGTTCCGTATTTTTTCCCTAATGGTGACTCCTAACATGATTATTTCCATGGCTCTTCGTGCTACTCGTAATTGTTCTGTTGTTTTTCGGATAATTGCCATAGTCTCTAAGCCATACG
Source organism: Sitophilus oryzae (assembly GCF_002938485.1). Taxonomy (NCBI): domain Eukaryota; kingdom Metazoa; phylum Arthropoda; class Insecta; order Coleoptera; family Curculionidae; genus Sitophilus; species Sitophilus oryzae. The sequence goes on along the minus strand of NW_022146047.1, from coordinate 3,806,166 downwards.
TAAAGCACAGGTAGAATGCAGCTGTACTAAGTCTTTTTCTTTAGGTTGATGGGCACCTTTTTATTCTTGAAAATATCGCTCATATTTCCTAAATAGATAGTTATTAGACTGAAATAATACATTTGGAAGTGTTTATGTGCCAAAGGTTCAACAGCAACTGATCCATCGTAATTTTTTCAAGAAAAATATATGGTTAATTTGAAAAAAAAATGTTCCTAAATGTATAATTTCAATCAAATAACGATCTAGTCAACATGTTTATTATTTCTTGTCAGTGATAACATATATTGATAATTTCCATTCCAAATATCTAAAGCGGCCCATACATTATCAAACAAATTGTGCAACGCAGGCTGTTGCGCAACGAGTTGCCAATGTATGATAGTGTTTGATGCGTTGCGCAATTGTTTGATGAGTTTCAAGAATATTTGAATTCTTTTGTGCAACAGGACTGTTTGCGCAACGCGTTGTGTAGTGTATGTGTGTGTTGCGCTTCGTTGTGCAATATTTTAGTTCTTTCATCCAAATTCTTTGTTTTCTTTTTCGTTTTTTGGTATCATCGATATCATCTAGGGTATATACGATAATAATTGACGCAATGACAATTGAGGACATGATTGTTTCTCAAACAATGCACAACTTTAATAAAAAGTTTGATCAAAATTTTACTAAGTGCATGGGTGAGGCAGTTGTGCAACGGAACGTTGCGCATCGCTTTGTTGCGCAACTTTTTTGATAGTGTATGGACCGCTGAATCAGTTGTGCAACGCAACGTTGCGCATCGCTTCGTTGCGCAATTTGTTTGATAATGTATGGGCCGCTTAACAAACGGTTGCTTGTAGCGATTTTTTAGAAGAGGAAAGAACCTTTTTACGTAAAAAACGACGGAAATGTACAGGGTCCGGCAATAGTGCGTCGGGCATCTGTAGCTCCTAGAATAGAAAACTTGGGAATTTTGTTTAAGTGTAAACCTAAAGTATGTACGAGGATGTATTTCAGGAAAATATTTTAACTTCTATAGGGTGGCTCAAAAAAGTGTGAATGGATGAGGATGAGTTTTTTTAAATGAAACACCCTGTATATTATTGCATTTTTGGCTTCCTTTCAGATCACTTTACATAATCCTATGTAAAGTGAATATATATTTTGAGAGAATATATATTTAGAGAATATATATTTTGATAGTTTCAGAGATATTAATAAATAAATAAAAATTATAAATTTTTCAGCCTTTCTTAAAAAAGTGATTAATAATTCAAGAACTGTCCTGAAATCAAAACTATATTAGGTATTTACTTTAGATGGTCTGTACTTACTTTGCTATAATTATAGAAATCGTAAATCATACAGGATGTTCAAAATTCTACGCCAAACTTTCTAAAATATAAAATAATTTTTCTTCGTTTTTTTTTTAAATGGAACACCCTGTAGATTATTTTTTCAATAGGTGGAGCATTAAAAAATGAACATTTTTTGTATTTAGAGTATTTCAAAATTTTTAACGGTTTTGCAGATATTCGCGGTTTTATATTTCATATGGGATTTTCCACAGTAAATTTTTATCAAAGCCACCCAATAATTTTTCTCTCGTATTTTACCATTGAATGCGCCATATGAAATAATACTGCGTATATCTGCAAAACTATTAAAAATTTTGAAATACTTTAAATACAAAAAATGTTTATTTTTTAACTCTCCATATAATGAAAATATAATATACAGGGTGTTTTATTTAAAAAAACTTTATTATTTTAGAAATTTTGGCTTAGAATATTGAACATCCAGTATGATTTACGATTACCATATTTATAGTAAAATAAGAACAAACTATCTAAAGTAAATACCTAATATAGTTTTGATTTCAGAACAGTTCTTGCGGTTTTAATAATTTTTTTAAGAAGGGTTGAAAAATATATATTTTTAATTTATTTTTTAATATCTCCGAAACTATCGAAATATATTTACTCATATCTTAGGATTATGTAAAGTGATCAGAAAGGAAGCCAAAAAGGCAATAATATACAGGGTGTTCCATTTAAAAAAAATCATCCAGATCCACTCACACTTTTTTGAGCCACCCTATAGAAGTTAAAATATTTTCCTGAAGTACATCCTGGTACATACTTTAGGTTTGCACTTAAACAAGACTTCCAAATTTTTTATTCTAGGAGCTACAAATTCCCGACGCACTATTGCCGGACCCTGTATATTTTTTCACTCAGTAGTTTAATACAGGTACGGACAAAATGTTATTGCTCTTCAAAACAGAAACAAAAATAGTCACATTGACATCGAAATAAATTTTTCATGTCAAAAAAACACCCAAACATCAATTTTAATCCAAAAATCAACGTTAGATCAGGAATGATTTGGAAAAAATCGAAATAAAAATGATAATTCTGCAGTCTGATCTCCGAAACGAAGCATTTTAGGACATACAGTTATATGAACATATTTTCTACTGTTTGTTTTTACCTGGAGAATATGCTGCCGAGAATATTTCCCGAATACAATTCGGACCACCCTGTATAATAGTTAATCTTATAACAAATATCTATTTTACGGGAAAACTTCGGGATATTTCATCACTGAAATAGAAACAATCTTCAAAAAAATTAAAATCTCTAAATATTTTTTTAGAAAAAAATACAAAACCTTTTAGAAACTACGATAAAAAAGATCCACCATCATTTATATCACTGTTTTGTCATCGCAACGGCCATGGTAGAGTAAATAAAATTAATGGTACCTTAAAACAAACGAACGTCACACGAGTTTAACGACTTTTTCGCCTACTATGTTCGCGTTTGATGCTGCAAAAAAGCCTGGCAATATTCCGGAAGGAGATAGATATTCTTTCCCGTTTGATTGTAGGGTTTTTTTGCCCCAAATAGCTGAAACTGGACAATAGCCACTGCTTTTAATGGTTTCAGTAGTTTGAATAGACTGTGGAGTTTGGATTTATTCGGAATTTGCAGTTGTATTTGTTTACATTTTCGTTACTTTTCTAGAATTTTACACAGAGCAAATACCGTACGATCGAAAAAAATGTGTCAAAAGTATCTCTGGACGGACTGGACGGTATTAATTATATTACTTGGCTCGACTCGTCTTTATTTTTCAATGGCGCTTACTGCCAGTAGCCAGTGGCTTTAAGAAAGTTATTTTTTTATATTGAGTGAAAATGATTTTTAAATGGTGTAGTTTAAAATTCCAGAAAAAAAATATTTTTTGGAACTAGATATGTGTCTGGAAACGTTCTACAGGGTGGGCCAAACAGTATTCCGGAAACTTTGGCAGTATATTCTGCAGCTAAAAATAAGTACAAAAGTTCCTATAAATGTATGTCCTAAAATGCTTAGTTTCGGAGATACAGGGTGTAAATGTTTCATTTTTATTTCGATTTTTTCCAAATAATTTCTGAAGTAACGTTATTTGGATGAAAATCGGTGTCTAGGAGTTTATTGACATGAGAAATTTGATTTTGTTGTCGATATGATTCTTACCTTAGAGGGCGCCACTACATATTTTTACTGGTTTAGAAAATAACTTTTCGTCAAAAAAGGTCTCTTGGTAAAAATTGCTAGGAGTAATGGTTCTCGAAATATTTTCAATCGAAATAATCAATACATGTCCTCATTGACATAAATTAAACATGTTGATTAAATTGTTATTAAACTGAAATCATAAATTTGAGATGTTTTTGTGGCAAAAGTAGTAAAAGAAACTGTTTTATCCATGCCATGGGAGCTAGTGATGGGTTGTTATTTAACTATCTGTTATTTTATAACAATTATTTAGAAATAACATAACGCAACCGTTACTGCTTTTAAAAAATAACAGATATAAAATAACGACACACAGAGATCGAGTGTTCGTAAAACGAAGTCGGCGCTCTGCACCGCCACGAAATTCGATGCTGCTCGAAGCAATTCCAAAAAACAACTAGTATGGATGGAAAACCTATTATTTCACTTGTGTCTAGCCCTAGCAGGCAACTGTTAAGCCAATCACGTTAGAGTTTTTGACAAACACGAATGAATTAACACACTCCAAATAACCACGCTAACCAACCTGATTGGTCAAGCTTAATAGTTGACTGCTAGAACTAGACACTTCTATTATTTCGACAACCATCGATACAGGCGGCGAGATACAACGGACAACGGAGTGGGGTATGCGCTACGGCGCGGCGCGTCGTGTTGGGCTGACAACAGCTTAAAAATAATAGGATATAAAAGAAGCAGCTTTTTTGAAACAGTTGCGGGCATAACGCCTGGCTGTCGAGATAACAGGAGTGGGAAAGGAGCGCTGCTGCATCGGTCGATTGTCGATGGAGGCTCGCAACGGGTTGGAGAATAACGCATCAGTTGTTTTAGCTATGTTGTTTTTTTACCTGTTACGAGCATAACAGAACGGCGTTCGAGATAATCGGAGGTTTGAAACAGGTTGGAGAATAACGCATCAGTTGTTTTAGATACATATTGTTTTTCAACCTGTTACGAGCATAACGGGCGGAGGTCGAGATATTATGGCGCTGTATGTTTCAATACTTTGTTATTAAGTTTCAATATTTAAGTATTTATTTATTCTGAAAAATTTTCAGAATAATATTTTAAGATTTTTTAAAAATGTATACAGGGTGTTTTGAAAAATCTGGTCATTGATTAATCACGATCCTGCTTAAAGCCCTTGACGTAAAAAGCTGATTTTTGGAAAACGGATTGACTTTAGGGTGTAGAGGTGCGATAAGAAGGGATTTTTCGAAACTCAAATTCTAAGGGGGTGAAACCACCCTCAAATATTAGAATATTTTTTATTTAAAAACTGGTGAGTTTTTCGAAAAAACTCTTAAACACGTATATTTTATTTTGTTGTTTTACATATTTTGAGATTTTTACAAAATATATACAGGGTGTTTCATAAAATATGACCACTGAGTAATCACTATTCTGCTTAAACTGCTTGACGTTTAAAGCTGATTTTTGGTAAACGGATTGACTGTGGGGTGTAGAGGTGCGATAAGGAGGGGTTTCTCGAATCTCAAATTCCAAGAGGGTGAAAACGCCCCTCAAATATTACAATATTTATTATTTAAAAAACGGTTAGTCTTTCGGGAAAACGATTGGACACGCATAATTTATTTTGTTTTTTTACATATTTTGAAATTTTTTAAAAAATAATACAGGGTGTTCCAAAAAGTTGAGTAATTGATTAACCACGATTCTGCTTAAACTGCTCGACGTTTAAAGCATATTTTTGGCAAATGTGAGAAAATTTTATCCAGTTTGTATGTTAATGGAAATTCTTGCTTTGCTTTATCATCACCATTACAAATTAATAATTCGATGCGAACGAAGTCGCGGGTACAACTTAACAAGTATAGCTAGAGACGTGAGAAATATAAAATAAGAGACGCCCCCCGATGCGCAGTGGACATCCCACAAATTTGCTTCAATCAGATTTTTCGTAGCGTAACTGCATCTCTCTTCCGCCGAATGCGTTCTCTCTCTATCGTGTGCGCGACCGGTGCTATCCCCAAGTCTCTTCCTATATTTGTCAAACTGTACATGCTAGTTTAAGTGTAAAATTAATTCGAACTCTAGTGTGTAGTTGGTTTACTTATGAAGAATATACTACACATTTTCTTATATTGCTATTTTTTGACCGCAAATGGTAAAATCATAACGAAGAGCTTCTCGCCCGTCGAGTGAGATGCACCCTGTACACTGCTACGCAATTCAGAATCTACGCGGATCGAGGGGTAGGGCGTAGGTAGATCGGAATTTATAGATATAGACGAGTGGCGGCATTTTGGCTTTTTTATATCGCAATTTGTAAACAGCGCTTATTTGTAAACAACCCCCGTTTTTAGAGAGGTATTTTAGATAACAATCGATATTTAGAAATGTTATGACACCCTGGAAATACTACCACCGAGCACGTCATTGTTGCAACTGCGTTAATACGCCTGGCGGTGACCGCCTCATATTCTTTCAGATATTTAGCAATAAAATAAAGAAACCTGTTATTTTTAAGCTGTTATTTTAAGCTGTTTTTTTATAAATAACTATAACAGTTTCAACTGTTATCTAAAAATAACAGTTTTGCCCATCACTAATGGGAGCGCATTATTTCAGAAATTGTTTGGAAAAAATCGAAATAAAAATGAAACTTCTACACCTTGTATCTCCGAAACTGGGCATTTTAGAACATACATTTATACGAACTTTTTTACTATTGTTATCTGCAGAATATGCTGCCAAAGTTTCTAGAATACAGTTTGGACCACCCTGTATATACTCTTTCTATAATAAGTGTTAATTTTTTACATGTCACTTTTTAGTAAATGACGTCTAGAGGTTCTAGCTACCTCGCCAAAAGTATCATCGATTGTCATTTCCCGGCCGTTTTTTTTCGATTATACGGTATTTTAAAGAGAGTAGGGATAATTGTGTTTTTTCTGTATCTGTCGACAATTTATTAGCCACTGTAACTACCCTTTCTGTAAGAGCATTAGTCCTCGCAAGACAAACCAAATTGAATATTTTTTTTATATGTTAACGTAGGAAATATTTTCCAAAGAAAAACACAGAAGAACCTCCACCCATTTTATATCAATTTTAGTATCATTTTGCTTCCCCTAGTTAATTTGTTCTAAGGTAACAAAATTGCATTCAATTGACGAACACTGATTAACATTTGGACGGAAACACGGAAAAATAAATTGAAATAAACCCCACAATTATAGAAAACACGGCAGCATTTTGCATCTAAAATGGTACTAGGCATCACGTTGCAGCTTTTATTTCTATCAATTTCTAGATTCATTTTGTGTGGTGGTAATTCTCACAATTTGTGTCAGAGAATATTTAGATTGTAATCATTGAAATTTAAATGAAAATCATTATTACAAATTGTAGCACTACTAACTATATTTTTAGACACGATTAGCTGTTACTAGTAAACTGAGTTGTGGAAGAATAATAACTTTTAATACAATAATTGTGTCATCTACATAATATATAAAATGCTAATGTTTTTCTGTGTCATCTCTACTGAAGTAACGACTTGCTCTAGAAAGTTGCTTTTTTTTACTAGAAGATAGCAAATTGACAGTAGTCGCCGGATTTTTTGATTTTCATTTAATTAAAAAAAAATATTTTTTTCTTGATGTCGTGTCGTGGCGGATGCGCTAGGCTTCAACTAGTATGTTTATAAAAATCTAAGTACAATGTTGTAGTTTTTTACTTTTATATATTTTTTTTGAGTGCACACTGCACGGTTGAATGTTGTTCGACCTCTGGTCACTTTAAGGAAATAGAGGCAGCAGATATAAATATGACAGTTGGACTTCAGTTATAGATACATTGAATTTTATTTATTCAATTTTTAATGATACTATACGCAAAAGATTACAGTAATACAGTGTCTATATTTATGCAAACCAATCCGCAGTTAATTAATAAGAATTCTGACGCGTTACGCGTATGGCGTCAGTGCAAACGTAACGATTGCGAGACGTAATTAAAGCCCGAATCACAACAATTACGGCGTTGTCGGGCGGTGCGCCTTGGTCGAGCAATGAAGCGCACTTCCTGGAAAAACAATGTAATGGTTATAGAGTTTTTTATTTTGAAATAAAAGCCTCTGGTTGTCAGAGTTAGCGAAGCACCGGATTAGAGTCTACACTGAAAAAAACTACCAATAGCAAAGTTAATCACCGCGACCTTATATTTCTATTGTGTCTCCCTTTCTTAAGTTATAACTCATCAACCAGTTTCAGGGCTTTGATAAAAGCCAGTGTCTGAGACAGTTTTACAAAGAATAGTTCTCCATCTCCGATATCAGTCGTACCAAAGTTCATGACACGAATGGTTGTCGTCTCGTTGTACTCACTGATTAGGTGTTCTGGTGTTTCCCCACCAATTTTTCCCCACAGAATCTGCATTCGCCGTTGTTTCTTAGCTTCAATCTACTGAGGTTCGTTGAGTCACAGTGCCCTGTTAAAAACCCTGTGACGATCCCAAGATTGTTCTTACTTAAATCAAGGAAAATCTTTGATTTTTCTTGGTTGTAAATATTGAGGAATTTCTTCAAGTGTCTTGGACCGTTGAAGTATTTCCGTTCCCGGTTACGGATAGAGTATTCCATGTTCCTGAGTTCTTTTTTAAGTTGGTTTCCTCGCGAATGCGAACGAATGGTAACGTTCGTCAGGTCTATCCTCAGCTTTACGAATAGCAATTTTATAAAATAGAAATTATTATTCCTATATCTCACTTAACAATAAAAAAGCTACAGGAACGGTACAATTTTATTTCGATATAATGTGGGTATACCGGGTGCGTCTCAAAAGTGGCTCAACCCTATAACTTTTTTATTTTTTCAGATAAAAAAAACGTCGTTAGGTAGGTATGTTAGTATGTAACATAAATTAGGGTTGACTGACGTATTCAATTATTTTTGGTCACTTCCTGTTTCACCGGAAATGACTGAAAAAGTTTTTGACTTTTAAATGACACCCTCGGTTAGAAAAAGGATATTTGGTATTTTAATATATGACATAAATTAAGATTCATTGACGTATTCAACTAACCCAACTAACCTAACCTAACAGAAATGACAACAATTTTTTTGATTTTTAAATTACACCCTCGGTATTGTGTTACTTTATTCGATAGAGAGTGACACTCTGAATAGAATGACATATCATACGTCAACTTCTGATATTTTCAAATACGGGTTATTTGAAATTGCAATATGCGATTCATAACGACAATATGACTCGAAATACCAAGTGTATGGTACCAAATGAATCGCAAAAAATGCTTTTTCCAAATATACGAATGAGCCACCCTCGTTCCATTTGAAAAAAATGAGATATGATTATAAATACGATTTGGGCATCTTTTAATCGGCCAGGACAAGGCACTAAAAACGTTAAACGATCGAATCTATTTTCCAAGGTTAAGTTTTCTTGATTAAAAATTAGTGTTTTTAACACAGCCATGGCACTCCAGACTGAATTTTAAAATACAATTTTGTTTTAAGCGAAAATGTCAAAAGTTGACATATGATATGTCATTCTATTCGAGTGTCATTTTCTATCGAATAAAGTAAAAAATACCGAAGGTACCATTTAAAAATCGAAAGTTGTAGTCATTTCAGGTGAAACAGGATGTGGCCGAAATGAATTGAATACGTCAATCAATCCTAATTTATGTCATATATTAACATACCAAATCTCGTTTATTTTATCTGAAAAAATAAAAAAGTTATAGGGGGTGAGCCACTTTTGAGACGCACCCGTTAGGTATTTATTACTGTAAATCCATATTGTTTTCAAAAGGGTAACGTATAAATTTATAGGAAGGTATTTTTCTCAGTGTATACCGAGTTCTGTTTACATCTTTTTCTATTGTCATTGTTTATGGCTGTATCGAAAAATCAATTGTAACAATTGTGACCGCATATTTCTAATATCGACGTCGACGGATATTTTGACGTAACGCTCATTCATTTGGAAAGGGAAATCTATTAGAGTGCTTCGATTTCTAACCCGGATAAACATCACCTATCATTAAAAAAATCTACCTGTTTTTTTATTTCATTCAACCGTGTATAACGAAACAATATAATTGTATTAATTATTTACTAAACTACAAAATATAAACCATTAGTTTACTATTTAATTTAATTACCATATTTAAAAACCATTCTTATTTTCTTAAAATCAAAATTTCTTTCACAAACCAAACTATTTTAGATAGATAAGATACATGTATGTTTCGGGTCCTCTGACAATGTCAACGACCGATAACAATTCATAACATAGTGAAATAGTGTGTGATATGTAAAATTCTGTAGTGGTATTTTACCACGACGTGAAGAAAACGACACGACATAGTCTATAGTACTAGAGCCAGTTTTAGTTATTCTAGTTGGTGAGTCAATATGCATGAGTACACCAAAAGAATGAAAAATGGACTATAGAGACTCCCTAGCTGCACACACACTGGAAAAGTCAACATTTAGGTCGCCACACAAAATTAATTTACTTTTTATATCGGTAGGGATTCAAGCAAGCTTAGCAATTTTTGACTGAAAATATGCACGTCAGCGTCAGGTGTTCTGTAAATACAAATAATATAGAGATCAAAAGCATTATGATAAACGACGGAAAATTCAAATTTTTTTCGGATATTAGAGTATCGAACTTAGTTACTGCCGAAAAGTCGTTGTAAGTAGACATTATCATAGTACCTCCATGAGATGAGTTACTTCTATTGAATCTAAGTTACTGTAGAGTGATTTTTGACAAATACAGGCTCATCCATATTTAACCAATGTTCAGTTATGGCAACAATTTCTGGAAAATTGAGCTCTTCTAATAAAAGATATAATTCATCCGTTTTATGTCTTAAGGACTGAATATTAATTAAAAAAACACTAAGCTTGCTGTCGTCTAGTTTTTCAGATGGTGCTTGATCCTCTGTTCGCGTCATTTTACCTAAAAAAATTATTTTTATTTGGAGAGCCATTGGAGAAATACTTGGTATGACTTTCCCTAATTCTCTGAAGCTGTTGAAGTTTTTCTGTTGAAAAGAAGGACCTACGCAGGGAATCCGCGTCACTAGGAAGTCCCTCTGATGCCATATATAATTTGATGCTGGTATTGGTGTGCTATGCATGTGTTCAAAACACATACTTGAGGGTTGATCGTGGAGATAGGCGAGGAACAGCCCAATAGGTTTTATTATGGAAGGGTCCCTCAGACTAGCTAGCAGATAATGCCCATGTGTTCACATGTATCCCATCATCTTTCCTCGCACCTTCTTCCACAACTATTCATTACCTAACAGATCATTACCCAGTGTTACCACAAGCTTATTTTTCATCGGGGTAGATTATCACGAGATATATAGTGGGGTTAAATTGTTTTATAAAGGGGGTAGATCTACCCGGAATGGGTTGGCTGTAGCAACACTGCCGTTACCACTCTACCTCTCGCTAGCTCGTGCATCACGGCCGTCATTCAAGGCCGTGTGTCACTCCCAACTCGCCAAGAAGTTTCACTTCAAAAAACAACTTAATCTTTATAACCTAGGTACACCGAAAGTACCATTCACTTTATCAACTTGATTCTAATACTTTTAACGTCTATGAATGGCTGTATCTGTGTGTGGTTTTGACTCATTCAGTAAATCGAATGTCGAGTAACATAATCGTGTTTTTCCGATTAACCTTAACTATCGATTACGAGAGCTTTAGTTAAACATGCACCGGTATATATCTGCGATAAAAAAAATCGGTTATCGTAATATATTCTCACAGGTATTAACAATTAAATTGCATAATGGCGGGTCCGAACCGCAACGGCAAGTTCATTTTTTATTTTTACGACTCTTGTACAATAGTAAAACGCATTGATTAAAACCATTTATCGTTCACTAAACTTATAATTTGATATGTATTTCTTAATGATTTTTTAACCAGTTTAAACAGTTTTACTTAATTTTTTTTGTTTCTTTTTGTTTCCGAAAACGGGGGAGATATACTTACTGAAACTGTAACTTCCTTGTAGATAAAGCTAGAATCTTAATTTTTTTATTCATTAAGGGGACATACTATAACTGACAATATATCGCCAATATGTCTAGTAACTAGTAATTATACCTTATAGTTTATGAATTATCTCTAGTCAAAGTCTTTTATTCATCAAAATTCTAAAGTACTTCTAAGTCTCACAAACTTCAAATTTTAAATTTTAGTTAGCTTTTAACCTGTATAAAGAAAGAAAAAATATTAATTTCATTATTTGTTCAATGATAAATAATGATTATTAAAAATCAAGCGACTAGCCGTTACCTGTAACTGACTATCCAGTCGCCACAAAGTTGCAAAAATGAGTTTTGATTGCTTTGATTCAACTTCTTTTTAGTGATTCTCCGTTTGTTTTTTTTTTATTTTGAGTGCCTTGATTTTAAAATTGATTGATTAAATTGAATCTCCATTTGTTTCTGTCTTTCGCCTTTATTCTCCAACCATCCACTCTTATCCTTCTCAAGGCCTCTTCTACATCCTTTTTCCATTTGATTCTGGGTCTACCCCTTCTTCTCTTTCCACCTATTTCACGTTTCATTATCATACTAGGAATTCTTGGTTCAGCCATTCTTTCAATGTGTCCCAGCTATCTCAGTCTTTGTGCTCTTGCTACTCCCGTTATACTCGGTGTCCGATATAGTTGCTTTAATTCTTCATTTGTTCTTCTGGTCCATATGTTGTCTATTTTCTTTCCTCCAAAAATCTGCCTCAGTATTTTTCATTCCCAAATCTCTAGCCTCGAACTTTCCGTTGCATTGAACGTCCACGTTTCACATGCATACAGCACTATTGGTCGTATCATAGTTTGGTACATTCTGATTTTTAAAGTTCCAGAAATGTTCTTACTCTTAATAATTTTCTGTAGTGCGCTGACACATCTATTTCCTGCCATTATTCTTGCCATAATTTCTTGAGTTACATTTGGATTCCTTGGAACTAGAGCTCCTAAATATGTGAATATATCTACTTCCTCAAACTTGTATCATATACCTCTCCCAGAATTCATTTGTAGACATCTTCCCTTCTCAAAATCCCTATCTGACCACTCCATATATTTCGTTTTCTTCTCATTAAACACTAAGCCTACTTTTTGCGCTTGATTTTCTAGTCTTTTGGTCACCGATATCAGCTCTTTCCGATCTCTTGCTAAGATAACTAAATCATCGGTAAAGGCTAAGCAGCATTGGTGTCTTTTTGTATAAAGAAGACCCTCTCTGTTGATTTCTGCATCTTTTATAACTTATTTATTTGCCTACTCTGATATTATTCTGAAAGGTATATTACCGGAGAAAAAAGGAGGATGGCCTACAAAAAGAACCACAATCCCATCAAAAACATAAAATGCAAAAAACTACTTATTCCACTACAAAAAGTTCTGAGTTAAGAACTGCATTCTGACATTTCCAAAATTCATGGTAGCAAGGTAAGTTCAGGTAAGCAATAACAGAAAGACAGTCAAAGCTGTAGCTCTACTAACAGGGCATTGTAAGCTGAACAGGCATCTAAAGCTGAAAGCTGATAGGATTGATGGACGAAGTCATGTGCAGGTTCTGTCAAACTGAAGAAGAAATGACAGAACACATTTTATGTTGGTGCGACAGCCTGTCTACTAGGCAGTTATAGGGCCATTGACAAAGAGCTATATGGAGGATTCAGTGTCCAAGTAGCTAGAGTGTTTGAAAAGAATAGGACTGGACAATATAACCTAAGGATCAGAGACAGCCACCTCAAAGAATCTAATCTAATATATATTTTAATGTTTCTGATGGGATTTGTCATTAAAAAATCTATTCAATGCAGTTTTGTTTAGTTTTCTGGCTTATAAAATCGAAAAACTCGTAAAAAAAGCTAATAGTTACTAAGTTACAGCGTAAAGGAGGCCACAAATAGGTACAATAAAGAAAGCCTAATGAGTAAGATAATCAAGTTCGCAATAAAAAAAGTTTATGTCGACCGCAGCGCTGCGTGGCGTGTTGTAGAACCCCATTTCTTAATTAAAGATAAAACTTTTTCATCCATTATATCCGGTAGTAAAAGCGAGGAAAACCTGGCTGAATAGCAAAATAACGTCAAAAAAGGGATTTTAGCAGCCCATAATACTAAAATTAACTGTTTTAAGGGTAATAAATAAATTTATCCGTAAAGTTTGTGCATGTAATCAGCATAATAATTAAGTAAAACGTAATATCACTCAAAAAACGAGGGTGGTTTAAATAAACTACAAAGGGCATATAGGATTAGAGATGTCATATGTAAACGATATATCGATGTTTTACTGCTTTACATCTAAATTATCGATTTATCGATATTGAGTTTTTTGGGAAAAAAAATTTCTTTAATTTTCAATTAAAAAACATAAAATATCTTGATAATATGACAAGATAGGTATAATTAATGTAGATTAAATTTAAAGGAAAAAATGCAGAAGAAATCCAGTGGTTCTCAAAAATTAAGAAAAACGGTGATGAAAAAATAATGTTTCTTTTATTGAGATCCTGAAAAGATTTGCACTTATTTAAGAATCACCCGGTATAAAACATTAGGAGTAAACTTTTAGAAGTAGGTACTACTAGGATCTACTCCTAAAAGTTTTTTGCACTTTTTAATATCACCCAACATTTTTTGATAAAACTCCATCCCCATTAAAATCTAAAAATACTCTTTTTAATAAAATAAAACTTGAAAGGAAATATCTTCAAATAGTATTTTCGTTTGAACGGTGTGCTTTTAGAAAAGCTTTTAGCGATTCAATTCGACTTTTTATCATCGAGTCGCGATTATTACAATAAATAGTCTGTAATAAAGTTAAATTAACGGAAAATAGACGTTTAATGTGCCAGTTATTCGCCAGATGTAACAAATTAAATCCATGCAGTAACATTTTGTATAGAGCTCTACTTATAGTTAGTTATATATAGATTAATAAAAGTATTTTGTTTTTTGATGAAACATGCTTCAGCTTTAAGTGATTAAGACAGTAGTTGTGCATATAATAAATTTTTAATATATTTTTTTTAAATACATATATCAAAACAGATTATAACTAATTTGATAGTAGATCTTCGACCATCTAGTGGATAGATACGTTTTCTTTTCAGAGATGTGTAGCCAACAGAAATCAAAATTTGACGTCATATAAAGGCAAAACATTGAAACTCTTAATAACAAAAGTGAAATTCTATGCGATGGAACTTATAAAGTGTACCTACTTATGATTTGTCTACAGTCTACATAAATATATATTATCAACTGCGCTGTTTATTTTTTTTCCTGTAGATAATTATTCCATCAAAAAGATAACATGTAAAAAATGCTAAGTCTGGCAACGCAACTCTTCCATTACAAAAAATTGTGAGATCTCATGTAAAACCAAGTCAGTTATTTTATTTAGCGTCTATGGAAGCCTCTATTTAACTTTGTTATAAATTGTCATCTAATCAATTAATATTTATAGTGACTATATCCAAACTATATCATTATTTCTGTAATAATTATTATAATGACTTAGCAATTACACGGCAAGATGTTCTACTAATTAAAATACTTTATTCTTAAATGCGCTGGTTAGACTTACTGACTAATCGAAATAGGAGATTATTAGTTTATAATTTTGGTGTGTCAAATCTTCTTGATTTTGTCTAATACTGTTGCTAGCTGTTGTAAAACATTATGTTAATATTCAAAAACGTACGCGATATAGTGCGATAAAAGAAAATAAACAAATAAATAGCCGATATACAGTAGCCGTCTTATCGCGATCCAATAAATCAACACGGTTTCAACTAGTAAAACAGTTTTAGAACTTAATAATAATTTATTAGTATATACAGCTCCTGCTTTAGTAGTTGATTATTATAAATTATGGAAAAAAAATTAGTTCAAATAAGTATGTAAGATTTAGCTCTATATGATTCATTAAGATAATTTAGAGTTTCAGAATAATGTCCTATTATAATATTATTATCATTAATTAATCTGAACCTTTTATTTTTATTTGATTGTTCTACAAATTTAATTTAATGCAATATCAATTTCAAATATGCCTTTAAAATCACAAGCAAGCAATATAAGCAGTATATCCGTGACTTAATTGATATCTGTTTACTTATCTTATTCAGATGTATCCTCCAAGGGTTTATTTTCTCACTGCTTAGTTTTTACATCAACATGGCCACTCGAAAGACCTATTTTAGCAAGTATGACATGTGCTGTTTGTCATTTCCAAATTTTCCTGTAAAAAATCCTTTTTATTCTCAACACTGCTGAACTTTATAGTTTTATCTCATAACACTTTTTTAGATTACACAACATGGCATATATTGGCACTTTTTAAAACTTTTGTGGTACTTTTAGTAGGTCGATCCCACTTCTGATGTCAAAATGTAGTACGTATTTTCCACATAAAACACCGAATGTCCTTCATAACTCCTTTATGCCGTCGTAGTACTCAAGTTTACATAACAGCGACCTCAATAGTTAAGTTAACCTACCTAAGTTAGTTAAGAACATTCTCAATCACCTGTTCTTAACTAACTATATCGAGCGTAGTGTTTCTCTCAAAACATAATAACTAGGATCATTCTCTGTTTTTCATAAAAGTTAAAAATAACTGAGATATTTTACTCTCTAAATTAAAAAAAAAATCCAAATTTTCAAAAATGTTTTTCGAGAAAAAAAACTCATAGGCGTCTTTCCGGGGTTGAAATATACTACCCCTAAAAATATTTGCACTTATTTAAGACTGACCCTGTATATTCACTCGTATATGGTTGAAAAATATAATCTGTAAATCGAGTTTATTGATTGATGACTAATTTTTTATTTTACTAATAAAATATACTTTACTCACCATGTATATAACCTTTAGATTTACCGAGAAAAATATATAGCGAATGTTCATAGAGTTGATTACAAACCAAAGTGGGTTTTAATACCTGCTTTAATGGTCACTGTACAAACAATAATAAATACAGTCTCGAAATAGCTTGTACAGAATTATATAATATACAGAGTGTCGCAAGAAAAATGGCGATTACTCAAATTATTTGATGGAAAAAATTTTGCTTATAGGACATCAAAAGGTCTTATTTTATTCCAAAAACTATTCTTTTAGCGCCTACGCCATGGTTCTTTCTTCACCTACTCGTGAATTCTTGTCACTATGTACCTACCTACCCGGTGAAGTTCAAATTAGATGGGCAAATAACGTCTATTTTATATCAGCATTATATTCTGTAAGTTAAACAATGCTTATCTACTATCTATACAACTATTTTCGTTATAATCGTTATCTAATAGGATGTAAGACTTGTCTGTTCCTAAAATTAATTTGTGTTTATATTGCAATAACTAAAAATAATAGACATAATATTTTTGAATAGCATATATCACAGAAATTAGATTTTTTTTAAATTACATAGGTATTTGTAGATTGCTGTTATTGAGACACCTGCTATAACATCCGGCTTAGGAGATAATATAAATTAGCAGATAGATTTTTCCATAGATATGTATAAAAAATTGTTTTGATTCAACATATACAGGGTGGCAGGGTGGCCATCTCTCACACGATGCCTAGAAAATAATAAAGATATTTCTTTGAATGTGGTAGACAATGATTCAGTATTGAAACTAAAAGAATTTCGGACTTCCATTGTCTTTATTTATTTTGATTAACACAACGTTTCGTTAAAATATTGGAAAAAGCGTAAATTTAAAGAAGCCGTTTTTATAGCATAATAACATTTTTAGCAATCCTAGTACGGCAATATCTACGATATGGCAGTCACTGATAAAATGCACCAATGCAGGCATTCTAAGTTCTAAGTGGACAACCTTAAGGGTGACGGCATCCAAGTTCTTTACGGGTAAATACCTGGTTGTTGGTTGTAGTAAATAAATTAAACAGGGTTAGTCTTCAATAAGTGCAAATATTTTTAGGGACGCAATATTTCGGTCCCAGAAACACGTCTATGAGGTTTATTTCGCCAAAAAAAAATTGAAAATTGAGAATTTTTTAAATTTTTAGTTAATAATTATAATACTTAGCTTGATAATAATTCAACATAGGTAATAGATTAAATTTAGTTATTTTTGACTTGACTTATTTGAAAAACGGTAACGAGAAAATAAAATATGTTTCTTTTATTGAGATCTATCTTCTGTTTTTTTTTCTCAGGTAAGATTTCGACAGACCGTGACAGAAGAAAAGCAGATGATGTCCCATACCAATCTATTTATTGTACTAAAAAAAAAGTTTCTAATATTTTTTAAGTTGCCATGCGTTGCCTCTTGTTGTTCTTAACCACTTTTATTGGTTTATTTCAAAAATGACAGATCATATTTCAATTTTATTGGTTTGACGGAACTATAAACGACAAACGGACGCCGATGCGTATGAACCAAGAACGGTAAACTAATAGGATTGCTCATCCTCATAAGACGTACGTTCGCCTCTTCCCGCGCTTCAGCTGACAGTTGTGACGTCATTGTAGCCCTTGTCAAAGCCTTCGTGGTCTTGTCATGATAGTGTGTATTATTAGTTGCCTATGGTAAACTTATAAAAATAACAGCTGAGAAATTTTGAGTTAATTATTTTGTCAATTTTAAATGTGAAAAAGGTGTCTTTAAAGTTTTTAGAGCTATAGAGTGTATAAATACGTTCATTTTGTGTTGTGGGTTGTGACAAAGTGCATACTAAGTGCCCACGATTTTGTTTATTAATTATTTTAAAGCAAAATATGGAAGTACTCTAAAAAGAATGCTTGCAAAAGGTGATGCTGGGAACTGCTGTTCTTAAAAATGCATTATCCGAGTATTTAATACGATTTATACAGTTAATTTTGTATACTGCATATAAGGTGTTTAAATAAATAAACTAAATAATGAACGTTTTGCATTCGGTAACCAATAATGCACGTGTGTGTATTATTGGTTGCCGGATAAGGACTAATAACTATAACAAGGGCTACAATGACGTCACAAAGCACCTGGCGGACACTTTTGGCTGAATGAGCAGTCCTATTAGGTTAACTGTTCTTGCGTATGAACTCGCCTTTAGATTTTTGAGGCTTATCAAAGTCTTGCTAAATTATAGATTATCATTTTGTGTCAACTTATGTCAAATACCCTGCGTTTTGGAAGATGATGCATTTTGATTCGTGTTATTAGTGTGTTTTGTGTCTTTTGAAGTCAAGTGGAGGAAAAATCGAGGGAAAATTAACTGTAGGCCCAGACAACAGTTTATAGTTAATACTTGCCGCCCAGGCACAAAGTCTTATACACCAATAAAGTTACCATCAATAAAGTTTGTACACCATCTCGTCGCAGATAAGTGCATCTCGTATATGGTACGAGGATCGTACTAAACATATACTAAAAACTGGAGTAGCTGTAAAATATCGACATCACACGATAGGTAAATAATGGATTTTAGTACTGCAGAAAAATAACGTCAAAAGGTACTGCTTTAAACAAATTAGGATTAAATTTAATTAATCAACCTTTAAGGTATAAAATTTGGTAGGTGTTATTATTAATAAAATAGTTTGTTTTATTTATGTTGTTTTATTTATTCCTGTGGAATATTACAAATTTGTATTTGTACATAAGTTATATTGATAAATATAAAATAAAGGGAAGTTTCTTGAAGCATGAAATTAAGAAATAGTTCTTTTTTATATTTTTTGGTACATGGTGTTTTGTTCTTGTTTGTTTTGTATAACACATACCGTTTTTTTTTATAAAATAACTCGATTCCATTTTTTCAGTATTATACAGTTTTTTTCACAATATTTTGAAGTAATCACTTGTCAGTCAAATTTCAATTCAGTCAACATATATTAATTTCTTGCTATGCGTTCCAATTGTACCAACTTATTTCTTTGTAATATTAAATAAACTACTTTGAAATTATAATGACAGACACATATATCACTGGTCGCGTTCATCAGGACGTAGCGCTACCGCAGCGATCACTAATTTTCTGCTGAACGCGCCGATTAGTTGTAAGCGCTCTGGGATCAGTCGCCATTTTTTCCATCAGATTTAAAATACGCTACGCTACCGATGCATGATGGATTAAACATCACATACGCCAAATGTCACAAGATGTTTTGGAAAACGAAAACAAAGCATTTTGTTTATTGTTCTCGGTTGACTAATCCCCTCGCTTTGTGCCAAAAATGGGTGAAAACAATTTAATATGCATTACTTATGATTTTGATCTAAAAAGCACGTTCGGCAGGACAACCAATCGATAGTACATCGCTCACTGATCAACATGTCCTGATGAACGCGACCACTGTCAAGGATCTTGTCGTTGGACAGACTATACCAGCCCTGAAAATATTTGCACTTATTTAAGACTCACCCTGTATAAACGTAAACCGCAAGTCTATTGCATGCCTTGGTGTTGCAGAAGTCTTGCATTGTTCGGTCTTAGCTTTGCTTTTTGCAAGACCAATACCAGTTTCATTCATCGCTAGTACAGAAATGCATAGTTTCAAAGATACACTATGTTAATCTTTCTGCAGTCACCTAAAAACCATTTTTTTTACTTGTGTAAAACTGTCAAAATATCAATCTATACACTTTGTCATAAATTCTCACGTTAAAAAAATAGTCGAAAATGCAACGTGACGATTCCCACAGTCGAATTCAGTTGTTAAAATGTCATTAGAGTCGATTGTGTCCAATTATGCAACACTCGAGATTCGAATCAAGGATTAATTTATTTGAACTTCATGGTATGACGCAGTCTATTGATTTTTCGTATCGATCCAAGCCATAAGCTTTGTTTAACACAATTTTCATCTTTACAGACTCGTTATTAATATTAATATACCATACTATCGAAAAAAACACAGTGACAGTGTCAAGAATGTTGTAATTTATTTTTGTATTGAGTAAAAATGATTTTTAACTTATACTTTATACTATAACGTAAAAACTATTTTTTTAAGTATAGAAACATGTATAATCAAAAAGTAACGAATTGAAAAAGCTTTTCACTAGTGAAAGAAAAAAAGTGGGTTTCCATTTCAAAAAAATGATTTATGATAATTTTCTAATCGCTCAATTCCATGATAGCCATGGTACAAAGATAACAAGGTATGATCGATAGCGGCTCCCATTTCGTTAAGTTTGCGCATACCACCTGTGACGTCACACGCCATACAGAAAAATATCCATCATATAAAAGACCTAAAATAGGAAAATTTAGGACATAACCTCAAAAGTCATGTCAAATCATCGAGCTTGACATTTGTAAAATTATTTTCACATTTATTATGTCATCTATTTGGCATTTTGAAATTGGCGCGCGGAGCTTGCCGACCAATGGTACCGTTTATCACCTGTGACGTAGTGACCAACCTGCGCAATATATCATACCTTGTATTGTTTGTATCATGCATGACAGCTACGGCCAATATTATATGACATTCAAACAATTTAATTTTAGAAATAGATAGCCATGGTACAAAGAAAACAAGGTATGATCGATAGCGGCTCCAATTTCGTTAAGTTTGCGCATACCACCTGTGACGTCATACGCCATACAAAAAAATATCCATATTTTACAATTGCCACTAATAAAAAAAGACCTAAAATAGGGAAGAATTAGGACATAACCCCAAAAGTTATGTCAAATCATTGAGCTTGACATTTGAAAAATTATTTTCACATTTTGACACAATCAAATTTCACAGATGACACAATTTGTTTGACAATTTGAAATTGGCGCGCAGAGCTTGTCAACCAATGGTGCCGTTTATCACCTGTGACGTAGTGACCAACCTGCGCAATATCATACCTTGTATTCTTTGTATCATGATAGATAGCCACATGTCTTCTCTTTATGTCACAGTGACTGTGGTCATCACCAGAATATAAAGACTTTGATTGGTTAGAAAATAACGCAGTTTTTAAATTTATTGCATTTTCATGCCTCCGTTTATCGGATATACGTTGGTATCATTTTATATTTTCGTTTCCATAACGATTTTGCTATTTTACTTATATTTTTATTAAGGTTAGATCTATGGGTTAGATTAAATTTGTCAAAAAAGTGTCAATACGTCCGTTAACGTATGTACGGGTCCGTTGACGGGCTGAAGTAAAATATTTACGGATGAAAAGTGGCGCGAAATCGCTATAACCAATCAGAGCACCGTCGGACCATCGTATCAACGTATAACGGATGCATGAAAATCAAGCTTTATTTAAACTAAGAAAGTTACTATCAACTTCCGGTATTTCCGCAGATGCCGCCATATTGAAAATATTTATAGATCTCGTTGTGAAACAATGATATGCAAAAAATCTCCGATCTAGATATTGTAGTTCTCTAGAAACTTCTAATGCACGCTCAGCCTAGGACACCCTGTAATATAGGTATTTTGTAAAGGGGGATTCTTTGAAAATAACAGCGGTTTTAGTTTGTAAAATACATTATTGGTACGTAACACATAATATATGCATACAAAGAATATCTCTCCATCTAAAAATACAGATTCATGGAATATCGCAAATAAAAAAGAATTAGAAAATTACTTCTGACATAACGAATATTTTTTTAACTTTTTATTTTTTTCGTTGGATTTAATAAATTCTATGGAGGTAAAACGTCATTAGAATTGATTGTCTTCAATTATGCAGTACACCGTAGTTAGAAATCGTTTAAAGTTTAATTTATTTGAACTTGAGATTTAATGGGACCTCGAGTTTATCGCTTCATTTTAACTATGTTTCGCGTTTTATAGGGCCCGATTAAAGCCAGAGCAGTTATTGCAATAGACTCTAGAAAAGCTAAGTCGATGTTATTATTTATGCCCTTTGGGTTAGATTACTTTTTGCCCTTTCTAAAACCATTTTAGTCAATTTTAACAACAAATGTTAATGCCAATAATGTTAACATTTGCAATTCTATTTTTTACAAGAATTTGAAGGTACCAAATAGAGTAATTTTATAGGTATAAAATATTATTTTCGCAACTTCTTAAAAAGTTAAAACAGCATTTTGCAAAAAATAATATCCCCGCTATGTTAGATATGTTTGCAGCTCAGTCTCCGGAGAGTCTTCTACCGAATAAGACAACAGATTAAAGAATACCTAAACCAGAGGTTTGAAACTAAAGGCACGGTATTAAGCATATGAAAGTGTGAAGACGAAAATAATGAACAGGAAGAAAACAACAATGACTTGAGTATTCTACATCATGTTGAAGAAAATAAAAACATGAATCCCGTCTATTAGGTATAAACCACAGGATCTTTCACCGAGTGACTTCTTTCTATGGAGCACACTCAAAATCCGTCTTTGTGGGTAGTGGCGGTACAGTTAGTACAGAGGGGGGCCCATGGGGCCCAGCCCCCTAAAACTGTAAATTGGGTTAAATATTAGGCTTTTGGGTTAAAAATGGCGCCCTAAAAGGTATATTTTGCATTATTTTTTATTTGGGCCCCCCCTAGAATAAATTTCTGTATCTGCCCCTGTTTGTGGGCATATTAAATACATAAATATTTAGATGAACAGGAAACGACATGTCGGTGGAATGCATCAATGAAGATTCTCCCTTATCAGCTTTGTATTGTGAGGCTTAAATTTAACATACAGGGTGAGTTTTCTACGATGTTCTCTATGGGTATCTCGGAAACTACTGGAGATAGAGAATCGGTTAAATGGGGAAAGAATTGCAGTTTTGTGGGGTCATAAATATGCGCCTTTCAGATTTTTGAAAAAGTTTATGGTTTACTAGATATTTCGAAAAAATCAAATTTTGGCTCTTTTAAAAATTGTCCCTAATTCCATTATAAGCTATTTTAGACAAAAAAATTTCAGATAAAAGTTGTAGATAATCACATCCTTAATGAGATTGTGTCCTTCGTTTTTTACTAAAGCCTGTCATTTTTGACATATGACACAAACATATGTTTTTTTAAATGGAAACCATAGTTGGCCATGACTTCATAAAAAGCGCCATTTTTTAAGCTTTTCAGCGATATAAGCTATAATATGTTTTCTTCAAAAATTACTGAGTTATAGCCCATTCTTATCATTTTTAAACAATTTCACTTAGTTAGCCATGGAAACAAGTTTAACCGTCTTTGCTCTCAGAAATGTGAAGCTGTCACATCCAAATTTTGTAAATTAAAATAAACAAAACTTGTAAATACGTATTCTTCAAATGAAGAAAAGCGTGTACAACTGGTTCAATTGCGTTACAATTGGTTCAACTTTTCTTGGCCATACATTTTCGAGGATACGTGGACCGGTGAATGTTACGTTTTTTAGAGAACGGTTTTCGAGACATATTAGAAAAGTTAAATTTAGTTATAGCTAATTCTTATCTTTCTTGACTAATTTCACTTAGATTGCATGGTATTCTTATTCTGTTATGATTTATAACTTATAAAAAGTCAGAATATATTATTACTAAACGGTTCTTTACAATTTACATTACACAAACTAAAACATAAAAAAATAATATCACTACATACACTTTAAGTTATTTTAGAAAATGTTCAAAAATCCGCCATTGTTTTGAGCTGCATCTTTTTAAAACTGAATTACTTACTACGTATTCTCACAGAAGGACTGTAGTCAACTTAATTAAACTTCTCTGGTACCGCCACTTCGAGTGCCTCTCTTAATTCACATATTCTTTGGTAAACCTTATTGTTAACCATACCGCATAAAAAAATCTAAAATGGATAGGTCAGGTGATCGAAGGAGACCACCATGCAACTGGTCCACCTCTTTCTATCCCTGAGTATGCATAATTATGATAAAAATAATTTTTAACATTTCTTTCATTATGGGAGGGGGGGGATCATAATGAAAGTCACGTTGGAACCACTCTATTGATGCGCGAGTATCTACACGCTTTTCTTCATTTGAAAAATTAATATTTACAATTTCTGTTTATTTTAATTTACAAAGTTTGGATGTGGCAGCTTCACATTTCTAAGAGCAACGGCGATTGAACTTGTTTCCATGGCTAACTAAGTAAAATTGTTTAAAAATGATAAGAATTGGCTATAACTCAGTAATTTTTCGAAGAAAACATATTATAGTTCATATCGCTGAAAAGCTTAAAAAATAGCACTTTTTTATGAAGTCATGGCCAACTATGGTTTCCATTTAAAAAACATATGTTTGTGTCATATGTCAAAAATGACAAGCTTTAGAAAAAAACGAAAGCCACAATCTCATTAAGGATGTGATTATCTACAACTATTATCTGAAAATTTTATGTCTAAAATAGCTTATAATGGAATTAGGGACAATTTTTAAAATAGCCAAAATTTGTTTTTTCGAAATATCTAGTAAACCATGAACTTTTTCAAAAATCTGAAAGGCTCATATTTATGACCCCACAAAACTGCAATTCTTTCCCCATCGATTCTTTCCCCATCCAGTAGTTTCCGACATAGAGAACATCGTAGGAAACTCACCCTGTATTGTTTGGCTGTCAATGGGAGATTATGTGAACATTTTATTATTTAGTATTGTTGTTTAATAAAGTTGTTTAGGGTTCCGTACCCAAAGGTAAAAACGGGAACCCTATTACTAAGACTTCGCAGTCCGTCCGTCTGTCACAAAGGTCTATCTTATGAACCGTTATAGCAAGACAGTTGAAATTTTTACAGATAATGTATCTATGTTGCCGCTATAAGAACAAATACTAAAAACAGAATTAAATAAATGTTTAATGGTTTAAAGCGTTAGGACTTTAGGCTGCTATTACGTTGGAGCCGTAGTAAGGCAGGTTCGAATCCTAGTCAAGGCGACTTTTTTTAATCGTTTTTTTTAATTTTTACATATTTATTATTGATTAATACAATTTTTAGTAATGTGTTTCTTCTTTTTTTTAAATTACTTATACACGGTACACGCATTCAAAATTTCAGCTAAATCGGAAAAAAAGTTTATAATAATATACTGTCTAATGTTGTATAGATAATAGATGGTACGGAACCCTTCGTGCGCTAGTCCGACTCGCACTTGACCAATTTTTTAGTTACAAATATTTAAAAAAATCCCCCAAGTTGCCTCACATAAGTAATGGAGGCCCCCTATGACACAAAAATGAAAACCATACAAAATTTTCAATAAAGCTTTAGCAGGCAGGCTAACACGTGAATGTCAATCAAAAAATATTCAAGCCCGCCGTGACGTCAGCACAGGATCTGATGCTGTAATTAGCGTCATTTGGTTTTATTTCGGTACACGTGCTTTCGCAAGAACGTTGCCAAAAGTTTGCCAAACAGCCGGCTCGCGCGTTTTTAGACAGCGGAGATAGTACTCTCGTATTTAATTTATCGATATTTTGAGAGAGCGTTTACTAGATTAAGTAATAAAAATACCGACGTCTGTGTTTTGCCAGACGTCGGTTGGCCTATGTATATATTTACTGTCAAAGTTTATTGATTTAAAAAAAAACATATATAATGTGTACTTGTATTGAAGAAAATGAATAATAAGCTTCGGTTTACCCTATAGAGGAAAATAATTTTATAAGGAAACTCCAAAAAAAAACGAAAAATATCACACTTATTTCGTTTACACCCTGTATACCGGGTGCCTCTCAAAAGTGGCTCACTTCTATAATTTTTTATATAAAAAAACGATATTTGGTATGTTAGTATATGACATAAATTAGGATTGATTGACGTATTCAATTGTTTTCGGCCACTTCCGGTTTCACCGGAAATGACTACAAGTTTTGATTTTTAAATGGCACCCTCGATTTTTTTTTTACTTTATTCGATAAAAAATGACACTCTGAATCGAATGACATATCATATGTCAACTTTTGGTATATTCGCTCAAGAACAAATTGTATTTTAAATTTCAATCTAGAGTGCTATGGCTGTGTTAAAAATACTAATTTTTAATCAAGAAGTCTTGGAAAAATAGATTTGATCGTCTAGTGTTTTTAGTATCTTGTCCTGGCCGGTTAAAAGATGCCCAAATCGTATTTTTAATCATATCTCAATTTTTTCAAATTGGCTCATTAGCATATTTGGAAAAAAGCATTTTTTTACGAATAATTTGATACCACACACTTGGTATTTTGAGTCAAATTGTCGTTATGAACCGCATGTTACAATTTCAAATAAACCATTTGCGAGAATGTCAAAAGTTGACATATATGATACGTCATTCTATTCAGAGTGTCATTTTCTATCGAATAAAGTAAAAAAATTCCGATAATGCCATTTAAAAATCAAAAGTTGTAGTCATTTTCGGTCATTTCCGGTTTCCTAACCTAACCTAACGGGAAGTGACCCAAAACAATTGAATATGTCAATCAATCCTAATTTATGTCATATACTAACATACCAAATATCGTTGTTTTATCTAAAAAAATAAAAAAATTATAGGGGTGAGTCACTTTTGAGACGCGCCCGGTATAGTGTTATTATAAATACTAATACGTCGAATATATCGATGGAAAAACTTTAGAGTGGAATTATCGGAAGGTTTCTTCACCGATTCTAAAAATAAAATAACGGTGATTTTAAAATTAAACAAGATTACACAATGTTAGGCTGGGGTTCGACAAACATTGCCTCTATGCATCGTCCCATAGCGACACTAATAGCAAAATAATGGTTGGTTAAATTGTGTTTCTCCATGCCGTAAGTTTGAATATGTTTAGCAAAACAAATCACAGTTTCTTGCATTTATTCTTTTTATTTTCTAGGCATGCAAAGACAATTTATTTCTTACTTAATTAATATAACCTTAGGTATATCGTCTTGGTTACGCTAATCATAAATAGAGCCATAACTCCCTTGGGACATTATTAACGGGAATTAAGAGGCCATAATTCCCTCTACCTTTTATACTCGCTTTTATACAGGGTTGTTCACCACATACGACACGGAGTATTGTAGCTAAACGATTAGATTTTTACAAATTGTAAGTTTTGAGTTAGTTGAAGGACTATTAGAGCTACAATTTAAAAATATTTTTACAAGATACAGAGTGTCCCAAATAAATAAAAAATATCAAAGTTGTATTTTTTTAAATGGAACACCCTGTATATTATTGCATTTTTAGTTCCTACGATTAAAATAAAGGTAAATTTGATTAAGGTTTATTACACTTAAACCTTACCGTTTTTGAAATATTTTCAATTTTGTGAAATTGCAGTATAAATTTTAAGGCTTCATTTCCCCGAGGGTATCACAATTTTTAATACTAAATATTTACTGAAGTTTATTTATTGATCAGTTATTGTGTTGCATTAATAAAAATTATACTACCTTATACAGAGTGTCTAAAAATTTATTTTAAATAATTACTAGCTTTAAACGGCAATAACTTGTTTAATCTAAATGGAACACCCTGTATATTTTATCAGAATCAGATGCACAATTTAATTGTCTATCAAATTGCCATTATACCATTTTTTACCTATCCCTTCAAGTTTTCATAGAAAATGCATTTTCTTATAATTTAGACCTTATTTATCAATATACCCATGGAATATTGACATTTTAGATTGTTTTTAAAACAACAAATCTACAAAATGTACAGGCTAGTCATATTATCGTTTTTAGTAAAATGATAATATTACTAGCCCATTTGTATGCAAAAAGAAAACTATTTAAACTTTATAAAAGTGTATACCTTTAATTAAATATACCACCAGTATTTCTGCCCAAATACTAATTAATTACATACTTAATTGTGTTCGTTAATAAATTATTCTAAATAAATGTGGATGAATGTCTCTGTTGTTATAAATAAGCATTTGTCAAAAAATGAAATATCATTTTTAAGGTGTTAGTTTTTTTACCACACTGTCTAATACACATACATAATTCAGTTTTTTAGTATTTGGAGCAATTATTATTAATCAACGCAAACAGTCAATTAATGTAGTTTGAATAATGGAATCATATTAATTGATCCTCTTTAACAAATATTTAAACAGTTGTTTTTTATTTTTTAATGAAATAAACAAACTATATCAACAATATTAGTATATGTACTCTTTTAAAATTTAGTACATCTTTAAAAATAATCTAAAATGTCAGTATTCCATGAGTATATTGATAAATGAGTTCTAAATTACAATAAAATTCATTTTCTACGGAAACTTGAAGAGATAGCTAAAAAATGGTATAATACAATTTGATAGACAATTAAATTGTGCACCTGATTCTCATAAAATATACAGGGTGTTCTATTTAAATTTAAAAAGTTATTGCCGTTTAAAGCTAATAATTATTTAAAATAAATATTTAGACACTCTGTATAAGGTAGTAAAACTTTTATTATTGCAACACAATAACTGATCAATAAATAAATTTCAGTAAATATTTAGTATTAAAAACTTTGATACTTTTGGAGAAATGAAGCCTTAAAATTTATACTGCAATTTCACAAAATTGAAAATATTTCAAAAACGGTAAGGTTTAAGTGTAATAAACCTTAATCAAATTTACCTTTATTTTAATCGTAGAAACTAAAAATGTAATAATATACAGAGTGTTCCATTTAAAAAAATACAACTTTGATATTTTTTATTTATTTGGGACACTCTGTATCTTGTAAAAATATTTTTAAATTGTAGCTCTAATAGTCCTTCAACGAACCCAAAACTTACAATTTGTAAAAATCTAATCGTTTAGCTACAATATTCCGTGTCGTATGTGGTGAACAACCCTGTATAGGTAACAACCATATACTACAATAGAGATTTTGAGTAATAATCTGAAATGAAAATTGACACTCGTTTAAATACTCTAATAATTTATTTACATCATTAATGTCAAATATAATAAATTTATAAGAGAACAATTTCATCGACATCTCCTGCTACAATATTTTCCTGTCCCAACCACTGAAGGTATTTTTATATTTCTTTTACTTGGATGTAACGCTTGTGGTGCTTCTTAGCTGTTTTTAATATTTCCTCCATTTTAATGGAAACGTACTCGAACGTGTGCCGAATTCATGCGAAAGACGTTTTTTGCCAAAAAACTGAACTCGATTGACAACATTCGTCAATTTGTAAACAGGTCGTTTAATACCATAGTAACGTGGCAACAAACAATGTTCCTAAGAGCAGCGTTAATGCAAATATACCAGGAGATTAATAAATCCAACATACATTTGTTTTGTTTAAAAATTGGTCAAGTGCGACTCGGACTCCCGCACGAAGGGTACCATTCATTATCTATACAACATTAGACACTAGGTATATTATTATAAACTTTTTTTCCGATTTAACTGAAATTTTGAATGCGCGTATAAGTAATTTAAAAAAAAATGAAGAAACACATTACTAAAAATTGCATTAATCAATAATAAATATGTAAAAAGTAAAAATAAATATGTAAAAATATTTAAAAATAAAAAAACGATTAAAAAAAGTCGCCTTGACTAGGATTCGAACCTGCCTTCCTACGGCTCGAACGTCATAGCAGCGTAAAGTCCTAATATAACGCTTTAACCACAAGGCCACCGAGGACTTGAATGATTCTATGTAAAATTCTTACTTAAAAGATAATGTTTAGTGAAAGTACTTTTTTATTTATAAACATTTATTTAATTCTGTTTCTAGTATTTGTTCTTATAGCGGCAACATAATTACATTATCTGTAAAAATTTCAACTGTCTAGCTATAACGGTTCATAAGACAGATCTTTGTGACAGACGGACGGACGGACAGCGATGTCTTAGTAATAGGGTTCCCGTTTTTACCCTTTGGGGTAAAATGGGACAAAATATATTAAATTCCGTAAGAAATAAAATTATCAATGTACCACTGGAATTATAAAGTGTTAATAACCTCAGGCAATTATTGTCCCCTCTTGAGACCGAAACTTCACTCTCGGTAATGTACAGGGTGGGTAAAATTCGACGCTTTTAAATGGAAACACCCTTTTCTATAGGAGATAGACGAAAACTAATATCCGTGTCTGGAGCTCAATTTTCATCAAAAACATGATGGTGAAAACCGCACATCAATATCTGTTACCGTTTCGGATTTACGGGGTGTTTTTCAAAAATGTGCATTTTTAACAAATCACTGTAACTTTTTTGCTATGGAAAATTTTGTATTTCTATGAAAACATTTCCAAAGCACCTTTTTACGTAGAATTTTATGGTTTAAGTATAATTTTTTTAAAATTAATAATTTAAGAGTTATCAACAGAAAAAAATATTTTTTATTTGGGACACCCTCTATATTTTAATTAACTGAAAAGAATTTAAAATTACCTTTCCAAAAATATAGCACACTTTAACTAGTAGGCTTTGGACCCCTTATTGATAATATGCTCTTAATGGAACTCGAAAACATATTTTTCCAGCAAGACGAGGCACCGCCTCTGAACGCTGAAGTTATCAACAAATTTTTGTAGCCAATTTCAAGAATAATTGAATAGCTAACCAAGATCCCAGTCGTTGGCCGTCGAGGCCGCTTGACTTAGTGCCCATAGATCTAATCCTATGGATATATTTGCGGAAGAATAAAGGTTCCTTATTCTTCCGTATAATCTCGACAAGAATTAGAAATACTTGGCAGTTATGAGATCTTTATTATTTTTTTTATCTTTCACCTCCATTGAGTTAATGAATTCCGCTAGAAATGTTCAAAAATTGTCCATAACAGAAGACGGTCGATATGTCGAACACCTGTAGCAAAATCTCATGTCTTGGTTTGCTATTTATTTTTATTGTTATTAGATATAGCAAAATAAAAACACTAAATCACCACAATACACCAAAACACTTTTACTTTTACACTGGACGCGCGTTTCGCTAACCATGTTAGCATCATCAGCAGATGATTATAAACTAAAGTACAATCTACAAGTTGAGCGTTTATATACTCGCTCAGTGGGCACCGAGTGGGCGTGGCAAAATCTAGCCAACCGAGTCAGAGCCAACTGAGCGTAACAGTTAGATTTCCGCCACTAGAGTAGTAAGAACAAAGAAATGTTTTTTCAAATTTTTCAAATTTTTTCAAATTCTTTGTTCCTACTACTCTAGTGGCGGAAATCTAACTGTTACCGCGCCTGACTCGGTGCCCACTAAGCGAGTATATAAACGCTTCAACAGCTAGCAGGTACTGTTTATAATCATCTGCTGATGATGCTAACATGGTTAGCGAAACGCGCGTCCAGTGTAAAAGTAAAAGTATTTTGGTGTATTGTGGTGATTTAGTGTTTTTGTTTTGCTGTGTAACACCAAAGGTTCCAACCCTCAACTGTAATATTAGATATAGTTTAAATGTGTTGATGTTGGTTAAATTTATTTTAAATTGTTATAAAATTCTGCATCTCTCATAGCAAATATTATTTTCGTTTTAATTGATGTTCACAGCTAGAATTTTTTTGCATTACAGCCGGTGCCGTTCAAAGCCTACTTATTTAAAGTGGGCGAATTTTTATATATTCTATATCTCGAAGAGGAATCGAGCAAAATATCAAGTGTGTTATATTTTTGGAAAGATAATTTTAAATTCTTTTCAATAATAATTGTTAATTCTTTCTTAAATATACAGGGTGTCCCATATAAAAAATCAAATTTTCTGTTCATAATTCTTAAATTATTAATTTTAAAAAAAATATACTTAAACCTTTAAATTCTACGTAAAAAGGTGCTTTGGAAATGTTTTCATAAAAATACAACATTTTCCATAGCAAAAAAGTTACAGCGATTTGTTAAAAATGCACATTTTTGAAAAACACCCCGTAACTCCGAAACGGTAACAGATATCGATATGCGTTTTTCACCATCATGTTTTTGATGAAAATTGAGCTCCAGACACCGATATTAATTTTCGTCTATCTCCTATAGAAAAGGGTGTTTCCATTTAAAAGCGTCGAATTTGACCCACCCTGTACAGCCTTATAATTCCTTTGATAATTAAGATACAAAAATACTTAAACACAATGAACCAAAATACTGTCATCTTTCAGACCTAACGTTAAAAAAGGACCTCCGATTTGACAGAAACTTACAGACAAATGTTATCGAGCTTTTTTTCTCGGCTTTATCACAGAATTAGGGATGTACAAAATTATCGATATACCAAACTATCGATTCTTTTCAATATCGATAGGGTATGTCATTAATAAAATATGTCATTAAATTAAGTGAGCTTTTTTGAATTTTAAAGATGGGTTTCAAGCTCCAGAATAGAACGTCAAATAGTATATTGTATTATTAGGAGTAAAAATGATACTTTATGTGGCGATGATGTGCGTATATGACAGATTCACCAGGATGAGCGTAAACGAGTCCGACATTACAGGCACGGCACAAAAAGTTATTTTTACTTCGAATAGAACATGCTAATTTTTTCAAAGGTCTCAAATCAATTTTTAAACAATTTCAAACGTTGCAAATAATATAAAAATATTTAAAAGTAATACCTTGTAAGTAATAATTATACCTCGAATTATACAGAGTGATCCGAACTGTATTCCGAAAACCTAGCCAGCATATTCTGCAGATAAGAACATGTAAAAAGTTCGTATAAATATAAATTTGTCCTGAAATGCTTAGTTTCGGAGATACAGGGTGTAGAAGTTCTACTTTTATTTCGATTTTTTTCGAAATATATGTATAAGTAATAATATTACAATAATATTATAATATGTAATAATATTTTCCAAAAATATGTATAAAACTACTGGGTGAAAAAATATACATCTACGTGATTTTCTACTTAAAAAATGTCTCTTGGTAAAAATCGCTACGAGCAACCGTTCTCAAGATATTCACAATTAAAATAGTCAATACATGTCATTATTGACTAAAAAATATACTTATTGTTGAGTAGATATAATTATTTGACTGAAATTATTATTAAGGGTGGCTGCAACGACCTCCCGTAATCCTACTGTTAAACATAACAGCTAGTTTTTATATATAAAAACCAATTGTTTTAACAGCAGGATGACCGGACGTCGTTGCAGCCACACTAAGTCACTTAAATATTACTAAGTTTTAATCATAAATTTGTCTTCGAAAAAATGATGAAAAAACAGTTTCTGTTAAACTTTTGGCACAAAAACATTTCAAATTTACAGGTATTGATAATTTCCATTCCAAATATCTCAAGAACCATATCTCGTAGCGATTTTTACCAAGAGAACTTTTTTACGTAAAAAACGGCGTAAATGTATATAATTTTACTCAGTAGTTTTATACAGGTACGGACGAAAAGTTATTACTCTTCAAACTAGTTACAAATTATGTAGGTACCGCCCTCTACAAGTAGGAGTCATATTGACATCAAAATCCAAATTTCTCATGTCAAAAAACTCCCAGACACCAATTTTTATCCAAATATTGACATTACTTCAAAAATTAGATGGAAAAAATCGAATTAAAAATGAAACTTCTACACCCTGTATCTCCGAAAATAAGCATTTTAGGATTTAGGACATACTTTTATACGAACTTCTTTACTTATTTTTATCTGCAAAATATGTTGCCGAAGTTTCCGGAATACAGTTCGGACCACCCTGTATATCGAGAAACTATGGTTATCTTATCCAACAAAAAAACTTATGAGAGTGTCAGTTACTGTTGTCTGTCATTTTAATTCAAAGTGGAGTGACTGTTTTTTCTGTCATATAAATATGCTCTACTCTATAGGTCTCAAGATAAATATATCAATATAATAACACCATATCGATATTTATTTCTTAAACCTTAAACTACACACATCTCTACAGAAAACGCGTAATATTAACGTCAGTTTTTTTTGACAGAGCCCGTCTTTTCTTATCATATTTCCTTCGAACTCATTTTATCTCTCTGAAAAAAGGCGTAAATCTTCGAGTTAAGGCACCGACTTCACACTTTTTACGCCCGAATCGATAAAACATTTTCTTCTTGCGATAAATTCGGTAATCGGCGATCCCGTGTCACTCGCGCACCAATTCGAACCACGTGGCGCCACCTAGAGTTCTTAGCACCAACCCTGGCATCGATTCGCGCGGTAATTTTAAATTTTTCAAGGCGGGCCGGTGTTGAGTTCACGTGCACTAAAATAACCGCAATAGGGATGGTTTTTTCGGTGAAATCCACAATTATTAGGGCTCTGTGGATTTGTAGAGGTCCATCGCTGTAGAATGATGAGTTTTTTTAGCCTTACCTGGACTTGTCTGCCAACTTAGCCCCCCGATAAACATTTTTCTGAAAAAGAACAAAAAAAACATTATTAGGCTATATTTCGTGGTCTTTTATATACGAGAGTATTTCAGAGAGTGATTCTTCATATCACTTTATGAATATAATAGTTTAGATAAATATAAAATCAAAAAAAAAAAAAAATACGATTTTTTTAGGGAAAATGTAAAAAGTTGAAATAATAATATTTTTAAAACATATTTGAATAAATAACATTAATTTGGAAAAAAAAAATTGTTTTTTTTTTTTTATCAATTTTCGTTTAAACGAAATAATTTTGTTCTTTTTATGTGGTTTTGGGGATTATTGTTTTAAATTTCTTTAGTAACGCCAGTTGGTTTTAATGACTATAATTGAGAGTTAGCGACCATCAGTGGGTGTACCACATATGTATTTCAGTGGGCCTATTTTTTCCCTTATCCCTGGAGACCAATGAGAAGATATAAGGAGGAACAAACGTACAATAGGTCCATGCAAATGGGTTTCATTATAAAATAAAATATTATTTAATAATTTATTACAATTACAAGAAGAATACATTTTTGTTTGATTATGTGTAAATATATAAAATAAAAAAAGTTTTTTTTTTTTAATTTTTTTAAATGGATGGGCTGTTTGGTATTTAATGGAGGCGCATTTGAGTGCTTTCTTGATATTTTTTCAACTTAGAAATAAATGTTCGCTGTCATTATAATGAATATTACATAGTCAACCGCGGTTCAAGTCAAGACTCTTTGAGTCCGCACGTGGTCGTTCAGCCGGGCCAGCCGCTACCTAGTAACTCTCCTGATCGTAGTCCGAAGCCAGTAAGTTTACCACGAATAAATTTTTGATTGCATTGGTTTTTACCTTTTATGTGATTTTCTGTTTTTTTTTTAGTTTTTTTTTTTTTTTTTTTTTTTTTTTTTTTTTTTCTTAATTTTAAAATTCATCTGCTGTATAGATCGGCTGTGATCGGTAATTCCCGGATAGTAAGTTATACAGGCAGCGGCTAAAAGTTAGTTGATTTGGACGATATTTAATGTTTAAATTACAGTATACCGCCGTGTTGGATATTATTTATCTACCACGTTAACTTCATACCGCCGTCAAATGACAAAATAACTCAGTTTTTCCACCGGCATTTACAGATGTAGAAATATCATGCCTCCGTGTGACGGTATTTTTTGGAACAAACTAACAATACCGCCGGCACCGGCGGTTGTTTCGCCAGTGTATTTATTAAAATCTGTAGGTTTAGAAGAAACTGCGAAATAAAACACTAAATCAAAAGTAAGAATAGTAAAAACTCGACAATCCAAAAAAAACACTTTACTTTTAATTCTGAATGCGCGTTTCGCTAGCCATGTTAGCATCATCAGCAGATGATTAAAATTTTTTAGTTAGATGCGGAGGATGCTATGGTTAGCGAAACGTACGTCCAGTGTTAAAACTAAAGGTTTTTGGGTGTATTGTGATGATTTAGCGTTATATTTTGTTTTTTCAACACCAAAGGTTCCAACCGCCCACTGTAATATTTCAATAATTCCACTCATCTCATATATAGGCTAAAATGAATGACAATTTTACAATAAGCTTTTACTTAAGTCTGTAGTTTAAATTCTTATTCAGGACTTGAAAATTTCTGGAATAAATTAATGGTTTCATTTAAACTTTATTCTTAAAAATTTTCCATCATTCACAATGTCTAAAAACATATACCTAATTAAAATTAAAAGGATATCCTAGAAACAGCTTGCGGTAATCAGTTGTATCCATAGAAAAAGCCTAGTAATTAGCTTATAAAACAATATTTGTTTTATTTCTAATCAAAATTTCTCTTGAGGATGATAAAATCAAAGACCGAAAAGACAATAGCTACTAATTTTGACGTTCTAAATGTTTACATTCAAATTAGAGGAACAAACTTCTACGCTGACTTGAAACCACACTATTTCGCTAATTTCAAAGTTCTGAATAAAGCTTTAGAATAAAAAGCATGAAAAATATGTATTAGAACTAGAATGTAAATAAGTAATGACAGTTCCGCGAGTGTATCCTATCTCTAGCGCTCGTAACATCAATGGCGTGGGGCGCGGGGGCGGGGCGAAAGCACGTGTCCGGCCGGCGTCGACGTCGCCCGCCGCACCGTCCCCCCCTCCTAGAGACTCACCCCGGGTCGTTGGGCACTTCGGCCGGGGATCCGGCGACCTGCACTAGGTCCTGGTTGGGGCCCTGCTCCATCTCTCGCGGCGGCACACTAATCGCTGCCCTCGCCACTACGACTACACACTAAAAAAGGTAAACAGAGAGACCGGGAAACGGTGACGGCCCGATCGCGTGCTGTGCTCCGCTATCAACACGGTACTGGCCGGCGCGCCGCGATGGGGGACGTCGCGCGCGCCGGGCGCCGGCACGAGGGGGGCGCAGGCGCGCGCCCAGGCGGGGCGTCGTGACGCAACGGCGCCCCGATGCGCCCGACGGCGTCGGAACGGACGGACCTTGGCGGTGAAATTCAAAAGTTGCGGTTGACGGCGGCGTTAGAATCCCGTTGCAATCGAGGAAAGAAGGGAAGGCCTGAGAGATTACGTGTGTGATGTAAGGTCATCAGGTGTTTGATTGCACTAAACTTTTTATGAAAAATTAATCATAAAATTTAAATGTTAAATATTAGATTCCTCACTAAAATAGCTCTGCCCATTGACATGATGTCAGACTTAGCCTGGTGGCACATTGCGCGTTTTTGCGGTGCCGTTAAAACGCATCCGTTTTTATTGCCGCCGCACCAACCACATACGCAAAAACATGCGTCGAGTATATGTAGCTCCTAGAATAAAAATCTTGAGAATTTTGTGCAAGTGCAAACCTAAAGGATGTATT